>NC_082678.1:13338333-13641363 GCF_025265405.1 Mesoplodon densirostris | reverse complement strand
CTGTTGGTTAAAGTTTCTTTATGAATTTCAGAAACTGATCGATTGCCAATTATTTACATTTTAAGCACATTTCTGTCTCTTTGGCTCTTCTCACTTTTAAAATAAAGGCTCTTGGGCCTCCCTGGTGGCGCAGTGGTTGGGAGTCCGCCTGCCGATGCAGGGGATACGGGTTCGTGCCCCGGTCTGGGAGGATCCCATATGCCGCGGAGCGGCTGGGCCCGTGAGCCATGGCCGCTGAGCCTGCGCGTCCGGAGCCTGTGCTCCGCAACGGGAGAGGCCACAGCAGTGAGAGGCCCGCATACCACAAAAAGAAAAAAAAAAATAATAATAAATAAATAAAATAAAGGCTCTTTAAATGAGCCTTTAAGCCTCTTTCACTTTTTTGAAAATACGTTTTAACCACATTTTATACTTTTTTTTTTTTTTTTTTTGCGGTATGCGGGCCTCTCACTGCTGCGGCCTCTCCCGTTGCGGAGCACAGGCCCCGGATGCGTAGGCTCAGCGGCCATGGCTCACGGGCCCAGCCGCTCTGCGACATGCGGGATCCTCCCGGACCGGGGCACGAACCCACGTCTTCTGCACCGGCAGGCGGACTCTCAACCACTGCGCCATCAGGGAAGCCCCACATTTTACACTTTTGTGGTTCACCTTTTCACTCTGTTTAAAGTCTGTAGGTATGGTCGAATGTATCAATCTCTCTTTTGAGAAAATATTTTTTTGGTCTTTGTAAAGAACATCTTCAGTTCTCCAAGACCACAACGTTAGTTTCTTGTATCTTCAAATTATTCTTTCACATTTTTTTGTTTCTTTTGCTTCTTAATTTTTAATTTAAATGTAATTTGCTTTTGTAAAAAAAAAGAATGTAATACAAGAGAATAGGTACAGGTATCCCTCGCTTTTCAAAAGTTCTCTTTACGCCACTTCTTTTTTATGAAAGACCTACATTAATACCTGTTTTCGCTAGCCAAAAGAAATCCCAAGAGGATTTTTGCTTTTACGAAAAAGGTGATTGTTTCATCGCTTTATGCCATTTCAGCTTATGAAAGATTTCATAGGTAGGCTCTACTTGGATAGTGAGGGACACCTGTAGATGGGTTTTTTAATAATTGCTAAATTAATCACATCATTCAGTCCTTCCTTGTGAATTTCCAACCAGTGCATCCAACTGCATCTGCCACATCTACCCAAGGACATCTGACGAGTGTTCCCAAGTGAACAAGTTTGCATCTAGGCTCCTGGTCAGCATCTGGGTCTGCAGGAGAAGACCACCTCACTCTGGAATTAGATGACAATAAAGTTCCTTGGATCAGTGGTTCCCCAGTTTTGCTGCATGTTAAAATTGTCTTAGGAGTTTGAAAAATCCCATGTCACAGCATGTGGCAGACACCCTGAGATGACCCCCAGGCAGTCATGCCCTCCTCATGATTGGAGGGGAAAATGTGAGTTGCTTCTAACCAACAAAAGTGACAAGGTGATGGATGTTGCCCTCTTGATTACATTATTATATATATATGTACATTATTGCATATATTATATATTACACATTATTTTCTATACATACATACACTATCAAATATTTATATCTTTATACACATGTACATCATCTACATGTACACATATACACATGTACATGTTCAGATGCGCACTTGCTCTCCCATGGTCTTAAGGAAGGAAAGCTCTGTGCTGTGACTGGCTAGAGGCTGGAGCTCTGGGGCCTCTGGCCTTCGCCTGCTGGGCAGGGACTGTGAGGGACAGGTGACTGCCTCTGGTGGTTTGGAAGAGCTGTGGACTTGGAGGTAGAGGGACATTCTGTGACCTGCAGGGACACGAGGTGCCCCCTCTCTGGCCCCTCCCAGGGCTGGGACACTAACAAATAGCAGTGACCCTCCTGGTGACTTCTCACTTGTCTGCTGACCCTGGCAAGCCATTGCCTCCCCAGCATTAGTCTGTCCTCTATACGTGCCTTTATCACCACCTCTGGGCCGAGCACCCAGAGCAGAGGACTGACTTTGACTCAGGTCTCTGTATTTGTATTCAGAGAGGAAACTCAGAACATAAAACGTGATCATTTGGAGAGATATTGTCCCATTCCCTTCTCAATGCCCAGGGTTGTCAGGCTTTGACTCCACCCAGGATATCTCTGTGGCAGAGCCTGTGCCCCCAAGCCCTTACCTGACCCCAGCTGTCCCCTCCAGCAGATGAATAGTTCTGAGGCCTGGGGGGCGATGCCCCCACAGCAAGGAGGCCAAGAGTGGGCATCTGAACCCTGGCCTGTTGAACCTTCTCCTGCCACCCGACACGGGCTCACCATCGAGGGGCCTGCCCTCAGCCATGAGCTCTCATGGACTCCAGCATTCAAGGTGACAGTCTTGGCTCGTGGACCCTGAGCCTGGGTGGGAATGGGCTGCCCACCTTGGCTCTTCTGGCTGTGTGTGTGTGTGTGTGTGTGTGTGTTTGTGTGTGAGACCTAGGGGAGTGAAGGCACTTAGACACCTGGCGGGGGCAGCCCCCATCCTCCCATTCCCTCCCCCTCCCGGCATTAGGGATCCACTCCGGATCCACTCCAGATCAGCACAGAGGATCAGAGGACAGTCTCGCTTCCTGTGGATCTGGTCCTTGATTTTTTTTTTTCAAAATTGTAAAAAGGTTAATCATGTGTTCATATATTAAACCCAGTGCTTTAATGTTATAACTTCTTCAAAGAATAATCACTTCTTAGATGAAAATGATTAAACTTGCTCTTAATCTGTGTGAATTCAATAACAATTTAAATATGTTTGTTATAAAAATCTTATCATTCCTGACAACAGAGTTAGGGTTACTCAAGAGAAACAATATCCTCAATAGTTCGATCAATTTTTCTTCAGTGAATTCAGACATGATTAACTAAGATCTCTCTTTATGAGGACTCGTTTTTTAAATGTCATTTTTTAGATTATTTGTTTTTATTTTTACATCTGTAAAATTCTGGTCATTGGTTTTTCATTGATCCATCCACACATCTGTTCAACAGGCTCTAACTGCCCCTGCCCTGCGCTGAGCGCTTGTCCTCGCAGGACGCACAATCGTCCAAAGACAGGCCGGAACAAATGGCCAGCATAGTGCCAGGACGACGTGAGCGAGGTTCTGGAAGCAGTTTCCCACACTGGGGGCCGGCAAGTCTTCTGGAGCCGTTCCCGAGCTGGGAGAGACAGCGACTTGTTCTCGGTGTCATGGAGACATGGGCACAGGCTTCCCAACATCCACGCACCCTTCGGAATGCTCGGATGGGTCCACGGAAGGAATGATCTAGAACTTAGGACAGCCTGGGGAGCCTCAGACCCGTGGATTCTCCCAGCAGATCTCTTCAGAAACCAAAGGCAGTGGCCAAGGACGAAGACAATAATGAACATCATGAGAGAGACAGAAGGGAATGATCCTGCACAACAGGAAGGTTGCAACCCATTCCCACGAGAGGTCAGCAAAGATACTGATATCTTCAGGAATAAGTTTAAAACTGCATAACTGGAGGTCCATTTTGGAACGACGTGAAGAGTGGAAATTGGGAAACAATATCAGTGTCCACCGGTAGGAATGCACAGGATACGGCCACACCATGGAACACACACGGCCACACCATGGAACACACACAGCCACAGACAACAAATTTCAAAGAAGATCTGCTGTGAAGTGATCAGCATCTGTCCAGTGAAAAGAAAAGAGCAGGTTGTAAGTTGTATACATAGTAGTTTTAAAAATATTTTTTAAATGTGGGCCATTTTTAAGGTCTTTATTGAATTTGTTACAATATTGCTCCTGTTTTTATGTTTTGTTTTTTTGGCTGAGGGGCATGTGGGATCTTAGCTCCCCGACGAGGGATCAAACCCACACCCCCTGCATTGGAAGGCAAAGTCTTAACCACTGGACCTCCAGGGAAGTCCCTATGTGTGTACATAGTATTGCCTTGATTTTGTAGAAGAAAAAAATCTGTGGCCACGTGTGCAAATGTCAGGTGTGATATGTGCCGGTGGATTCCTGCCCCTGTGCACACGTAAGTGCCATGCGTCTGGGCACCTCTGTGCCCTGTGCACACATGTTGGGTATCACATGTCTGCAAGCATATAAAGAATGGAAACACAATATCAGCATGATTACCTCTGGGTGGTGGTATTGTGAGTTATTGAATTTTCTTCATAGATTTCCATATTCACCTAATTTTCTAGAATAAATATGTGCTATGACCACACCTCTGGAAGCCACTGAAAGCCCTTGGAAGTGCTTTGTGGGTGGTGGTGGGGTCTAGACCAGCCCCTCCTGGCTGGAGTCCTGAGCACAGCTCTCCCCACTGCTCACCTCCCCCAGCCGCCCTCCAGCACCTGCCTGTTACGCTGCCATGGACCGTGGACCCTCACACCTCCAGACTCCAGCCAGGGACTGGCGCTCGGTGAGTGGATAGGGTGGCGGGGTGAGTGCTGTCCTGCGAGACCATGGCAAGGCTGGACCTCCTTCCCAGGGGCTTCCGCTGCCCAGAGCCCTTAGGGGGATGACTCTGGAGCCCCTGGAACCACCCTCAGGCTCTTTCACTTCAACCCTCGTGAGTGTCTGAAGCTCCCCCATAGCCACAGCCTCCACATGCACTCAGACCCTGAACGGCTGTACACACATCCATCAGCCGTGCCATTGCCATGGTTACTTCCAGGCAGCAGAGGCTCCAGCAGCTGCAGCAGCCGTGAGAAGAGCCAGATTCAGGGTGAACATCCCCTAGCAAGTGATCATCATGTGTTCCCCGTGTCCCCACATGCAGGGACCAGCAGCCCAGCCTAGCTCTGGTCACACTCTGCTGGGAGGCACCCATCTCTGCTCTGGACGCCACCCTCGATGTGGCTGCCTCCACCTCAGGGAGCTCATTGGACATGGGACGTCTCAATGTCCCCTACTCCAGAGTCCCCAGAACCATCCAGGCAGAAGCACGTTCATCCTGTGAGTTGGCGGTGGCTGCCACAACTCAGTGGCTTAAAACCACACAATTTCTTCTCTTGGAGTCTGTAGGTCTGATGTCTTCAGTGGGTCCAGGGCTGGTTCTTTCTAGAGGCTCCAGGGGAAAATCCCTCCCTCCCCTGTCCCAGCTTCTAGAGGAGCCACACTTCTTGGCTCACGGCCCCTTCTTCCGTCTCCAGGTCAGCAGCGCAGCATCATCTGTGGCCTCTTCTTCCGTCCTCATGCCTTCTCTCTCTGACTCTGCCCCCCTCCCCCTCCCCTTGTAAGGATGCTGGTGATGCATTGGTCCCACTGGCGTCCAGGCCACCCCCACCCCCACCGCATGTCAAGGTCCCTAACTTAATCACACCTGCAAAGCCTCTGCTGTGTGCGGTGACATACTCACAGGTCCCAGGATTAGTGAACATTTTTGGGGATGTTGTTCAGCCATCCTGTGCTCTCAGTTGTTCCTGTCCAGCTCTGGAATTCTGGAAACATCTTTCCCTCAGGACACATGGGAAGTGCCCTGGTTCTCAGAAGCCGACTTCTCATACGGGGCCGACCTAGAAGCTCACATGAGTCAGAAGTGGAGGCTCAAGGCCGCCCTCTGCTCCGAGTTCTGGGACAACTTGTCGCAAGCATCTTCCCAAGGGACTGAGAAAAGCCAGGCTCTCGGAGCACACACCTCCTTTCCCTATTGTTCTGGCCCTTTTCATGCCCCACACCTGACAGAAGAAGCTTAAAAAATGATTAAAAAAATCTCCCTTCAGTGTCAGATATGAAGAGGGTTCTGCTGCCCAGATGTTCCCAAAATGAAATACCAGCACAAACCATCCATGTTTCTAAAGGGCATTCCTACAACCCTTGAGAAGAAAATGAATTCATCCAGTTACAGATGGTTGGTGCCACAGAGACTCGAAATGCACATTTGCTGTGAGAAGCAGTAGCAGAAGAGAGAAGGAAGAATTAAACTGATTTCCTGCGTCTGCCCGGGATGTTGAGTCTCCCACGAGCATTCCCCTCCCGCACGTGCCCTCTTCCTAGCTGGGATCGTAGCATCAACTCCTGCAGTGGCCCCACTGTGTCCACGGCGGCCCTTCCCTGGAAACCCTGCAGCCCAAGTTCCTGCTATAAGACATGGCCTGTTAGTATCGTTTGACAATATCATTTACCTCATTCTGGTGAAACACAGAACTTTCAGCCCCAAATCTGAGTCTGGCAGGTCAACATGGTATGGAGGGCTGGGCATGTCTCCCCCTACGTGGAGGTCCAGCTGCAGTGACATAGTGCAGCTGGATTCTGGAGCCCACTGGGACTCCTGCTGCTGGGACTGACAGCCCACCTGCCCACCCATGGGACAGATGCCTGCTGAGGGCCTGTCCTGGGTTGAGGAATTCAGGGGGTAAAAAAAACATGCCATTTCTTGCTCTGCAGCCTCCATTTTAGTGAGGGGGAGCTAACAATAATCTCCTCAGCAGAGAAACACCTTAATTTCAGATGGTAGAAGTCGGGGGCGATGTCGTGGAGAGTGTGGCCACACACAGGGCATGTCCCTGCAGTGTGACACGTGGCAAGCCCTGCGTAAGGAGGCGCAATCTGCAATATGTTATCCCCCCTCCTGGGGAAGCTTGTGCTGCCTGGAGACTGGAAAAGGCAAAAGGCCTGTTGGGGGAAGGTATCCTTTGAGGTCAGACCTCTAATTGGTGGCAGCTGGAGGCAGAAAGGACAATGGGGCTGTGACTGGATGTGAGACAAAGACCAGTCAGCACAGAAGGAGAACAGAAGCCGCTGAACTCTTTGATTCTATAAAATTCTAATGGTAAGAAGGAAACAAATGAAAATGACTCTCACACGCTTAGGTGCAAATGATATGAAAATGGGAATCCAAGATTCTTGCTATTTCTTCAGATTTATCATGGCATTCAAAATTTAATGTCCCTATAGAAGTATGTGCCTCTAAGGGAAACTGGAGCATGGTGCTAGAGGCCCCCACTCGTGTGAGACCCCAATTATACCCCAGGGGATTGCAGAGACAGAAACCAGTGGCTCTGTACATTATTTTACAGTAAACTCATGAACCTTACTCATTACTATGGCTGACTTTGAGTCTTATTAGCATAAGTTGGTCAGAGAATTATTATTCGTCCTTGTCTTTGTGGGCTTTCCGTTCCTTTTGGAAACACAACTCTAATTTTATGGGCAAGTCAGTAAAAAAATAGAAAATCAACAGACAGGCAACTTTTCAGAGCACATCTGTTCTCCACGGCAATGGGGGTGTCTCACGGCCTCTGGGCCTCACCGGGTGTCTGCTCCCCGTGGAAGCAGAGATCTTCCTTTGCATCAACAGGCAGTGTCCCTCTGAAGAACTCTCTGTAGTGAATTGAGGCAAGAAAGTGTTAAACTGTTCATCTCCTCCTTTATTGCCTGTGAGGAGGAATGAGAGGGAAAAGCCAATAAAAATCTACTGAAATGCTTGGCGCAAATATGGAGACTGGAGGTAAGGGCTGGACTTTGCTTTGTAATATAAGAGCAACGACGTAAATGTTTAAGATCCAAGTACTTGGACTTCACTGGAATAGGCAGTGATCCCTTCCTCATCTTGATTATTACAACAGTTTTCAAGAAGGTTTTATTTGGTGAGTCACTTGATTGTCTAAACACACTTTTCTTCCTTGTCAGGGCTTGACTCCAGCTGGGTCACCTGCCCACACATCCAAGCCCGTGGGACCTTGAGGGCTTCGTGGGTTGGGTGGTTTCTCTGGGCACGACTGGCCATGTTGAGGTCAGATTCCCGGACGTGCTGGCAGAGCCTGTGCCTGGGAAAGGCACCGACCCAGGCTGGCTCTGAACCCATCCAGGGATGCAGGGGCCATGCCCGGGAACACAGCAGGTTGGGAACGCTGTGATGGCTGGCTATCCTGAGGATGGAGGTCACCAAGCCAGAGAAGGAGCAGGAATGTGTCTACCCCACAAACCTCTCTGGAATGTTCTCTGAGCCTCAGGAGCTGCAGAAGGCCAAGTGGGTGAGACTGCTAACTTCTGCTGAAGCTCGAAGGCGCTGGTGCTCTGGGGGCACATGGTAGGGTTTTGGTCTCCTTCCTTCCACGGGTTTCAACCAGCGTTTGCGCCCAGCCCCCCGGGCAATGGGGCCCTAAACTGACCAGGGCAGTCATCCTGGTGCCCTTCTGGTCTGTCAGCCCCACTGACCCTCATCTTCTCTCTCCCCCTTCTCCATTGTGAGAACTCATGTGTCCCGGGCCCATAGGAGTGGGCTTTGGGCAGTGGACAGGTCTGGGTGCCAGATTCTGGGCCCTGCTGACCTCCCGACCGTGACTCTGGCCCCGTGAGGGCCATGTGGGTCAGGAACTCGAGGCAGGACCAATTATTCAGTTTGTGGCAGGTCATGGTGGGGTGTCTGAGTCACAGGGTGGGGCAATCAGGTGGTCAGAGGACCATGGCTACTGGGGGGTCCCTGTGGAGATTTGATTGGGTATCGACTGAACTCAGACCACGTTTACCAGAGAGGGAGGAGGGATCAAAGGACCCAATATCTGTGAAAAGTTCTAACCTCACCCAGTGATCTAGGCACTAGTTCTTGAAGTGTACACTTTGGAAGCACCTGCAGAGTTTTAAAAGACACTGATGCCTGTGTCCCATGTGTGAATTCTGCTATCATTGGTAAGGGGTGAATGTAAGTTTTCTTTTGCTTCGTAACAAATTAGCAAACTTAGTGGCTTAAAAGAGCACACATTTATTTTCTCAGTTTCCATGGGTTAGGAGTTGGGACATGCCCTGGCTGGGCCCCCGGCTCAGGGTCTCACACAGCTGCAACCAAGGTATTGGCCAGGCTGTGCTCTTAGCTGGCAGAATTCACTTCCTTGTGCTTGTAGGGCTGATGGCTTTGGCTTTCCTGGCTGTCAGCTGGTCCCAGAGGCCACTCACAGTTCCCATCCACAGTTCACAACATGGCTGTGTCCCTCTCCAAGGCCAGCAGGAGAGAGCAAGAGCTGTGTAGGAGTCTTATGTAATGTCATCGCAGAAGGGACACTTTGCCACATAATGTAACCTCATCAAGGCAGTGACATCCACCACCTTGACCACTGCTTTTTTTTTTTTTTTTTTTTGCGGTATGCGGGCCTCTCACTGTTGTGGCCTCCCCCGTTGCGGAGCACAGGCTCCGGACGCGCAGGCTCCGGACGCGCAGGCTCAGCGGCCATGGCTCACGGGCCCAGCCGCTCCGCGGCATATGGGATCCTCCCAGACCGGGGCACGAACCTGCATCCCCTGCATCGGCAGGCGGACTCTCAACCACTTGCGCCACCAGGGAGGCCCGACCACTGCTTTTTGTTGGAAGCAAATCACAGGCTCCACCCCCATTCACAGGGAGGGTGTGACTGACTGGAGGTCCCCTTAGGTGTGTCTGCCACATGCTATGATGTGGCCATTGGGTCTCTTCAAACCTCCCAAGAAAATTTTAACCTGCAGCAAAATCTGGGAGCCACTTATCCAAGAACCTTCGCTGTTGTCTAATTCTAGAGGTGGTTGTGTCTCCTTCCTGCAGGCACTGCCCATTCCAGGCCCAGCTGCTGACTGCTGATTCCTTCATTCTGGGGTGCTCGACAAACATCTAGGGGGAGACGTTGCTGGTGTGCTTCAATATATCTGTTGAAGTTTGGAAAGAAGGACTGACCCAATTAACTTGGCAAAAGCTGCCTATCTACATTCTTATAATATTAATAAAAGCAACTTCCATTTAAATTGCATTTTGTATAAAAATGCAAAGAGAAGGGCTGTAGACTGAATTGGTCCCTCCAAAATTCATATGTTGAAGCCCTAATCTGCAATATGACTACATCTGGAATAGGATCTTTAGGAGATAATTAGGGTTAAATAGAGTCATAAGGGTGGCGCCCTAATCAGATAGGACTGTGGCCTT
The DNA here is from genome assembly GCF_025265405.1 of Mesoplodon densirostris. Classification (NCBI taxonomy): domain Eukaryota; kingdom Metazoa; phylum Chordata; class Mammalia; order Artiodactyla; family Ziphiidae; genus Mesoplodon; species Mesoplodon densirostris. The sequence continues at coordinate 13,631,471 of NC_082678.1, read as the reverse complement.
ATAAGAGGGAGAGAGAGAGAGATCTCCCTCTCTGTGTTATGTGATGGCACAGTGAGAAGGTAGCCATCTGGAAAGTCAGGAAGAGAGCTCTCACCAGAACCCGACCATCCTGCACCCTAATCTAGGATTTACAGTCTCCAGAACCGTGAGAAAATAAGTTTTTGTTGTTTAAGCTACTCACTCTGGTATTTTCTGATGGCAGCCTTGGCTGACTAATACAAGAAGCAAACAAAAATATTAGAGAGTAAGAATTAGATGAAATAAACTAACATCATGACCTTGGAACTGTAGGATATACTTTAAAAGACAAAAAAAATTTTTTAAAGAAAAGATTAACATTTGATTATATATAAAAGACTCTAAACAAGTCTTTGTTTTAAAAAGTGTCTGTTAAAAAAAAGTGTCTGTTACCTACATAAATATAATCAACTGATCTTTGACAAAGAAGCAAAGGCAATACAGTAGAGAAAAGATAGTCTGTTCAATGAATGGTGCTGCAAACAGTGAACATCCACATGTAAAAATATGAGTCTATTCACAGATCCTACACAAAAAACCAATGCAAAATAGATCATAGACCTAAATGTAAAATGCAAAACTGTGAAACTCCTAATAGATAACAGGATAAAATCTAGATGACTTTGGATACGTCAATGACTTTTGATTTTATTTATTTATTTATTTATTTATTTATTTATTTATTTATGGCTGTGTTGGGTCTTCATTGCTGCACACGGGCTTTCTCTAGTTGCGGTGAGTGGGGGCTACTCTTCATTGCAGTGCGTGGGCTTTTCACTGCAGTGGCTTGTCTTTGTTCCAGAGCACAGGCTCTAGGTGTGTGGGCTTCAGTAGTTGTGGCTCACAGGCTCTAGAGCACAGGCTCAGTAGTTGTGGCACATGGGTTTAGTTGCTCCGTGACATGTGGGATCTTCCCGGACCAGGGCTCGGACCCGTGTCCCCTGCATTGGCAGGCGGATTCTTAACCACTGGGCCACCAGGGAAGTCTGGCAATGACTTTTATTTATTTATTTATTTATTTTTTGCGGTACGCGGGCCTCTCACTGTTGTGGCCTCTCCCGTTGCGGAGCACAGGCTCCGGACGCGCAGGCTCAGTGGCCATGGCTCACGGGCCCAGCCGCTCCACGGCATGTGGGATCTTCCCAGACCGGGGCACGAACCCACGTCCCCTGCATCGGCAGGCGGACTCTCAACCATTGCGCCACCAGGGAAGCCCGGCAATGACTTTTTAGATGTAACATCAAAGTCTCAATTTATCAAAGAGATAATCGATCAGCTGGATTTAACTAAAAATAAAAACTTCGACTCTGCAAAAGACAGTCAAGAGAATGAGAAGACAAACCAAAGACTGGGAGAAAATATTTCCAAAAGACACATTTGATGAAGAACTGGTATCCAAAATATACAAAGAATTCTTAAAACTTAACAATAAGAAAATAAACAACCTGATTTAAAAATAGGCAAAAGACCTGAACAGACACCTCACCAAAGAAGGTATACAAATGGTAAGATGCCACCAGAAAACTACTGGTGCTAATCAGTGAATTTGGTAAAGTTGCAGGATACAAAATTAATACACAGAAATCTCTTGCATTCCTATACACTAGCAATGAAATATCAGAAAGAGAAATTAAGGAAACAATCCCATTTACCATTGCAACAAAAAGAATAAAATACCTAGGAATAAACCTACCTAAGGGGGCAAAAGACAACTATAAGTTACTGATGAAAGAAATCAAAGATGACACAAACAGATGGAGAGATATACCATGATCTTGGATTGGAAGAATCAATATTGTGAAAATGACTAGACTACCCAAAGCAATCTATAGATTCAGTGCAATCCCTATCAGACTACCAATGACATTCTTCACAGAATTGGAACAAAAAACTTTACAATTTGTAAAAATTGTATACATAATAGTTTGCATCTGCTAATCCCAAACTCCCAATCCCTCGCTCCCACATCCGCCATCCCCCTTGGCAACCACAAGTCTGTTCCCTATGTCTGTGAACCTGTTTCTGTTTCGTAGATATGTTCATTTGTGTTGTGTTTTAGGTTCCACATATAAGTGATATCATATGGTACTTGTCTTTCTCTTTCTGACTTCGCTTAGTGTGATAATCTCTAGTTGCATCCATGTTGCTGCAAATGGCATTATTTCATTCTTTTTTTATGGCTGAGTAATAATCCATTGTGTATATATATATATATATATATATATATATATATATATATATATACCACATCTTCTTTATCCATTCACCTGTCAGTGGACATTTAGGTTGTTTCCATATCTTGGCTATTGTGAATAGTGCTGCTATGAACATTGGGGTGTATGTATATTTTTGAATTATAGTTTTCTCTGGATATATGCCCAGGAGTGGGCTTGCTGGATCATATGGCAACTCTGTTTTTAGTTTTTTGAGGAACCTCCACATTTTCTCCATAATTGCTGCACCAATTTACATTCCCACCAACAATGTAAGAGGTTTCCCTTTTCTCCACACTCTCTCCAGCGTTTATTTATTACTTGTATTATTATTTGTAGATAAAGAGACTTTATTTTAAAAGTGAAAAGCCAAAGAGACAGAAATATGCTTAAAATGTAAATAATTGGCAATTGATCAGTTTCTGAAATTCATAAAGAAATTTTAATCAAGAGATACGAAGAAGGAATCCATTAACCACAGAAGGATAGGACCCGTGGCCAGGCAGGTCACCCAAGAGACCCATGAAGGGACAATGACCATAAGAGATATGCTTGCCCACACAATTTCAGAAACCTGCAGAATGAAACACTGATGGGAACAGTCTTCTCGGCCCTCAGAGTAGCAAATATCACAGGCACAATCACCCTAGGGACAGGGTTGGGGGAACAGGCATGCCCTCCCCTGGGGGCTGCACAGGCTCTCCTGCAGGGGAGGGGGATGACTCAGCAGTTTCATTTCCTGGTGGGCTGAGGCTCATGGGAGTTATGCAGATGAGCCCAGAGCACTATAGGAAATGGCCCTTTATATGCCCAAGCGGGCTCTGTCCCCTCCTTTCCCCCCAGGTGACCACAGGAGGGAGGCACCCTGCCAGGAGAGAGCCCCTTGGACTGAGGAGAGGGTCTGGGGCCTGCGGGCTGGTGGAGTGTGGGGCTTGGAGGCTGAAGAGTTCACGTGGTCCAGCGTGGCCTCAGGCCAGATGGGCTAGCTCAGGTAGGGGTGGTTCTGTCAGGGTCCTTCAGGTTCTGTCAGGTTCTGTCAGATTCTGTTAGATTTGGTCAGGCTCTGACTGGTTCTGACAGATTCTCTCAGGTTCTGTGAGGTTCTGTCAGGTTCTGACAGCTCTCTCAGGTTCTGTAAGGTTCTGACAGGTTCTCTCAGGTTCCATCAGTTTCTGACAGGTTCAGTAAGGTTCCGTCAAGTTCTCGCAGGTTCCCTCAGGTTCAATCAGGTTCTGACAGCTTCCCTTAGGTTCTGACAGTTTCTCTCAGGTTCTGTCATGTTCTGATAGGTTTCTTCAGGTTCCCAGGTTCAGTCAGTTTCCAACAGCTTCTCTCAGATTCAGTCAGCTTCTGTCAGCTTCTGTCAAATTCAGTGAGATTTGGTCAGGCTCTGTCAGATTCGGTCAGATTTGTTCAGGTTCTGACAGGTTCCCTCAGGTCCTGACAGCTTGCATCAGGTTCCGACAGTTTCCCTGAGGTTTTGTCAGGTTCATTCAGGTTCTCTCAGGTTCCCTCAGGTTGTGACAGGTTGCCTCAGTTTCCTTCAGTTCCATCAGGCAAGGCGGACTGGGTTTTGGGATCTCTGAGGTGGGAGGGTAGGGAGTTGGCTGGGGGAGAGGCTGTGTGGCCCACTGGCCCCAGATCAGCTACACTGAGCAGAGGCAGAGCGCAAGGGCCGGGTCTGACCCCAAAGGTCCTGGCACCCAACTCGTCCCTGCGGGACCTGCTCCCACCTGCCTGCTGGGGGGCCCTAACCTCACTGCTTTCCTTTGCAGTTCCCAGAGGACAGAACGCTTGCATCAGCTGAAGATAATTCCAGAAGTTTGTCCCTCCCAACCTCTGCAGGTCAGGCCAACAGTGCCTCTAGGGAGAGAGGACAATGGGAATGTGGAGGACTGAGGATGCATTATTTCCTTAAACAACCATCTGAAGCAAATATGGAAAAATACTGTCACTTGAGCTAGATGGGGGTGCCCAGGTGTGTATTATGTACTGAGTGAAGGTAAAAATGCTGCTGTTGCTGCTGGTGGTGGTGGTGACGGAGATGATGATGAAGTTGATGGTGATGATGGTGGTGGTGATGGAGATGGTGATGAAGTTGATGGTGATGATGGTGGTGGCAAAGAAAGTCCCCAGGAGAGACTTCACCTCTGTTCTTCTGTAGCAACAGAGACCCCCACTCTTGGATTTTGCCTGCTGCAGAGACCCCTCCATTAGTCTGGAGGCTCAGGCACCTCACTGCTGTTTTCATGGATGGGGCTGAAGGGCCTCAGGAAGAAGATGGTGTCCTGACCTCCTTTCCCAGGGAGGCAGGGAGGAGAGTGATGGCCATGCTGAGGGGAGAGGTGCCTCTACAGTCTGTTACTTGGACAGAATCAGGAGTTAGAGTTCACCGACACAGTGAAGACATCTGGCCTCGGCTGTACTGCTTTCAGGAGAAATCTGGAGCCCCTGGGGTTTCCATCTTCACTCCTGCATTGATTCCCACCTTTGCCATCCCCGGAAGGACTCTCAGGGCCTCTGCATCCAGCCTCTTCACTCAGAATGTGCAGTTTCATGGATCCTGAATTGGGGCCCTTTTCTGCAGGTCACCCAGCCTGAGTGGGCCCCTGAGACCTGGGAGGCGGCAGTGTTGGACCTGCAGCACCTCTCTAAAAGGCAGAAGGCCCACGTGGCTTCCCTAGGGACCCCAACGTCGATTCTGAGAGAGACAGCGTTGTGTGTACTTGACATTTCTCCTCCCTCTCCCTTGCATCCAGCTTTCCCGAGCTCAGGCATTTTCAGTCGGGACCTCTCCGAACTCCATGCTGTTTCATGCCAGCTTTGCACTTCAGTCACGTGGATCGCTCAGATGCTGGAGACTCTCCGTTAATTTATAGGGGCCCGCCTCCAGCTGGAGACCTGGGCATGTTTTAATTGGTTTGATTGAAATCCTCATTCCTCCAGCTGGGTCTCAGATCTTGGGTATTTGAGACAAGGATTGGGGAAAATGTTGTTTTTGAAACTGAAATCAAGTAATAACGTTAGCAGCAGCACCAAGGGAAGGGTCTCCTGGAAAAGCACAGTTAGCTATTGATTGCAGAGGGGCCCTGGGCTGGTGTGGAGGTGGGGGCTGGCCGAGCAGGTGCGTCCCTGCTGGAACCTCCTTCTGGGGAAGGTGCCCCCAGCTGGGCCCCAGGGAGCCTCTGCCCGCGACTGAGCCCTAGACTGAGCCATAGGTGGGGTTACGCCAGCCATTTCTGCCCAGCTCCAGCCTCCCCCTAGTCTTTGCTCTCCTGGGAGGGGCTGGCCTAGGCTCTCAGGGGCGCATCGAGGCCTGTGCTCCTCCCACCCCCATTCCTGCTCCCTCCCCTTTCTCTTTCCCAGGCATTTTTTTTGAGGGAGGTGGGACAGGGCAGTGACAGGATATGTCTCTGACAAGTCTGTGGTCAGGGTGGATGGGCACCTGTGAAGAGACCCGATGAAGCCAGATTCTGCCTATGGAAACTCATTTGCCCAGTAATTTTGTAATACAGTTGGGAAAGAGTTCTTGCAGAAAAATTATTATTTCAAGACATAATGAACCCATTATATGCAGAGCGAAGCTTTAAAGTCACATTTGTGGAAAGTGGGGGCTTTATGATTATGATTTATGATTTAATGGTCCATAAAGTGAATCAGAGATGGGCAGAGTTATGTTTGCACAGAGCACAGTAGGTTTTAGGGAGGGGGGGTCCCCCAACCCGAGGGCAGCAGCATCAATTTCCTGCAGGATCCCGGTCCCCTCTCCTCGCCCCTCTGACCTCTGCAGCCACTTGGATCCTCTCAGATCCAGGCTGAGGACACTGTGCAGCAAAGGAAGGTTCTCAGGTATCTTCCTGATGGCACCCCTTGAGGGGACATACTGGCCACCAGCACCTTCGTGTCTTGCAATATCTCCCTCCTCCACCCTTGGCCCCTGTTGTTCACACTCAGGACAGCCCAGCCCCTACCCTACCGTCCATGGGGTCTGTCTAGCATGCGTGCTGGATGGGTGTCTGTCCTTCCCTCGTGGTGCAAATAGAGAGAAGGCCATGGGCCGTGTGGCCTGCAGCTCTGCAGGATATCATGACCAGGAGATGAGACCAAGGCTTCTCTGAGATGGGCAGGGAGCTGACCAACACTTAAGCAGATGCTATCCTTGGTCATCCATACATCCTGGCCTGTGGCCTTGAGGGCCTGTATCAAGCTGGGCTGCTCAGTGACCCTGGCAGCTGGCCCTGGCTGTGTTCCTGGAGGTTTCTCTCTGTAGCCTGGGCCCACTCTGGGTTACAGGGTGCTTGGACCAAAGGCAGCAGATGGGCCTGAACACCATGAGGCCGACCAGCCTGAATCACCTGCCCAGAGAGCAGGAGGATGAGAGCAAGACCTGTCCATGGGTCCACCTGGCTGAGAGCTGCAGTGGGGTGACTCAGGCACACCCCCATGCTAAGAGCATCCTGGCTCAGGGTCCCCATCTGTCAATGAGGTGTGGAGAGCAGTGCTCGGAGGGTCCCAGGCTCCCTGAAAATGGAGTCATCTGAAAAAGACCTGACAATTAATGATGGTTAGGATTTTTCAAAGAGATAAAGGAAGAAATATGATCCATAAAAGGAACAGGAAATTGTGAATCAAAATAGCAGCACTAGTCACCATCACCAAAAGGGGAAAATAACCGAAGAGTCCATCACAGATGAAGGGATAAACAAATGTGGTGTGTAAACGACGGAATAGTATTCAGCCTTGAAAAGGAAGGAAAGCTCTGACACTTGCTACAACATGGAGGAACCTCTTAGACATAATAAGAAGTGAAAGAAGCCAGACACTAAAGAACAAAAACTGTATGATCCCACTCACAGGAGGTGGGTTCCTAGAGCAGTCAAATAAAAAATGGAGACAGAAGGAGAATAGTGGTTGTTAGGGCCTGGGGGGATGGGATGCAGAGTTGTTTAATGGGGACAATTTCTGTTTGGGTTGATAAAAGGTTTTGGAAGTAGTGACGAGTGCACATTATGAATGTCATTAATGCCACTGTGTCGAGGCCCCGCCTCGGTGTCTCAGAACCACCCCCCCCTCACTGTGTCCCCACCAGGTGCACGGGAGGGTCCAGGGCTTGATTGACAACCGCTCAGCGCCTGGGAAACTGAGGGGTGGGGTGCAGAGGGCGAAGGGAAGCAGAGACGCCCCGCACAAGGGCTGCAACCTGCCTGGACTCGGCTTCACCCCACGGCCGAGGAGTGACCTGCCCCCTTCCCTGCGCGCCCCACCCCGCCCCCGCGCCGGCTGCCCTCTCCCGCCCCCCCGCACCTCCCCAGCCGCCCCAGCTCATCCCCGCCCCCCTCCCTCCCGCGGCCCCCCCGAGTTATTAATGCCCAGGCCGGGCGTAGGGCCGCGGCACATTCCCAGCTGGCGGCCGGGCAGGTGGCTGCGGCGACAGGGGCCTGGGCGCGGAGAGAGGCTCTCCCGGTGGGACCGGCGGGCGGGCTCCCCTCTACCACGCGCCGCTGGGAGCCCGCACGCCCCTCCGCGCTCCCGTCCGGGACGGAGCCCTCGGGAAGGTTCCCGGAGACGCGTGGCGTTGAGGAGGACGTCCCGAGCGCGACCCCGGGGCTCGGCGCACAGACCTGATGGCCCAGTGACCGAGGTGGGCATGGACGCTGAGAGGGTGCGGGGCGGGGGCGGGGGCCGGGACCTGGTGCGCGGAGCGCCCTCCCCGCCGGCCCGCACTGTGCCAGGTAGGATCGCAGGACCACTGAGCCCTCCTCGCGCCTCGGGGAGGATGTGCAGCGCTTCGGGTGGCGAGCGGTGAGGTGCGCGCCGCGGGCTCGGCGAGGGCTTTGCGTCCCTCCCGGGGGCGCCCTCGGCTCGGTTCGCTGCAGCCCCTGCGGTAGGGCTCCGGAACCCTGACCCCCGGGGGGCGGCGGCCGGGGAGGGAGCCTCCGGCCAGTAGGAAGGCCCCCAGCTGCCCTCGCCAGACTCGAGGCTGGGCCGGGTTCCACGGAGAGGGGGTCTGGGGCGGCATCTCTGCACCCAGGTTCCCTTCTGCACGGAGGGCTCAGACCACGTCGGGTGGACGCCCCGAGTTTATCTGTGTTAGTGTGAACGCTGGACCTGTAGAGGGAAGAAACCTGGAGCCAGTGTTTTCCCTGGATGTGGGGAGATGGGGCGATGGATGGGCCTCTCCTCTCAGTTCAAGTATTTCCAGTTTTAGGTCTTTTTTTCTTATGACGGCAATTTTCACACAGCACGGGCCATAGGTGTGCAACTCCGTGAGTTTTTACACGCGTCTACACCTGTGTAACCACCACCACATGAGGACACAGCACAAGTCCATCCCTCAGAGTGCTCTCCAGTGCCCCCTACCAGTTGACACCCCGGCAACAGCTATCATAGAGACTTTGCCTGCTCCAGAACTTCAGGTAAATGGAATCACAGTGTACTCTTTGTGTCTGTTTTTTTTGTTTTCTTTTGTTTTTCTCAACATAGCATATTTGAGTTTCATCAAGTTGTTGACTGTAGGGTAATTCCATCTTCTTCATCATCTCAACATTTTTATGCAGGGGTCACAGTTTCTTTATCCACTACTGTTCATGGACAGTGGGTGGTTTCCAGCTCCTGCCTCTGTGAAAATTCTCACTCTTGCTTTTTGTGGACACTTGCACTCATTTCTCTTGGACACAAACCTAAGAGTGGAACTGCTGGATGAGAGGACATGTGTCCAACTTTACTTTTTTTTTTTTTTGATGGTGCCAGATTGTTTTCCACAGGGGCTGCACCATTCTACGGCCCCTCCAGCAGTTCAGGAGTCTGGTTCCTCCACATCCTCCCAGCACTTGGAATCTGCCTTTTTTTTTTTTTTTTTTTTTTTTTTTTTATGCGGTATGCGGGCCTCTCACCGTTGCGGCCTCTCCCGTTGCGGAGCACAGGCTCCGGACGCGCAGGCTCAGCGGCCATGACTCACGGGCCCAGCCGCTCCGCGGCATGTGGGATCTTCCCGGACTGGGGCACGAACCCGTGTTGCCTGCATTGGCAGGCGAACTCTCAACCACTGCACCACCAGGGAAGCCCCTTTCATATATTTTGATTACTAGTTCTTTGTCTGATATATGTCTTCTGATAACCTTTTCCTAGTCCATGGTTTACATTTTTTACTCTCTCAGTGAAGTTCTTAATTTTAATGAAATCCACTTGATGGGTCTTTTATTGCAAGTATGTCTTGCTCTTTTTTTTTTTTTTTTGAGAAATCTTTGCCTACCCAAGGTCATGCAGATATTCTCCTGTTTCTAACGGAACTTGATTAATTAATTGATTTACTCTGTTACATACAGGTGCACAGTCCATCTTGAATTATTTTCACGTGTGGTGGGAGGTAGGCATCAAGGTCCATTTTCCCCATGTGGATAAAGAGAGATTACAAGGGCTTTCCCCTCTTTACCAAACATATTTTCCTATTTGAACTTTAAAGTCAGCAGATACTACTTTTGCAATCCGAACAAAATATATTTTTTAAAACATACAGGAGAAATAAATTGGGAGAAAGGACACAGGGGTCAGCACGGTCTCCCTGCCCTTCACAGATGAGGAAGTGAGGAGGCCTAGGGAGGACTCCTGGTTCCATCCACTGCTGACCCCACCCCTGCGGGCTGCCTGCTGTGCTCTGGTTTTCAGAAAAGTCCAGCCAGCCCAGAGGCCTCTGGACTTGCATTGAGGCCCAGGGTGGGGGTGCTGCTGGGGCACGCACGGGGAGCAGCTGGTCTAGGTGGTCCCCCTACATAGCTGGGGAAATGAGGCAGAGTGTTAGAGTTTTGAACGAAGAGTCCCCAAGGGGGTGTTGCAGTTGGCGAACCCCATCCCTCTGCAGACCTCCCTAGCCCAGTGGGAACTGTGTCATCTCACGGCCTCCTGGGAGTGGGAGGGGGTGCCTGACCTGCATCTTTAATGGGCATCCTCTCCCGCAGGACGAGCTTGTCATCCACAGATGCCCCTTCTCTGCCTAAAGGAGCAGCAGGCCCCAGCCCCAAGCCCAGTGTGAGGCAGCAGAGATGGCACTGAGTCCAGAGCCGTTGAGCAGGTTCCCTGTGCTGCCTACGACAGGCAGCACTATGCCTGAGCCGCCTGGCGCCCCCAATGCCTCTCTCAACAGCTCGTGGGCCAGCCCAGCGGAGCCCAGCTCCCTGGAGGACCTGGTGGCCACGGGCACCATTGGGGTGGTGCTCTCGGCCATGGGCGTTGTTGGCGTGGTGGGCAACTTGTACACGCTGGCTGTCATGTGCCGCTTCCTGCACACCTCGGCCTCCATGTACGTCTACGTCATCAACCTGGCGCTGGCGGACTTGCTCTACCTGCTCAGCATCCCCTTCATCGTGGCCACCTACGTCACCAAGGCGTGGCACTTCGGCGACGTGGGCTGCCGTGTCCTCTTCAGCCTGGACTTCCTGACCATGCACGCCAGCATCTTCACCCTGACCCTCATGAGCAGTGAGCGCTACGCCGCCGTGGTGAGGCCACTGGACATGGTGCAGCGTTCCAAGGGCTACCGCAAGGTCCTGGCGCTGGGCACGTGGCTGCTGGCGCTGTTGCTGGCACTGCCCATGATGCTGGCCATCCGGCTGGTCCGCAGGGGCCACAAGAGCCTCTGCCTGCCGTCCTGGGGCCAGCGCGCCCACCGCACCTACCTGACACTGCTCTTCGGGACCAGCATCGTGGGGCCCGGCGTGGTCATCGGGCTGCTCTACGTCCGCCTGGCCCGGGCCTACTGGCAGTCGCAGCGGGCTTCCTTCACGCAGACGCGGCGGCTACCCAACCCCAGGGTGCTCTACCTCATCCTGGGCATCGTGCTGCTCTTCTGGGCCTGCTTTCTGCCCTTCTGGCTGTGGCAGCTCCTCACCCAGTACCGCGGGACCCTGCCGCTCACGCCCCGCTCCGCCCGCATCGTCAACTACCTGACCACCTGCCTCACCTACAGCAACAGCTGCGTAAATCCCTTCCTCTACACGCTGCTCACTAAGAACTACCGCGACTACCGCCAGCGCTCGCTCCAAGGCAGGGGCGCCCACCGGCCCGGGGGTACCTACAGCTTCCCACAGGCCCGCACCGGCTGCCAGCGCGGCTCAGGCCGCTCACTGTCCTCCAGCAGCCAGCAGGCCAGCGAGACCATCGCGCTGTCCCAGGCAGCCCCTAGGGGGCTCTGCACCTGAGCGTCCCCAGCCTCCAGGTGGGCACTGGAGTTGGGGTGGGGAGTGGCCCCCAGAGCCCAGGTCACTCCGGGACTCCCCCACTGACTGCCTCCCTTCCTCAGTCCTCTTCCAGAAAGTTCCCTGCTCTCCCTTCCCCATCACTCACTTCAGCTCCATCAGCCCAGCCACCTTCCCATAATGCCCCCCTGCCCCGTCCATCTGTGAGGGTCTGTAGGAGGCTCAGGCCCAGGACTAGCTTCTGAAGACGGTGGTGAGTGGAGTCTTCACTGCCCCCATCAGACGTGAGTGCCTACATGACGCGTGGCGGGGCACACACTGGCAGGTGACAGCGTGTAGGCACACAGGCTGCCTGCATGGGACCCTCCTCCTGGCTGGTGCATGGCCCTCTCCCCATCCCTCCCGGCTCCCATGTGGCTCCATCCCTCACAGCTTCAGCACCTGGAACAATAAACTCTGAGCTCTTCGAGCCTTGTCCTGCCGCAGCAGTGTGGGTGGGATGTCAACGGAGGCAGGACCCCTAGGACGTCCCCCCGCATTTGGATGAGCCTGTCCACCTGGCTGGGGAGGAGACACATCCAGCCATTCAGCCTTCCTGACACGGTGGGTGGGTGCCATCAGGCCTGAGCCGGGCCCTGGATGTGGGGCCTGAGACCCTGGGGCGGGGCAGGGAGCCATTAGCCTCAACCTGCTCAGGGAGGAGGGGCAGCTGGGGCATCACTCCAGGGCAGGAATTCGGCACCTAAACTGAAACCGTGAGCCAGAATTCCTCTCCCTTCAGCAGCTCACCTGCCTCTCCCTCCCCAGACCTGGGGGGGTGGGGGTCAGGTGGGGGGTGGATCGTACAACACATGTAGGGGTTTATCTCATGCCTCCTGTGTGCAGCATCCGAGCTGGGCCTCCTGTGGACATCAAGACCACTGGACCCTGCCTGCAGAGAGCCCGCCCACAGGGAAAGATTTTGGACCTCTCCCCACCCCTACCCAACCGTCCAGCAGCCTGTACACTCCACATTGTGGCCCCGGCTCACATCCCACAGCTGGGTCTCAGCCTTGGCTGCACATCAGACTCACCACCAGCCAGGCCCTCCTGGACCCCTTTCAAGACCCTGACAGGATCCTAATGTGTGAGCAGGTGGAGATCTACACCTACCTCCCCGATGGCCCCTAAGTATGGCGTCCAAGGCCACCAGTGCAACTTGGGACCCCAAATGTTTTTGGAAGTAAACAGCCCAAAGCTTGTACCTTGACCAAGACCCTGGGTCTCTGCTCCCCAAATCCTGATTCCAGGATGTGCTGAGAAGCCCCCAAACTTAGAAAACTGAGACCCCCAGAAGTGGCCCTGTAGCCCCCATTCATCTGTATGTGTGAAGGTGCTCTGTGTGCTGTTTCTCCGAGTGATGCTGAAAAAGTTACATTTTTGGCTCCAAACTTAAGACCTGAGCACCCTGGTTAATGCTCCCAGGTAGGCCGGGCGAGCCTCCACCGCCAGGCCTGGGACAGCTGCAGGGGCTGTCCTCCCATCTTCCGCTTGGAAGTGCCCAGCCTCTGGGGAGCCTCATGATGACACCCTGAGTGTTTCAGAGTGTTTAAAAATGTTAGGCAGGCTCTCACGCCTGTGTACCCACACACACAGCCACGAGGAGACTCCCGCTGGCCTACTGTGGCTTGGCCGACCTCCCTGGATCCACCACCCACAGCCTCTCCCTCTCCCTTCACCAGGGCCTCCGGGACCTACCCGTCAGGGATGGGTGATTTATGGAGGCCTAGTCTGGCTCAAGCCCATCAGGCATGGTGCCCAGCCCTTGGCAAGCTGGACAGCAGAGGGTCCCGGGGTGAGGGGCCAACCGGGGCATGGCTAGAACCGGCTCTAGCAGGTGAGGGCTCCTGTTCAAATGCTACACCTTTATTGGGGGCAGTCTCACACCATAAAACTCACCCGCTTAAAGTGCAAGTAATGATTTTCAGTGAAAAGACAGAGTTGTGCAACCATCATCACAATCCAGTCTCAGGACATGTCAGGCAGGGAGCTCCAGAGAAACTGACCAATAGGACAGACGTAAATAATAGAAGGTTCTATGAAGAAACTGGTTCAGCAATTAAGGGGCTGGCACATCTGAGATCCATCGATGGGGTGGTGGGCTGGAAACTCAGGCAGGAGAAGATGCTGCAGCCTTGGGGTAGAATTCCTTCTTTCCCGGAAACCTCCAGTTTTGCTGGAAGGCCTCCAACCGCATGGAGGAGCCTCACCCACCACATTCCGGGAACAGACGCCCGGCTGCACAGCTTGGGCAGAGCTGAATGTGCCCCATTGGATGAACACGTGTCGGTTTGGGGCATTTGAGTTGCTGCCACATTTTCTCCAAATGATCAGGGCCGCCGTGGACGCCCGTGTGCGCGTCTGTGTGGAGGCGTTGCTGCTCTGGAACCTCTGGACTGTTCCCGGAGGACTGTGCATCTGCCGCTCCTTCCAGCTGCCCTGCGTGAGGGCTCCTGTCCTCATGTCCTCTTGGCCTCTCCGTCCTGCCCGCACTACCCTCCCTCGGGGCAGGCACTGTTTTATGACAAGAGAGCAGCTGTTCTGGGTAAACTCGGATTAAGAACGGGCAGCTCCGGACGGTGACCGTCTCTCAGAGTCACACGCCTGTGGGGCCAGGGCCGTAGGCCTTGCTCAGATGGGCAGGGCGGGGAGGGCAGTGCTGCCCGCAGGCTGTGGGGGGCAGGGGCACCCCCCTTCCCATCCTCATCACCTTGGCCTCCGACGGGAGTGAGTCCAGGCTTCCTCACCTCCAGTTCTGTCCCAGACACCTGGGGCTTCCCCACCTGGCAACATGTACTGAGGGAGGGGCAGCCAGCAGGGCCCCTCGAGAGAGAGGGACATCGTCATGGCCATCTTCACTGTGGATCGTCTTGCTTCTATGGGTCATCGGAACCCTTTTGGCCAGGTTCCCCTGTCCCCAGAAAGGCACTGACCAGGTCACCACCGCCCCCTGTGACCTGGGGAAGGCACCGGCCAGGTCTCCCGTCCCCTGTCTCCAGGAAGGCACTGACCAGGCATGTCCACAGGTCTGGCTGCTCTCACATCCCGCTGGGCGGCTGGGGCTGCTCCACTGCCGAGTCTTTTCCAACAGTTCAAAGGCAGGGAGGAGGGCTCAGAGCCCGGGGTTCACTCTGCAGGTTCCCTCATGGTATCTGACGCTTAAGGCCACAGGGCTTTGCTGGAGATCTGGCAGTGTGGACGCCGTGGGGGCAGGTCATCGGGAACAGAGCCAGGGAAGCCCCGGGTGGATGTTCACCCTGGGGCGCTGGGGCCCTCTGACCTTAACTCCCACACTCCCCAACCACAGTTGGAGCCTGAGATGCTCTTGGGCCTGTGGTGAGGGGGCCTTGTCCTGCAGGGCCCCCCTGGGGTGGGCACAGGTGCTGTCGGCACCAGCGTGGGCTGCTCCCCTGCCTGCATCCCGTCCCTTCCCTGCCTGCCCCAGAATCTCAGGCCCCCACAGGTGCCAGTGGGCCTGGGCCTCTGCCCGGGCGTCCTTCCCCCATTGTCAGGGCCCCCAGTGCCCCAACAGCCTTCACTGGACGCCCTGGATGATAGCATCTGCTCATCCTGAGCAGGGAACCACCAGAGCTGTGCACAGAGCTACTTTACACATAACCAGGGAGGGAGGGGGACACAGGCCACCACTCGAGAAAATCGTGACAGTGCCCCTGTCCACTCTGCAAGCATCAGATCCAGACCGAGTTCCTGAAACCTGAAGGCCTCACCTGGGGCTACCGCCTTCCTGGGCTGAGGAGCCAGTGGGGGGAGTGGAGAAGGGAGGAGGAAGGAGAAAAGGGGAGGGATGGGGGGAGAGAGGAGGGGGAGGGAGTGGGAAATGACAGGGAGGACCAGGAGGAACAGCCGGCACTCTTCTGCTACAGCCCTTGATGCCAGGAGCTGAGGGCACCTTCTGTCTGAGCCCAGCCCTGGCCTCCAGGGCAGTGGTGGTCAGTAGTGGGGATGGGAGGGCTGTCGGCTGTCTGATGGATGAGCACTCGGGCTGAGGGTCACTCAGGGTGATGGACGAGGTCTCGACATTTCAATGCCATCCACCCAACACCCAGACTTGCAGGTGAAGAGGCAAAATGCCAAAGCCAGGCTCAGCCCTCGGTGCTCCTAACGGCTTTCTTTTGAGGCACTGTTGCCCTCACTTCAGTCCCGACCACTGCCCCAGGGCCAGCCCCACCCTGCACTGGGGGAACGAATTTCTTTTCATAGACGGCTACTGGGATCCCTTTGTGAGACACTGTGCTCAGATGGAAGGTTTTGTGAATTTGGACTTGGTTCCAGGGGGGCTCCCTTGAAGCTGGGTTAATGGGGTGCAGGCTGGGCAGGGAGGCCTTTGCTGGGGGTGGTGCATGAAGCTCCTCTGGAAGACCTTGGGCACAGAGCCATGGGGACTGGGTGCCCAGCTGCATCGGGAGGGAGCCGTGTGCCAGGCCTGGGGCATGTCCCCGGCCCCATCCCCACCCCCTGCACCCTCTTCCCTGAGTTTCCCCAGCCCACTCCCCTCGGTTCCTATAGCAAAAACAAGGAGTGGGGACAGGGGTCAGGCAGGCTGTGGGGGCTGTGACCAGGACAGTGGCAGCCAGCACCCAGTGGGGAATGAATGGACAAACGGTCCCTCCACCAGGGACCCGCTGCCCCTTCTTATTCTGTCTTCCCTCTTCCCGGAGGTGGTGGAGGGGGTTGGTGGAAGGTGGGGAAGGAGCCAGAGGCGGGTGAGTTCACAGCCGAGTTCACAGCCAAGCTCACAGAAGGCGCAGGGATCCAGGAGCCTAGTGGCGGAGGATCGGATGATGGATGATGGATTTACCAGGTGCAGCACATTCCTGCTTCGCAGGCCGGTCAGTTTCCAAGAGGCTCAGGCTTGGCTGGGATTTGGCTGCTGACCTGTGGGTTTTTTCAGGCCCAGGAGAGTGGCCTGGCCCAGTCCAGAAACCTGTGCCTTGAGCCCCTCCCTGCCACCTTCTGTGGGTCCCCGGGGGTGGAGGCAGGGAGAGCCCAGCTCCGCAAGGAGATGCACCAGCGCACAGAGTGCGTGTCACCAGGCTGCATGCCCAGGGCTGCTGCACTTTGTGTAAATTACTCATCAACAAAGATACACACGCAGTCCAAAGTTTCCTCTACTCCTGTTTTTTCCAGGAAGTCATTCTTTGGGAATTGAGTTGCACCTACAACCAGTAGACACATCACTTTTACCTGCCTAGGGAGCTCTCTGCTCTTGTAGACTGTCCTCACCAAATGGAGCTCTGGGGGGCAGTGCCTGGGGCCATGGGTGACACAGTGACAGTGGCCCTGCCTGGGAGGGTGGCCTAGTTCAGGTGTGCAGAGACCTGAACTCTTACCTGATTCCACACCTGAACACGCCCAGCTGACTGGTGTTCCTGATCCAGGTCACCTGGAGGGCCAGCCTTGGGGGGTGGTGCTGGGGCTCCTTCTTGCCCTGGAGAAAGCCCTCAGCTCATCGGCACCTCCACTCACACACCCAGCATGCAAGGGAAAGGAGGGGGCTCAGCCAGCAGAAGGTGGGAGCCCCCATCCCAGGCAGGGGGTGGGGATGACCAGAATCTAGCCTGGGTCCCATACATCTGCAAACCACCAAACCGGGCATCTGAGAGCCACAGGGCCACCTGCAAGAGCAGGGTTTTTTTCCATTGGAATTCCAGACAGATGACGCTCTGAGCAGGAAGCCCGAGAGGCTGCCAGTGGCCAGCAGCCAGGAGCTCCAGACTCCTGCCTTTTTCAGGCCGGCCGAGGGCCCAGCCCCACACAGGGGGTGGGGGCCAGTTCTCCTGGGACCCCGTGAGGGCCCAGAGGAGAGCCCCATCCCCTGAGCTGCCTAGAGCGGGCCCCCAGGCTGGATGGCTCTGTCCTGCCACTTTTCCCCTCCTGGAGCTGTGGAGACCAAGGCTTGGCAGGCCTGAGTGGTGAGCAGGGTCAGAGCCAGGAGGCAGCTGGGGCGGCAGGTGGCCTGGGGACTCCAGTCCAGTGTTCCAGCCCCTCTCTGCCCTTCCTCCATGTGCAAATTCCCTGGCCCTCAGGTGGCCCCCTTGGCGAGCTCACCACTGGGTCATCTTTTATACAAAATTCTCTTATTCCTGTTTCACAGCTGAGGAACCAGGCCACACGGGACCCGGGACCGGCAGGAGCTGGGAGCATCCACCCGCCTTTGCCCTTTGTGGCTCGAGGTACCCCGCAGCGTGATTGAAAGCCCAGAGCCTGGTCTCACCCCAAAACTATGTGTCAGTGTGAAATACCGAGGCTGCCCGGGTGTCAGAACTGGCTGCCCTGCACCAAGATTCCTCCCCAGGGCCGGAGCGAGTCAGGGCTGGGACTGGGGTTTGATGGGGTGGGGGAACCTCCATTTCTGCCCTCAGCCTCCCAGCGCCCCCCACCCCTCTCCTCATCCTGCCCCTTCCCCCCAGCCCATGGTGGCTGGGCAGAGCTGGGATGGACCCTGTGTGCCCCACAATGCGCCAGGCTGGGCAGCAGGCAGCTGGAAGCCAGGAGCCTTCTCCACCAGAGGTGTGGCCGGGAGGTGGTCCTGGTGCACAGGCGATTATAGGGATGGGGGGAGGTGCTGAAGGACCAACGTGAGCCCACATGCCCACCTGTGATGGATGCAGGAAGGCTGCCTGAGCTGACAGCGAGGTTGGGGTGCTAGCTGGGGTCTCGTGGGCAGGTCCTGACCTGAGAGGTCTGGATTCCCCCTCTGAGGGGTGTGTACCTGATGCCATGCCCCAGGAGGCAAGACCCACACACCCTGGATGTGAGGCCTCAGCGAGGGCTCCAAGGGGCCAGTGGGGCGTGGAGGGCAGGGGTCCCCAGGGAACAGCAGCTGCACCCCCACCCTGCATTGGCCTCATAGAGACACGGGCACAGGAGAGCACCCACTGCGTGGCCCCCACCTCACTGCCACATCCACCTCACCCCACAAGCCCTGCTAAGCCCCTTGCAGCCCCTACAGGTAAGGGCAGGGGGAGGGGGAGATTTGGCTACATGGGGTGGGCAGGGAGAGCTGGTGGGGGGCTGGGGACTCTGGGAGGGGGCAGCAGGTGTAAGCACGTGGCCCACTTTTTCCTGGGGAGGACATCTTGGTCCAGGACCCACCCTGGGTGTGCAGAGACCCTGGACGGTGCCCACCCACCTCCCCCTTTCTCTCCCCTCCCTCCTCCTCTCACCGGAATTTTCCAGGAATGGGGCCCTTCCTAAGAGACCCCCCCAGCTGTCTGTTCTTTAACAAGGGGCATGGGAGGAGACAGGTGAATGCCCCCAGGCCTGGGAAGCCCAGGGACGACTGGTGGGGGCAGGGGGCTCAAGCTGGGCACCTGGCCAGGTGTGTGACTGCAGCAAGATTCCAAGCCTCCACCTTGTGTGTTCACTGGGATGGGGGGTGGTAGCCATGACCCCCATGCTGCAGGGTGGGAGAGGTGCCCTGCGCTGGGGCAGGCAAGGCCCAGCCCTCCCAGAGCCCCCACTGGCCTTCTCAGGAATGGGGGCTCACCTGCACCCCCAGCTCCATTGGGATCTGCTTGGCCTCAAAGGTGCTGAGACGGAAGGAACATAGAGGTGATGCCAAGAATCCTGGCTCTCTGTGCACCGATGCTGAAAAGAAATACGGAGACAGACTTTTGGAGGAACGCGAAAGATAGCTTTTCTTATTCTTTGCCTGGCAAAGGGGGAACATAGCAGGCTTGAGAACTGTGCCCCCCTTTTCCTGGGAATGGAGAGAGTTTTATATTCCAGGGCTCATGGTCTATGAGTAGGTGATAAGGATCAAAGCAATGAAGGTCTTGTATTTTTTTTTTTTTCTTCTGCAAATTTTCAGCCAAAAGCTGGCGTCAGGCAGCTCAGCAACCCAGTCTGGTGTCCCTGAAGTTATCGCTGTGACCTTCTTCCTTTTGAGATGCAGAATCCTACAAGGAAGTGTAGGAGGAGAAGGATGCCAGGTGCAGAGTATAATTCATACGGAATCAGAAAGTAATTAGCTTTGTGAAGGGCAAGTCTAGCTACAGGTGTGAGTAGTAACAGCTAAAGAATAACTGAGATTGCTTAACTCTTTCAGGCCTGTTTGGCTGGTATGTGCCTAAGGCCATTTACTCATGTCTATTTTTTTATCTGTTTATTTTTATTTTTTGCTGCAACAAAGGTGGGGCCTCAGATCTGCAGGGAACAGAGCACAGCCCTCAGTGCTGGTCCAGAGCCTCCCCTGCTACACTGCAGGGCATGTCGTGCTGGCCAGCAGGGGAGGTTCAGGCCCCCGAGGGTGAACAGGGTTACAGAGGGGCTACTAGGGGCTGAGTTACTAGACAGGAGCCTGCAGGGCCCATTCCTGGGGCAGAATGGGGGCCTTAAACTCAAGATCAAGATAAGAAACTGGTATTAATGTGTCAGTGCATCCAAGGAGACCCCGAGATGGGTTGGATGTGGACTTAGGATGTTTCGCTCTTCCCTGGGGCCACCGGGAGCCTCAGGCCTGAAGTTCGATTGACATCTGGTTCACTGGTGTTCTCCCGTGCTTGGCCTCAATCTGCTAGGTCATTTCGTCTGTCTTACTGCTTTGTACTTTGTCAACTCTTCTCAGATTGTACACACGCTGGGGGATAAACTCTTGCTGCTCCCACCTGCCCCCACCTGCCTCCCCACAACACACCCCGGGCCCTGCCTTCCAGGCTGAGCACTGCCAGGGCCCTGAGTTTGGTGTGACTGGCTTGGTTTCTGGAATACGCTGCATCATTCAGGACTCACATTGCTGGGGTCTTAGGTCATCGGCCCCCAGTCTCAGGGATGAGCAGAAGTGTCCCCAGACTCTTCCTCCCTGTGAAAACCTCTAGAAGGTGTGGGAGGCTCTGAGACGCTGTGACTTCAGAAGGCAAATGAGCCAGTACCCGGCGGGCGGGGCAGAGATGCCGCCAATTAGGGGGCTGGCGGCTGGGACCACTTCCCTGGACTGCATGAGAAATACCTGCGCCCAAGGCCCCACAGCACAAGCCCAAGAGATGCCCGGGAGTCAGTGCTGCCTGGGGGCTGAGGGCTGGTGGGGACTGGGGCAGCTCAGTCCCAGTTCTCTTGTGAAGACCGTGTTGGAGGAGAGAACATGGAAGCGAAGTGACTTCAGGATTAGAAGATCAGGACTGAGAACCAGCATGGATCCCGAGACCATTCGAGGTGGTTCCAGTTGTAACTCGAAGGGGAACAAACAGGCTGGTGTTTTGCTCTGGGGCCAGCCCTGAGACAGACTGGGCAGCTGCGGAGATTTCTATAAACAGCAACCCCCATGCCGTCCCGCCAGCGGCATCTCTGTGGCCCCTGCGACAACCACCCGAAGCCATGGCGCCCTGCTCTGCGGCCCCTGCCCACCGGCCCTGCCCTAATCACGGGGATGCCACAGCCACATCCTTCCCGCCTGCCCACGCTCACGCCTGGTCCCGCTGTCTGTCGCTGCCGAGCACCTTCCGAGCCTCCCGGAACCCCAAGGCAAGGCGAGGAGTCAGCCACACCTGCCCACCCGGTGAGAGAGCAACGGAGGTGCCAGGCAGTGACTGGCAAAGCCAGCCTCAAGGTGGACACAAGGGACCCCACCCTCCCTGCACTGGCCGAGCCCAACTTCCACACAAATGGTGGGGCCACACCTGCCCTGCATGCCGTCCCTGGCACGTTGTGGCCACTTCTGCTTCTGTGATCTTCTGCCATTTTCTCCTGCGCGGGGCAGGTGAGGTAACTCGCAGCTGGCTCAGACCCCGTCCCACTGGGTCAGCTCCTGACCTGATGTTTCAGCTTCTGCTCTCACGGAGGCTCAGCCATGCTCAGGCCTGGCCCTGGCGGCCGGCTCGCCAGGAGAGATGGAGCGGCAACCCCTTCTTTCCAGCAGTGAGACCAACGCTCATGTTCTTTGATTCAGACTAAACACTTATTAGGAAATAAATCACTCAGCAGAGGACGTGCCAGGAACGTCCTCTTCTCCCTGGAACACACCACATCTGCTCTCAGGACCGTCCCGTAGGACGGAGATGCCCACGTGGCCCCAGGTGAGCGCTTCTGGAGGTCACCGGCATGGGCTACGCACCTTCTCTTATTTTAAAAGAAGGACAGTCTTTTTTTTTTTTTTTTGCCACGCAGAGTGACTTGTGGGATCTTAGTTCCCCGACCAGGGATTGAACCCATGCCCTCAGCAGTGAAAGTGCAGAATCCTAACCACTGGACCGCCAGGGAATTTCTGAAAAGAAGGACATTCTTGCTTTTGCCCAAATATCTTTATTCCTTTGTCCAAGTACCTCTGTGATGATTATGAACAGGATTAAGTAGCAAAGAATGTCAATTAAAACCAATACCTTACTTATTTCCAAAGCACTTCAACCACAACTAAACCATCAGACCCCCCCTCCTTAGATGTAGTGAGTGGCCACGTGGGCTGTGGAATACCCGAGAACGTCTGCCCATCCTCACACTGAGGGTAAGGCGTCATTCAGATAACATGAAGGTTACAGAACAAAGTGAGGCCTGCACGGGGCTTTCCTGTCGGAATTTGCATCTCAACCTGAGACTAGAGCAACAAACCTTTGAAAAGCCAAGACAGGAGAAGCCAGAGGACAACTTGGAATGGGAGGGGGTAGCTTTTCCTGCACAGGACTGAGGCCGGCTGTTCCAGCCTAGAGACAGTGTCCCCAAAGCATCGCCAACCCTAAGGTCAGCCCTACCCACCACCCAGAGCATGGCCTTCATCCTTCCCAGATCTGCCCAAAGTCCTTTAAAAACAGGAACCACGACAGGCCATCATGTGGGTGGTGGCCCCGCCTTTCTGGAAACTGCAACCACGACCCAGAAGGGAGCAGATCCCAAGCCACTGTCTGCACGTGGAAACTCGGCCCCTACAGCCCTGAGACACGCATATCATCACCACGGTGTAGGAGGGTCACCCGGCAAACCAAGGGGCGGACCCAGGGGTCCTGGCTTCCAGACCCTCATGGAGCCTCCTCAGATGCCACGCAAATGGCTCATCCCAGGGTCCAGGAATGCTGCCCCTCTCCGTATGAGCCCAAGCAGCCCTGTGACTGCAGAGTGTGGGGAACGCGGGGGGCTGCAGTGGCCGTGTTCACATGTCCATGCTGGGTGGGCGAAAGGGAAAGTGTTGAGGCTCCTCCTGGGTCAGGGTGGCCGGGAGAGTCCTGCTCCAAGAGCCGTTTCTGGGGATCCCTTTGCACTCACAGCGGGTGATCGGCTGTTCTCCCAGAAGATGCCCAAACCCCAGGCCAGTTGCTTTGTGGGGCGGCCCTGGCACCTTGCCCGACCCTGGCAGAAGCCAAATGATGGACGTGCCGCCCTTATCCTGGGGCCGTGCTACCCAGGCTTCCCCCATGGCCAGTTTATTTACTATTCCTGGCTCCCCTGACTGTTACTTTTATGTAAAAGGCATGGACAGCTCCAGGACGAGAAGAGGGTTGCTAAGACCTGAACCTGAGCAGACGAAGGCCCCAGGCGAGCTGCGGATGGCCACGCTGGGAACACCCTCGGACCTTGTGTCAGGGACCCTGGCTGGCGATGGGGCAGAGCCCAGTCTGGCATGGACATGGTGCCAGGGTGACTCTCAGTGGCCAGCAGTGTTGGGGGCTCTGCCCAGAGCCGCCAGAACATCAGATGTTCGCCTCCACCCAGTATCCAGCAGTATCAGCCCTCCCAGCCCTCCAGCTGCTGCTCCCAGAGCTGCCTGCCCCCGGAACCTTCTCCAAGGTGCCATAATGCTGATTCTGCTTCCCCAAGTGGAGGCTTCTAGCCCCACTCAGCTTCATCCACACTTAAGTCGGTCTCCAGTGGCCGGGTAATGATCCTCTGTCTGCTGACAAACGGGGATTCCACCCCAGGCACAGGATCCCTTCCTGAGAAAAGGAGGGCATGGTGGCCCTGCCAGCTCCCGGGCCCCACATCAGCATAGCAGAGCCAACGCTGATGCTTGTGAGCGGAAACTGGTTCCCCCCATTTACTCACAGTTGAAAAATGATCAAATGTTAGCAAATCAAAATTCAGGATGATTCGTAAGGCACCTTGTTCAGTGGAAATGGGCTGAGCAAGAGGGAAGGGGTGTGTGTCCAGCGTGGCTGCTTCCCTGCAGGGCTGCTGGACAGGCCTCCCAGGGCTATGTGAACGTTGGGTCCGCAATGCCATGGTCGGGGTCGCAGGTGAAGGCGATGGTGATGGCGTAGCGGGTGCCCCAGTGAACCTTCTCCACCCGGTGCAGGTTCTCGGACCCCGAGGTGAAGAAGGACACCCGACCTGGGAGAGAGGAGAGCAGAGCATGACTTCAAGGCCACACGCGTGGCCGGGCCTCAGAGGACCTGTGTTTAGGCCAACGCAGCAACACGACCAACCGGGCAGGCTGGAGAAACAGCTGATGCAGGAAGGCGGGGGCTGGAGACAAACCAGCAGGAGAGCCCTCGCACAGGACGAAGGGCACCCCAGCACCCGGCCCAGCCTCCGCGGGCTCTTTGTGGGGCAACCTGGGCTTGGGGTGAGGCCCTGCTGCCACCCCCAGGGGCCTCTACGAGCCATGTGACCTCCTCGGGCCCACCCTATGATCTTTTTTTTTTTTTGCTGTACGCGGGCCTCTCACTGCTGTGGCCTCTCCCGTTGCAGAGCACAGGCTCCGGACGCGCAGGCTCAGCAGCCATGGCTCACGGGCCCAGCCGCTCCGCGGCATGTGGGATCCTCCTGGACCGGGGCACGAACCCGTGTCCCCTGCATCGGCAGGCGGACTCTCAACCACTGCGCCACCAGGGAAGCCCCTATGATCTTATTTCTAATCACACATGGAACAAAACCAAACCCTGGAAGGTGGTGACAATGTTTTAGCAAAGGACCAGGAAAGACACGTCGAGACAAACACCCAGCGCCTGTAGCTCCCTCCAGGGCAGCTGAAGACAGGACTCGGGAGGTGGCTTCCGAGCGTCCTGGAGTGGGGGTCCTCCACCCACCTGTGTTCAGAGAGTCTCGTGTTTGTGTGCTTCCATATTTAACTGGCCTCATACACCCACCGTAGGGTACGAACCCGCGTCCCCAGACTCTCAACCACTGCGCCACCAGGGAAGCCCCCACCATAGATTTTTTAGGACAAACGAGTTGACCGTTACAGAATCGTGGGGGAGGAGCCCCGGGATCCTGTAGGCGCCGCGTCGCCGCCACATGGCCCTGCCCCAAATGTCCCATGACAACTTCATTTCTCTTCTAAAGGTCACTGCCAGGAACTCGACTGCTAAATCTTTGAGAGAGGAGAAGAGTCTACCCCAGAGTCTGCTGCTTTCTGGTTTTAAACAGAGAACCGTGCTCTGCCCGGAAACAAGGGAGCAAAAGAAATCGTGTGACACACGGAAACCTCTGCATGGGGGCCTGGGGACACCAGGAACTCAGACCCTCCTCTGGACCAGCCAGGCCGCCCCTGACCTGAAGGAAACACTCTCTCCCAGAGCAATCTGGAGTCACGCCACTTTCTGAGGCTCACGCTGCTGAAGGACGTTTTGTCCTCAGTCTTTCCACTTTCAGTCACACCTGAGACCTCGGACACGTAGCCAGGCCGTCTGCCCATCCACGCCATCTGTGCACGCCCCCACCGCCACCCCGCTGCAGACAGTTATCAAATGTCGCCGACTTGCAGCAAGAGTGGGGGTCTCTGGGAGCCCCCACCCCCACCCCAGCATTTCTGCACACTTTGCAAACAGAGGCACCAAAAAACAGAGAAGAAAAGGACTGAGGAAAAGTGAAGCTCCTCGTGGCCTGTGGGACAATAGGAAACCGTCCACCATTCATGTTGGAGCCTCGAAGAGCGGAGAGGTTCATACTGGGGCAGGAAAAGGCGATTTGAAGAAAAAATGACCAACATTTTCCCTAATGTGATGAAAACTTTGACTTTTAATCCAATAAGCTGAGCAGCATAAATACTCCAAGTGGGATAAATACAAACAACTCCACACTGAGGCACGTCATAGTCAGACTGATGAAACCAGAGATTAGAGAACATCCTGAGGTCGCAGAGCAAAGAGGCAGCTACTACGGGGCAGTGACCGCGGTGACAGGAACAGGGGAGCCAGAGAAGCGGGACGATGCTTTTAAAGAAAAAGCAGGGCCTCCCTGGTGGCGCAGTGGTTGGGAGTCCGCCTGCCGATGCAGGGGACACGGGTTCGTGCCCCGGTCCGGGAGGATCCCACATGCCGCGGAGCGGCTGGGCCCGTGAGCCATGGCCGCTGGGCCTGCGCGTCTGGAGCCTGTGCTCCGCAACGGGAGAGGCCACAACAGTGAGAGGCCCGCGTACCGCAAAAAGGAAAAAAAAAAAAAAAAAAAAGAAAAAGGAAAAAACCCCACCAATCCAGAATTTCACATCCAGTGAAAATACGCTTTAGAAAAGAAGGTGAAATAAGGACATTTTCAGAAAAACCATCACCAGCAGACCTGCACTCCGAGAAATGCTGAGGCGGAAGGGGACTGTACCTGTTGGAAACCTGGATGCACAGGAGGGGACGCAGTGGCTTGCAGGACTGCCTCATGGCTGACGGGAACGTTCTAAACCAACACAGGTGGACAGCCTCGTTGGTTTGAGCTGCCTGCTGCCAGGCGGAAGCGGACACAGCTACACACCCAGTAAGCAGGGTGACGCTGTGGGGTCGGGTGAGCCACGGCAGCAGGTGAATGGTGCTGGCACAGTCGAGGCGCCCAGGCCAGAGCCAAATGGCCTGGCTCTGTCTCTGAGTCTCATCTGGGGCTGGGCCGGGGCCTGGGCTGCCCCTCAGGAAGCCCCTGGGGGATCCCCGCCCCTCCCCACCCCAAAACCTGGGGAGGAGAGGGGACGATTCCTCGCTCCACGCATGCTCACTGAGCAGCACTGAGTGTCCGAGCTGGGCTGGGGGCAGTGGGAGCTCTGGGACCACCAGGTCGGGGAGGCAGGTCCCTGTGCTCGGTGCGGTTTACCGACATTAGGTCAGGATCACTGCCTCGTGTTAAGCTTCGAGTCACTACAGGGGATGAAGCGGGGGCTGGCTCTGGGAACTCGCTCTGCAGTGACAGCAGTGACCGTGGCCACACCCGCCTCCTCCTCTGATGGATGTGCTCCATGGACACACTGGACACACCGTAAACACAGCATCCCGGGAAAGGCCCCCCCGTGAGTCCTACCTGCTCTCGGCTCCACCGTCTTGTTGGCCCCCACCTCCATGAACACAAACCGCCCGCCACCGAAGTCATCCAGGTAGTCGGAGAGGTACAGCAGCGATGTGTAGTCGAAGGAGCCGTAGGTCACCTGCGTGCAGAGCGTTGAGGGCGTGTCACCGTCTGCTTGCGGGAGGACACGCTCCTCAGGAAGGGACAGACCGAGGCCTCGCGCTGCCTCCCAACTACAGAAAACCCTCTGCCGAGCACAGGCGCGCGGGCCCGCCTGGCTCCCGCACAGTCAGAGGCGCAGCCCACGCCAAGAAGCCCACACGCGTGACCCCCAGGGCCGCCACGCCACCCACCCACCCGCCAACAGGACCCTCCCGCGTCAGCACAGGGAGCAAAGGTGGTGCTTCCGCTCTTTCTCCAGATGTGGGCACTCCAAGCTTTCTTTTAAATTGTGGTAAAATACACAAACCATACAATTTACCGCTTTACCCATCGTTGAGTGCACAGCTCAGGGGCACTAAGCACACTCACACTGTTGTGCACCCACCCACGCCGACCATCGCCAGAACCCTTCATCCTCCCAAACTGAAACTCTGTTCCCATTAAACACTTAACTCCCCCCACCCCACCACCACCCAGTGCCCACGCTATGCTGTCTGTCCTTTCCTGCCTGGCCCTCTTTGCGTGGACATTCTTTTGGAAGACGGCATGGGCGGTGGAAAGCAGGGGATGGGGGTGAGATCTGTGCTCTGGGCTCACAGGAGCGTGGACCCTCTGGGCCTGGGTATAATGTAAACAGGAGGCACTATCATTTGTTTCCCAAGGACCCCTTGAAGTCCGGGAGGGGAGGTGGCCAGATAGTTGTCCCATCTGTGGATCTTCAGGACTTATTATAGGTAAGGGGTGCCATATGAAGAACTTGATTTCAATGTGAGATAGAGGAGTTTGTTGTCTGTAATATGTGAAGCAGGTGTTGTTTCCAAGGACATAAGAACTCACACAAATTAGCACCTACTTAATAGAGGGAATCAGTGAGATAGGCTATTTTTTTTCCACACAAAGATAGTGACTTGCGTGTACAAGGAATTTTAATCACATGGTAACAGCTCCCAGTCTGAGGAATCATTCAATTAGCAAGACTGGGATAAGAGATAAGGAAGAATGAAAGAGTCCAAGGACAGCAGCCCAAAGTCATTCTATCAGTGCCCTATCACACAGCCCCAGGCTCCTTTATCTGAGCTGCTGTGTTTAGGAATAGATTCTTAAATGATTTTACTGACACCTGTAGGCACCATGGGAGCAGTACACAGAAGCCCCAGATCAATATCCATAACACATTTGATCAAGGCTCAAAAAGTCCAAAAGCCCCGCTCCCCCTGCAACCAGCTAGGCCACCATCACCGTGACAGTGGTCATCTCCTGAAAGAGGGTGGGCTGACCAGGGGGGAGAGGCAGCAAGCCTGCCAAGGTGACTGAGTCCCCGTCACTTTCTCATGAACTCAGTACCACGCCATCTGTGGGACTGGACTTTCTACACAGACCTGAGCTCCCTCCACCTCCCCCACCAAGACCCCATTTACGGGCCCCTTATCCAGCATCAGGGCACCAAGCAAACATCAAAGTGACCTAAACCTGAGAACAGCCCAGGGCAGTGCTTCTGAATCGCTTCAGCAGTGAACCTCATGTCCACTACCTGCATAAAACATAAAAGAGACCCGGGGGCGGGGGTTGTCCAGGAGCCTGACCCTCTCCTACCCACCCAGCTCAGATTCTGCAAAGGAACCACCCCAAACCCACATGAACACAGTGATCTGGGAAGGAGGTGGGTAATGGCGGGTGACGGGGATGGCAGAGGCCAGCAGGGCCTGAGCTGTCCTGAGCTAGAGGCTGGAGAGCTTCAAGGCAAGGAGCAGATGCATGGGGTCCCCTCGTGCGAGTATGTCTTTTTGCTGTGTCCATGCATGAGTGACCCCTTGGCTGTGATAGCCACCCTGGTCCTGTAGACCCTGTCCCGAGGTCTCCTGGCTCTGAGATGTCTGAGGCTACCCCACTTGTCACTGTTGACTCATTTTCTCTGCCTGAAGAATTTTTTCCTTATCTTTTTTCCTTTGAAGCTGGATCACTGAACCAGGCTACATTCAGTGTTGTCTTTCCTGAACCCACACTTCCCAGTACATGGAGGGCTGCTCTTCCTTCATTGCAGGGAAATTCTCCGGACTCCGTCCCACGCGTGAGGCTCCTTGCTGTGCGAACCTGTCTGTCCTCCACACACGTCGTCTTTGCCCTCAACCCCATAAAACCCTGTTTTTCCCTCTGCAATATCTACGATGATCTTATACTGAAGGTCTCGGTCCTGGTCCCCTAATGAAATAATGCACCTGGGCAATGGTTATCAATGGGTCAATGGCTGCTAGAGCCATGAAGTGAGGGTGGACAGGAAGCTTGATCGTGGATGGATCAGTCTGAACCCACTGATCAACCTTAAGCCCGTGGGAAGAGAACAAGCAGACACTGTACGCCCCCTTAGGGTGAAGCCCACACTTCCAACCCGAGTTCCATCGAGCCCTCCGAGCTGCCCTGGCTCAGACAAGCCACTGGTCACATAAAGCTACTTCAATTTAAGTTAATTTAATTAAATACTGGGTTCCTCAATCTCACTAACCACATTTAAGTGCTGCCCTCCTCCACTGAGCTCAGACAGTCGAGATTAAATAAACACACGAATATCCCACTGAATTTCAGGCAGAAGCCCAGTCTGCGAGCTTCTGCTCAAACCCTCTGCTTATTTTTCACTTCGCTTCCTTTGTTCCAGGGTCAAGCGACACAGAGATTTATTTATCTGGGTCACCTGAGCACACCCGCGGCTGGGGTGACCGCCAATAGCCCTCAGACGTTTCCGCGGCCAACTATCCCCTGGCACCACGCTGTGCGTGCTGGCTGAGTGGAGCAGGGCAGTGGCTGCAATGCAGGCGGGAGAGGGCTTCAGTTGTGGCTGATCAGGACCACTGATTGATTAGGTGCCACTGTGTCTAGGGAACAACAAGAGATCAAGAAAGGGGAATCTGCAGAATCTGGAGTGGTCAAGAGATCTTCCCAAGAAATGGTGAAAAGTGGGGAGAAGGGGGCCTCCTGGGCAGGGTGCGGGACGCAGGCCCGAGGGGAGACCACACGACAGAAAGGCCAGGTCAATCAAGGCCGGGTCAGGTTACATCCGACGATAAGCTCACAGCTCAGGTGCAGACAGCTCTGCGTGTGGGAACAAGTAGCAAAGGATGGTCCCCGTCAGGCCCTCACTGTTCTGTAATGTGCTTTTCACAGTCTTCTCTCACCTCATCACACAAGAAACAAATCTTATCTCCTCGACCGCATCAGTGAGAGAGGAAACTTCTAAAACTCTGACCACGTGAACAGACAGCACCCAGCTTGGGCCGTGGTGGACAAGCCCCAGGTTCGCTCACCTTGTCCACGTGCGCGTGCCAGTACTCGTCATGAGCCGTGCGGGCCGCCGTGCTGTTGATGCGGGAGAAGAAGGTGGGCTTCGTCAGGTGCAGCAAGGACGCGCTGATGCCAAATGCCTGGGCGATTGCCAGCTGGACCTTCTGCCGCAGGTCCCTGCCGAGAGGACACAGGTGTCAGCCACACAGGAAAGAATTCTCCCTGGGCCCATAGGGCCTGCACCGTGTGACACTGAAACGGAGCAGGACCCTCTGGTCCTTGCCCCCAACCCCCATGTTCTCAGCCTGCCTTTTGTCTGTGGAAACACTTTAGCCAAAAAATAAGTTTAATCAGAGAAGTGAGAAAATGCAGAAACAAAGGAAAATAGTCAAACGAGACCAGATAATAATAGTTTAGTCATTAAGCATAGTCAAGGACCTTTAGTTCCTCCTTAAGGGCTATAGATAATATTCTGAGCCATATCCCGTGAGCTGTTTTGCAGCTACTGAAGCCCCCACCAGGGGGAGGAGGATGACTACATGATGACCAAATTGAAGCCATGACATAAGCTCCTCCACTTCACACAATTCCGAGAACTGACCTCAGAGACATGGGAACAAACCCTGGAACTAAAGATTAACTGTACTTAAAACAACCAAGGTGATGCTGATCAGACCACATTACTGGTTTCAAGCTGACTGTCAGAACTGACTATGCTGTTCTGCTCCCTCTCTCTGCCTATATAACCCTGAAACTCCCCTTTAAAAGTCCCTGTCCCCTGAGCAGCAATCGGGAGTTGGTTCTCGGACAGGAGTCCACCCTCTCCCCGGTTGCTGGCCTCTGAAATAAAGCAACCTTTCCTTCCCCACCAACACTTGTCTCTCAAGAATTGGTTTTCGAGGAGCGAGCAGCCAGACCTGGGTTTGGTAACACTACAGAAAGACAAGGGCTGGCTAAGGTGAAAGGTGAAGAGATGCACACACAGGTCCGCACACGTGGGACAGGGTATCATGTGCACACCCAGGAACCTGAGGGTCAGTTCTCTGCAGGATTGACCCCCAGCACTCCCAGCCCCGCCGCCACCTTCCCCCCTCCTGACCTGGGCATTCCTTCCCTCACCGGTACAACTGGAAGTCCTCTTCTGAGAAGATAGTTTGTATTTTATCCCCAAAGTATCTGTGAAAAAATGAGTATTAACAAATGTGATGTTTTATTAATGTTTCCTATTTCCTTTCAATTCAGCCTTTCCTCCAGTTAACCAGCAAGTCCCCGAAAACCAGCTGGTCCTTATTATCTTGGAGCTGCTCCTTCTACAATGATAACTGTGTGGTAAAAGGGAGGAGGGTGGGAGGGAGGTACCTGGCAGGTGGGGCGACATTTATCAAGGTTGGGGGAATCTCTTGCTTCTCCTGGCCCTCGGGGAGGATCAAAGCCTCTCAGGAGGCAGCTCTCAGGAGCCTGGCCTGCCACTCACCTCTCCCACCTCTCCCTCCAACCCCACCCCTTGGTCCATTCCTAACTAAGCTGTTCCCCTGAAGCTAGCCGGCAAGGATCCTGCCCTTTGGAAGAGCTGCATCTTCCAGTCCTCATCTGGCCTCGGCCCGATGGCAAACGTCGTAGTTTACCCAAGACTTGAAGCCGCTCTGATCCATACACGCAAGCCTCACTCAGGTGTCTCCAGCTAAGAAATGAGCAGAGACCCCACCCCCACCCCCAACCCTGGGGTTCTCACCTGTACAGGTTCACAAAGTGCTTCCCGACAGACAAGGCCCCCGAGTGCAGGTCCAGGATAGACGCCTGGAAAAGACGTTGGCAGGGCAGCGTGAGGGCTGCCTGGCAGGCGACTGAGCTCTAAAAGCCACCAACGTTAAACACGTGTTCCCAAGACCCATCTTTGCACACCCGGGTCAGGGCGACGAGGCACACGAGCTGGGTTTCAAGACATTTGGACAAAGGTGTGTGACAGAGGATATTTCTCTCCTGCCCTAAGAATGAAGACTCTCTGGTCTAAAATTCTGAAAACAGTCCACAGATACAGTTCCTCCATGGGTCTAAGAACAAGCCCTTCCCCCGGCTTTGCTGTGGTATAAGCAACACACAACGACCAGCTCCTGTTTAAAGTGTTCAGTTTGGTACATTTTGTTGTTGTTGTTGTTGTTGTTGTTGCTTTTGCGGTATCTGGGCCTCTCACTGTTGTGGCCTCTCCCGTTGCGGAGCACAGGCTCCAGATGCGCAGGCTCAGCGGCCATGGCTCACGGGCCCAGCCTCATGGGTCCAGCCGCTCCGCGGCATGTGGGATCCTCCCGGACCAGGGCACGAACCCACGTCCCCTGCATCGGCAGGTGGACTCTCAACCACTGCGCCACCAGGGAAGCCCTCCTTGCACCCTTTGCAACCCCTCCCTCCTGACCCTCCCCAGGTGCTTTCTGCCACAGCAGCTGGTTACTTTCTAGAACCTGAGGCCCTGGAGTCACGAAGGTGCACTCGCTCTTGGCCTGGCTCCTTTCACTCGGTGTTGCCTCCCCGTGACTCCCTCCCATCGGTGCAGGTACCTGCCGCCCACTGTCTCCTGGCCAAGGGGCACCCATCGTTTGGGTAGGAGTCACTTGTTGGTCCATTCACCTGGAGATAGACACGTGGGCTGCTTCCAGCTTAGGGCCGTTGTAACTGAACTGGCTGTGACACTGGGACAGCATTCCATCGTGGGAGACGCTCTCGTTCTCCTGGGTAGATGCCCAGGAGCGGAATCGCTGGGTCATAACTCTTTAATGAGCAGCCAGTGTTTTCCACCCCTGCCCACCCTGCCTCCGGGGGGCCTTCCCATGTCTTGAGAGCTGAGTGGGCGCCAGCACAGACCACCTCTACCCTGTCTGGGTGTCTTTGCTCATGGATACAGCGATCAGCCCAGGGGTTTGTTTGAACACAATTTGGGCTTTAAAAATGTTAACTGCACTTAAAGGTATCAAACCTGGATGATTCATTGCAAGACAACTTCCCGAGTAAATGCTGAGCACAGAGTAAAAGATGAGTCCACGCACAAATAGGTTTGTAATAAATATTGCCCCTGAACTGAACCAAAATAAAAGAAGAAGCTTAATTTTCAGAACTCAAGAGGAAAGAGTCTGCAGAATAAAAGACTCATGAAGATAATCCCCAAACTATGCAGAGGAGAGTGGATATTACTACAGGCCCACATGCCAGGCAAGGAGATCCCCATTTGGGACCACACGAAAATTCCGGCCAACGTAAGGTGCTCGCGGGGGTGGACTCCTAAGCCTGCCCAGGAAGCGGATGAGATGCAGAGCTGCATCGGCCTGGCTGAGTTCCCCGTGGTTGCTGTAAACAGTAGGCTTAAAACAGCAGGAATTCATCCTCTCAAGCTCCGGAGGCCAGAAGGCTGAGATCAAGGTGTCGACAGGGCCCCGCTCCTTCCAAAGGCGCCAGGGGAGGATCCTTCCTTGAATCTTTGGACTTCTGGTGGTCCCAGGGGTCCCTTGGTTTGTGCCACATCACTCCACCTCTGCCTCCATCTTCACACGGCCTCCTCTTCAATCTCAAATCTCCCTCTGCCTTCCTCTTACAAGGACTCTTGTCCTTGGATTTAGGGTCCATCCTGATAATCCAGGAAGATCTCATCTTGAGACCCATAACTTAATGACATCTGCAAAGACCCTTTTCCCAGGTAAGGTTCCATTTACAGTTCTGGGTGGATGCATATTTCAGGGGCCACTGTTAGACCCCCTGCAGTCTCACCTGGCGGATGACAGTCCCCACGCAGCATCCGTGGGAGCCTCCTCCACCTTGCGTGGTCCTCACTGTCTCCCACCAGCTCCTACCGCGTGTGCTGGCTCTCCCATTCCCAGGGCCGTCACCCACCTCAATGGGCCCCTGCTCATCTCCCACTCTGTTCACTCACTGCCTACGACCTCCCCCCACGGCCCCCAGCCAGGGTGCCTGACACAAAGATGTGATCCGAGGCAGCCCTCCTGTGAAGGGAGGGGACACTTCATTCCCAGGAGCAGGGCCTGCACACCCGGTGCCCTCGCCTTCCCCTCGGAGGGAGAGCAAAGTTAAAGGGGTAAAAAGAAAACCGAAGCAGGAACGGCACACAACTCACCCCTCCGTCCGATCCTCCCAGGGACAGCCCCTTCTCGGCTATGCTGTGGGGAAGACCGTCTTAAATCAGAATTCAGTTAACAGCATCATCTGTGATACATCTAGACACGTATCAATCAGCACGACTAACACAATGTTAACAGGCTGCTTAATGTTTATGACAAAATCACATGTTTGGACCAAAGGACTTGACTTTCAAGCTAAGTGAGTAAATGTTAGTGTTTTGTCACCATCTCCTTAACCACGTATGACATAGCTTGGGGAGAAGTGGGCTTAGTTTCCATCTTTAGCTCAGAGACCTGATGCTGAGTTGAATGGGTTCCTCTGGACCGGAAGGTCCCTCTCCTGGCATCACAGGCTGGGGGGCAGCCTTCGTAATCACCAGCTCAGGAGGCAGAGGCCACATGGTGGCCTGTGCTGGAGCTCACAGGACCACCCACATCACCAAAGATGCAGGAGCTTCTGGTGCCTTTGACAGATGCTTCATGGCCGCCCGGGAAACTGACTGGGGGCTGGATCCATCCCTCACACCAGGGACCCTCCCCACCCAACCAGCCTCTACAATGTTATCTAGAAACAGGAGGAGAATCTCCCCTCAAGACGCAGCTCGGCATGTGGACCAGACGCTGCTCCACTGGGCACATGCTTGTGTCTGAACTCCCTGTTGGAAAATCAGAGCTTCAAGATCTTGTTTTTAAAAGACAATAAGGAAAAATCCAGTGCCAACTACTTCTGAGTAAGACTTCCTGCCCTGTCATGAGTCACGGCTAGGAGGCAGAAGGGCTATCCCAACCAGTTTTGGAGAGGAGACGGAACTAGTCTAGTGACCGCCTGGGGCTGCTGGGTGCACACACTGTCTCTACACAGGCACCTGCTGGGCCCCTCAATGGCTGACGGGAGAGCATCCCCCCAACCTCCCCACTGGGCCAGAACTGCTGCCCCTGGAGAGGGCCCAGGCCTCTGGAAGGTTCCGTCAGCAACCACATCACTGATGACAACAGCCTCTCCTCCTGGAAATCAGAAAAGGCCCTCTTTGCCTTGGAAGTGCAAAGGGGAATTCTTAGGGAGTTCTAATGAATTTCTTTAAATCATCCTTTTAGTAGTAATTCTCTGTGCTTCACCCACAGCCCCGCTCTCCTGCTCGTTCAGGACAGAAACTCAGAGACACGTGTACCTGCGAATCCTCCGGGCTTCGTCCCTGGTGATGATGGCATCGCTGACGCCCCGGCCACACTTCCTCGGGGAGCAGCCTGGAGAGAGTCGAGCCGGGATGAGACGCCACGCCCGCTGAACCCCGACAAAAGAGCTGCCCGCTGCTGTCAAGGACTCACCTGTGGGCGGCCCTCCCCAGGGACAACGGAATTTTGTGGGATGGGGCCTTGCCTTCCATGGGATTAGGGGGCCAGGTTTGGCAAATAAAATATAGGCCACTCGGTCAGATGTGAATTTCAGAGAAGCAACGGTGACTTTCCAGTACAAGCAGACCCCCTGCGGTGCACACATCTCACTGGGAGGGGGTGGTCCTGGCAGCCCCACACCAGGCGGGTCACTCCTGAAGCAGCTGACACTCTGCCCACCCTTGAGAAAACAGCCCAGAGGCGGCATCCACAGTATTCTAGAACCATCACTGACTACAGATCCAGACCCGTTGGCTAGTGCCTCCTGGATGACCAAAGCTGTGCTTGCAACTGTAGTCGCTGTCCTTCTGCAGGGCCTGGCGAAGCTGCCCCAAGGTGCTCACCACACACTCCACCCTGCCTCCTCCTGCCTCTGCACCCAGGACTGAGCTGCTTAGAGGGAGGAGGATGGGGGAGCTTGGATGGGGCTAGGGTCGGGTGCACAGGGCCAGGGTGGACACGGCCAGGGTCAGGGTGGACAGGACCAGGGTTAAAGTGGCCAGGGTTGCCATGGGTTGGGGTGGACAAGGCCAGGGTCAGGGTGGAAAGGGCCAGGGTCAGGTAGATGGGGCCAGGATGAGGGAGAGCACCAGAGATGGACAAGCTTAGCAAAGCCCCTGGTGTCCTGGCGCCAAGGGCAGGCTGGCTGCCTCGCACTGGGTGGGCCCTAGGATATGTCCTGGCCGATGAGATGGGGCCCTGGGACACTCTTAGGACACGGTGGGTTGGCTGACCTTTAGCTTTCATCCTCCTTTCTCTCTTCCTGCCTGGAACGTGCCTGGAGGTGGAGCGATTGTCTTGGGACCGTGTGAGCCACACGCTGAGTGGGAGAGCTGGGGCGCTCAGCCTGGGGTGCTTACAGGGAGCCAGGCTGGCCTGGGGTGCCTTTTTCTGGGTCTCATCATGTGGGAAAAATAAACTTCTACATGGGGGTCATTAGGGGAGGGGTGCCTCAGTTCCACGGAGCTAAATACAATCTATGAATATAGGTGTTTTTATTAAGACACAAAAATGCTTTTTATAAAGGTTGAAGGTAAAGGCAAAAACAACTATAACCAAAAGACAGCTTGGGGAGCGACATCATATCAACAAATACATTTTAACACAAAAGAATTGTGAGAGGCAAAAAGATTGATAACAGGAAGAGTTTCACCAGGAAGATGCAGGGGCAACAAAAGCACCAAGTGACATCGCCTCAAACACCTCTGGTGGCGAAGCGGCCACCAGACCCAGAGTCTTAGTGGAGACCCTGCCTCGCGGCTCCTGGTAACTGTGAACGGCGAGACACAAGTTCAAGAAGACCGTCTGCACTGGTGAGCGTGAACTAGGAAGCACGCAGAGCTCTGCAACAACCATTCAGAAACACACATTTTTCCAGGTACACGTGCAATGTTAACAAAGACATATTAGCCCAAAAGGAAAGTCGGTTCAGCGTCACAAGGTCTGTACCATACAGGTTACAGTCTCCAGCTACAGTGCAATTAGAGAGAACCCAAGCCCCATCGACCTTGAAATCTTAAAATCCAG
Source organism: Mesoplodon densirostris (assembly GCF_025265405.1). Lineage (NCBI taxonomy): Eukaryota > Metazoa > Chordata > Mammalia > Artiodactyla > Ziphiidae > Mesoplodon > Mesoplodon densirostris. The sequence continues at coordinate 13,594,391 of NC_082678.1, read as the reverse complement.
CAGCGACACCATAGGCTCAATGTGAATGAGCATCAAGGGCATAATTTTGGTGAGAAAGTGAGTTGTGAGTGGCTGACGATGTCAGTGCACATACACGAGTGCACACGCTGCAAACACGCACACACACCACCCAGACACACAGGCCCAGGGCAGGCGGAGCCCCTGTCAGCTACAGGGGAGAGAGGGTCGAGAGGGAGGCGGAGTCCAGAGGCTTTAATGCACACTCCACCTTTTTTTTTTTTTTTGGTAAAATATATACAACCCCAAATTTACCATTTTAACCATTTTAAAGTGTACAGTTCAGAGGCGTTAACTACGATCACACTGTTGTACAACCATCCCCACCATCATCTCCAGAACATTCTCATCTTCCCAAATGAAAACCCATACCCGTCTCCACTAACTCCCCCTCCACCTCATTCCAACTGTTTTTAATGTTGATAAATTACTAAATGGGTAGGAAAAATACGTTCTCAAAAGCTGGGACTTTAGAGTGAAAAAGCTGACCAAGACAGAGAGAGCGTGCCCACAACAGAACCTATCCACTTTCCTGACCCCTGAGGGGAAAGGCAGCCCCCATTCCCTGGGCGGGTCTTTGCCTCCCTTCGTCTAAACCCCACTTGTGTGCATCACAATGGCGCCCCTTGGTGGAAGGATTTAGCAATATTTTCTTGGTTCAAGTCCAAAGCATGTCTCCGAAGAGAAAAATAAAATGAATTTTGTCTTTAAAACCCAGTCACTCTGGTTAGGTTTTTAAAACTGCTGCCCTCGAGCAGAGGAGGCAGGCGCTGGGATGGGGCACACGACATGGGGGAAGGGCCTCTGGTATCTACGTTCCCTGTTGCAACATTTTCTGCAGTAACAACACCCTAAGACAGAAAATGCCTTTTCTGGGTTCCACTTGCTCATTACTATCATCCCAATTCTGTTACATCCTTCCAGGCAAACCGCCTCTTCCATCAGATGGCACCCACAGTGTGGGGGACCTCAGTGAAACACTGGCCACGGCCTGGGCCGTGAGGCCTGGTCAGTGACCAGTGGGCCTGCCCCTGCACAGGCAGGGCCTGAAACACCCACACTTCCGGGTCCAGGTGTGGGCTAACCAACCGGGGGCGGGGGAGGGGGGGAGCGGGGGTGCTGAGGAAGGTCACCTGCCCAACACCACCCCCACACTACTTTCAACCTGATTCCCATCAATTCATTGCAGCAAAAAAAGACGCATTTTGAACACACTGAATTCCATGTTAACATGCTGCTCTTTCCCGGATCACCTCAGCATCGCGTACCTTCAAACCTTCGGTGACTGTCATAGTCCTCGGAGCAGGGCACCTCGATGAACCTGCCTGGCAGGACCTCACTTCGATGAGCTAGGACCTCAGTGATGCTGTCATCACCCCCCAGACTGCCCCAGAGCAGGAGCGCGACGAGCGTGGTGCAGGCCCCCAGGACGGCAACCCTCAGCCACTTCTTCCACACATCCCGAGGCGCCCGGACACTCTTGGTGCTGAGAACAGAAAACAGCTGTGGTCACCCAAATGCACCTGCATGTGCTGAAAATGCAGACCACAATGACCACAGACCACACCTACCCTTAGTTACAGCCTTAAACTGTTCCCACGCTTGCCGTTGTCAGAGCTACTCTCAATCAATCCAGAGGCACTCGCCAGCATGGGAGGATGTGGTGGGGAACGTGCCCCTCACCCCATATGACCAGACAGGGCTCACTTGCTCCCAAGGGCAACAAGATGAACTGCCTGTTGGTGTTCCTCCTAGCCTGGCCAGGCCCATGGAGAACCTGTCTGCGAGGTCCTGGCAGAGTCTGTGGCACCGATCACGTTGCCTGCATCCAAAAATGACTGCCGCAACCCCATGCATGTGGTCCCAGTGCACGTGCGTGTGCATGCACGTGTGCACACACACACACAATGTGAAGTAAGTTAAGCATGAGTCAAGCCCACTTCACTAAAACCACCAGCCAGCCACAAAGAGAATACAAGTACAAGAGAAATGATTCACCGGTAAGACACTTTCTGTACAACCCGGGTTAACTGTGGGATTCACACTGCCTGTGCAGAAGTTGTAGGCATGTCTGTGTGTGTGTGCACATGTGTGTCTATGTGTGTTTGGGTGGTATATAACCATGCATATGTGTGTCTGTGTACATGCACGTGTGTTTTCACGTGTGTGTAACTGAGCAGCTGTGCACTCTGTTATCTAAGAAAAGTGTGAAGGGCTTGAAGCACTGGCAGAAATGAGAAAAGAGATCCAGGCATCCTTTCAGGAGGTGCACCTCATGTCTTCAAGTATACGATTAAAAGCAGAGAGCCTGCCTTCTATTTTTTTTTTTTTTTTTTTTGAGATATGCGGGCCTCTCACTGTTGTGGCCTCTCCCGTTGCAGAGCACAGGCTCTGGACGCACAGGCTCAGCGGCCATGGCTCACGGGCCTAATTGCTCCGCAGCATGTGGGATCTTCCCAGACCGGGGCGTGAACCCGTGTCCCCTGCATCGGCAGGCGGACTCTCAACCACTGCGCCACCAGGGAAGCCCCTGCCTTCTATTTTTTTTTTTTTTTTTTCTTTTTGTGGTATGTGGGCCTCTCACTGTCGTGGCCTCTCCCGTTGCGGAGCACAGGCTCCGGATGCGCAGGCCCAGCGGCCATGGCTCACGGGCCCAGCCGCTCCGCGGCACATGGAATCCCCCCAGACCGGGGCACGAACCCGTATCCCCTGCATCGGCAGGCGGACTCTCAACCACTGCGCCACCAGGGAAGCCCCTGCCTTCTATTTTTATATGTCTCTCCACACTTCAAATTGCTATATATATAACACACAAATTCTGATTAAATAAATCCCAAGGTGGGCACAGCTCAGTGAGACTAGGTTGGGTGAATACATGATCATTTTAAACAGGGAGCATAGTTGCCCAGAAGACAAAGACCCCCACCCCCACTCCTAGAACTGCTGTCTAGCCTCCAGCCCACCTGGCCTCCTCCAATTAGACCAGGGTGGACACCTCCCTCCGGTGGTCCCATCATTTCTCTTCCCCAATTCCAAATGGGGCAGGGAGACTGCCCGCCCATCTCAGCAGCAGGGGCTGGAACCCCAACTGCAGGTGCAAAACTGTGAGTGACACCTTCGCCTGGAACAGCCCGGCTGCTGAGACAGAAAGGGACACAGAGGAAGGTACAGAGACAAGAGGGGAAAAAACAGCTTCCTGGGCCAGATTCGGATGCAACACTCCCCTGGAGGTCTCCTCAAAATAAGCACCCCTGTTCAGGGTAAGCTCGCTCAAGCTGCACCCCTAGAATCTTGCCAAAACAGAAGGGGATTTGGAGCAAGGTCCATGGCCCATGGGGCAAGCACGACGACAAGGTAATTTATCCTGGAATGATTAAAATACACCCCTGGCTCTTAAAGATTTAGGCAGTTGGGTGAGAGAGGTCAGAGAAAATTCACGACGGTCTGCCCTCTCCTGGGCCGCCCCCCACCCAGCCCCGATCCTCCTGGCGCGGGCCTCGCGGGATTCTTCAGGCCACGCCCTCCAGACACACCACACCCCTCTAGAGCCCGATTCGCCCAAGCATATACCACGCCCCTCGAGGCCACACCCACACTGCAGGCCCGTCCCGGGAAAGGTCCCGCCCACACTGGGTCAGGCCTTTCCTGACCGGGCCGCGCCCACAGACCCGCCACACCACGCCACGCCCCTCCAGGCCAGGCCCCTCCCCCTCGACCAGGCCCCGCCCACGCCGCCGTCCGCGCGCTCCCGGCGCTGACCAGTACCTGCTCGGGCGCCGGCGCTCCGCTGCCCGGTTGCCCTCGGGCGCCTTGGGAGCGCCCCTCCTCTGAGGTGCCATTGGCCAGGCCGCCGTGGAGCCGGGTCGAACGCGGGATCCGCCGCGAGCCCGGGACGAGCGCCGCGAGAGTTAGCGCGAGACCAGCGCGGCCAGGGACGCGGAGCGACGCGTTCCGCCGTCGACCTCCGGTCTGGTGGCCAGGCCTGAGCAATCTGAGGCCGAGCGCCGAGCGGGGCGGAACGGGGACCTGCGCGCATCCGCGGCGCACCCGCCCTTGCCTGACCCCTCTCCTCCCCTGCCCTCCGCGGAACCCGAAGAGCCTCCAAGCCTTCGTCTGAAGTGTGTCCTCGCCCCGCCGTGCGTGCTCTCCCGGCGTCTCCAAGCCCACCCCCCGGGGGTATCCAAGTCCTCCTCCCGTGGCTCTCCAAGCCCTTTCCCCGCCCGGGGCCTCCAAGCCCTCCTCCCAGGGACTCCGCACCCTCTTCTGTGGGGTTTCCACGCCCCTCTCCCCCGGCCCATGCCACACCGGAGGGCACTGGGTCCAGTTGGTGCTCAGTACACATGTATCCGTTAGGCCCTGCTGCTTGGTTTACAACATTCAATTTCCCTAGAGAACCTTACGTCCAGTGGGCAAGAAGTAAGATCTTAACCAGCCCTGTGGAGATACCTGATTCTGAAAGAGTGGAATTAGCAGTGAGGTTCATTCATGAGGATTAAGTCTGAAGAAGGTGAGTAATTTACTGATACAGGGGGAAAAGAAAACCTAGTTAGACTCATTGAACAGGAAAAGAGATCTGCCCCACAATCCCGAAACTGGGGAAATCAGATGCCATTTCCTGGTAACTTAACTGGAAGCCCGAGGAACTGGGACAATTGCAGACCTGCCAGGTTGTCTGGTAACAATAATGACAGTTGACCCAAGTCTTTGAAATAATCACATTTCTATAGACTTCATGCAGGAGGGAATCAAAGCAAAGAACTACACACTCACAAGATGGATTACTGAATTCTCCCTCTCCTTTTCCTTTAGATTTTGCAGCAACTTACATTGATAAACAACTCTGAATGTGTCTGATGCAGGTAAGATGTTTGTGTTCATTCCTGCCCTAGGGCTACAGGAATAATAGGAGGATTTCTTTCTGAACACGAGGAGGCACACACAGGACCAATGCAGACTTCTCAGCTCAAAATTTTTTCTTTTGGGACTTCCCTGGTGGTCCAGTGGTTAAGACTCTGCACTTCCAATGCATGGGGCGCAGGTTCGATCCTTGGTCGGGGAACTAAGATCCCACGTGCTGCACGGCGCAGCCAGGAAAATATTTTAAAATTTTTTTTAATTTCTTTTAATTCTTTTCCCAGGAATATAGATTTGGGTTTTTTCGGGGGGGTGTTTTTTAAATGTAAAACAATTCAACTTTAAAACATTGCAGTTTTTCAGAATGCTTTGTCTTAAACTCATCCACTTCTCAGTGGTAATTTAGGTAATTGCTTTAAGAACTTTGTCATTGAGACTGTCTTGAATATAGTTTATTCTTAAAAAAATCAAACTGATTGGTTTCTGTGTGCATTATGTTATTTCCTCTGCTATATTATGGATTCCTTAAGGTCAGGGATTTATGAATCCTTGCACAGAATGAGTAGTTTGAATTACTGAGCTGAATATATGACCAATGTACAAAGATTTTCTTCCGTTTTCCAATCTAATCCTTGGTGTTTTATGATAGAATAAATAAGATTTCACTGTTTCCCAGCTGCTTCAGTATCATCCAGAAACTTTCTCTAGTTTAACATAAACTAGCCAGCACTGATAAACTTGTGGCTTACTTGTTTTTTAAATTATCAATGGCCTGTTTTAAATCACAGATAGTTTTCTCTGACCTAGAATAAATTTTTAGAACTTCCTCCTCTATACAACCAAGCTGACTCGAACTCTAGAAACATAATTGTTTTTAACGCTATTCAAAGTAGAATAAAATTGAGGATAGATTTTCTACAAAAACATCATATTGTGGGGCCTGAAAAGTGTTTGAGATATTTGCCTGTTTTCACTGGCATAGTATACATAGGATAAGAGAGTCTTTAAAACAAGAAATTATTTTGCAGTCATTTGTGTTATTACAGATTATAGCCATCTTATAAGGAAACAGTGCTGTTCTATTTTAGGGACAAATCACAACTTAATGGCAAGGGTCCCTATGTTTGAACATGGAGACAGACATCCTTTTTTTTTGACTCGGCTGCGCTGCATGGCATGTGGAATCTTAGTTCCCTGACCAGGGATCAAACCCATGCCCCTTGTAGTGGAAGTATGGAGTCTTTTTATTTATTTAGTTAGTTAGTTAGTTAGTTAGTTATTTTGGCTGCGTTGGGTCTTTGTTGCAGTGCGCGGGCTTCTCATTGCGGTGGCTTCTCTTGTTGTGGAGCACAGGCTCTAGGTGCACGGGCTTCAGTCGTTGTGGCATGCGGGCTCAGTAGTTGTGGCTCGCAGGCTCTAGAGCGCAGGGTCAGTAGTTGTGACGCATGGGCTTAGTTGCTCCGTGGCATGTGGAATCTTCCCGGAGCAGGGCTCAAACCCATGTCCCCTGCATTGGCAGGTGGATTCTTAACCACTGCACCACCAGGGAAGTGTGAAGCATGGAGTCTTAACCACTGGACCGCCAGGGAAGTCCCGAGACAGACATCTTGATTCAATTTCATGTCGGTGAAATGAGTTCCCTCCCAGTTCATATAAGAACTGAAACAGACATTGGAAGGACCAGGCCAGTTGAGCCTCTGGAGTCTATAACCCTGAATTTCTCCACTAGGAAGAAGTGCCCAGACAAGAGGTTTCTTTGTCACATGACTTCACAAAAAATAGTACGATGTCGGCTTGCTCACCATTTAAGATGCGACTGGTTCATCTGGACCTGAAAGGAGCCCCACCGAGGGTCTGCTACCTCTCGGAGGTGAGAGCGCCCTTGCTCCTCTAGAGAATCACTTTGCCTTGGGTTTGGTTATGAAGTTGTGAACAATCCGTGTTCTGTAGACGTGTGCTTGGAGCACAACTGTGTGCTCTGTGTTGGGGCACAGTGGTGGCAGCAGCGTAGGTTTTGAATTTCTCCCAAATCCCCTCACAAAGCAGACAGCAACCAGGACGGCAAACGGAAACACAGAAAGGACAAAAGAAACCACAGCCTCTTCATTGTGAGCTGAATCGTGTTTCCCAAAAAGATGTGTTTAAATCCTAACCCGTCGGACCTCGGAATGTGACCTGATTTAAAGACACGGTCTTTGCAGAGGTCATTGACATAAGATGAGGTCATATGGAGATAGGGAAAGCCCTAATCCAATAAGTGGTGGCTTTATAAGGAGAGGAGAATTTAAACACAGAGACATACACAGAGGGCAGACGATGTGAGGACACAGGGAAGGTACCACATGAGGACAGAGGCAGAGATTAGAATCGATGCATCCACAAGCCCAGGAGGACCAAGGGTGCTGGAAACTCCCAGAAGCTGGAAGAGGCAGGAAGGATTCCCCTTACAGCCTCAGAGGGGGAGCATGGCCCTGCTGACTCCCTAGATTTTGGACTTCTGCCTCCAGAACTGTGAGAGAATAAATTCTGACTGTTTCAAGCCACCCAGTTTGTGGTGACTTCTTATGGCAGCCACAGAAAACACAGGTACTCTAAATCAAAAATAGGCATCAGGGTATCCCCGTGAATTCCAAAATGCAAGGGGTGGGGCCAAACCACCAACAGCACAACACCCACGTGGGGTTAGCAGCCTGGCAGGGGGTGGTAGAGGAAAGAGAAAAGAGAATTCAGACGATGTCAAGACCAGAGGACCCAGAAAAGAGCCCAGCTAGTAAAGGTCTGTCAGAAACTGGGCGAGTTGTCCCTGGCTCCAGGTTGAGGGTGAGTGCCCAAGGCCTCAAAGCACTCCAAAATACCTTCCAGAAACTTCTTCCAGAAGGACAGAGCCCACACTAAGGACACAGTGTTGGGGGGAAAATCCACATTGAGCTGGGCAGGAACATTGAGGGTGAAGTGGAGAGAAGTTTCAAATACTGGGGGGACGGGATCCAGAGGGAGTGGAGACCACGTGCTGTGGCAGTAGCCACACAAAGTCCATAACTGCTAATCCTTTATGTAACAGCAGCAGAGGGAGCCCTGGGCCCAGCTCCATCCCAAACAGAAGAACCTGCTCTCAAAAACACAAGAAAAAACACATCTCATTTAAAAATGAGCAACAGAAAAGAAGTGTAGTTGTGCCACACAAAGACACTGTAAGAAAAAAGAAGACGATGATCTGAGGAACAGTGAAGGTGCACCAGGAACGTGTGACCACAAAGCAGATGACATAGTTCCGCAGTATTTCAAAATGAGAGCAGAGATACTAAGAAAGTGATACAATTATGGAAGAACAGCATAAGTCAGAAATAGAAAAGCCCAGAAATGTGACAGCCAGACAGAAGGAGATTGTGAAAAGATTGCCTCCAGACTCGGGAATGAATTAGAAAGAAAAAGAAAAAAAAAAGTCAGAAACGGAGACCAAACTAGAAAAAGAAAAAAGTGAGTAGATGCCATGTGAAACAGTATTGGGAAATAAATGGCAGAGAAGAAAAAGTCAAGTGTGAAGAGATAAAAGCATGGTGACAAATGGATAGATGTGGAAGACAGGCAAAGAAGATCCAGCTTATGTGTAGCTGGAGCCCCCATTTCATTACCTGCTGCTGCTGACAGAGTCAGAGGTTTAGACAACAATTTCTTATTCCTCCTGTTTCCACAAGTTGGCTGGGTAGCACCCTTAGGCTGAGCTTAGCAGCCCATTAGCCACCCCCAGCACCAAGGATCCCTACCACCCCCAATGGAAATGCCAAAGAGGCCACCCAGTGGTCAGATGGCCAAAAGGCTACAAGGTAAACCAGGAGCAAAAACGCTGAGGAAAATACGAAAATGCTGTAACCATTATGTTCCATTTGTGTAAGTGATTGACCTGGGTTAGTTTGACTCCTTTCCACAATCTGCCTCTTCTTGTAATTTGCAGTCAATTATTGATTACCCATTTTACAATTATCCCAGCTAATTCTTAGTCCCAAGCTGATTTCCTCCTTCCATCCAGCATGCTTCAGAACATCCCCATATTCTTGGGGAAAGAAAACTTCTGATAGCAACATCAACAAGAATGCTACAAATCACGTAAAACTCACAGTGGCCCTTGTCTGGACGTGGGTTACTATTGTGAGTTTCTGCAGGAGCCCCCTCCCTTAACACCCACCCCTGGCCATGATGCCAGGCTAGAAGAAAATCTCAGTCCTGTGTACAGTAGACACAGTCCTAAAAGTCCTGGAGAATAGGGATCCATGTTCTTTGAGATAAAGGTGGAGAAAGAAGTGGGGGAGAACCAGGGGAGGGACCCCATGAGCACAGCGGGACAGCCTCTTTCCTCCTTCATCTCCCTCCTCTAGGCTCCTTCCGGGTGCTCCAGTAACCCTCCAAAGCCCTGTAGGCTCCCCTTGCCCCAGCCCCCCCACCATTCCGCCCCCTTGTATCCAATGAACACATCACTACTTTAGAATTTGATTTGGCATCACACAGAGTACGTGGGAAAAATACAAAGATCAACTGCAATCCATGTCCATCAGCTGGAAGAACGAGTCCGTGAGCTTCACGTGTGTCACTTTCTGTTCAAATAGTCACTACTTCATCACATCCCCCTCTCCCCCAGATTTTCCCCCTGTTCCGTGCCCTGGGTGCAAACGGCCTCCTCATCGAGTATGAAGACATGTTTCCCTACGAGGGCCACCTGAGGCTGCTGAGGGCCAAGCACGCATACAGGTACCTGAGCCGCCAAGCAAGGCGATACCTCTGCAGAGAAAATGGGGTGTGTGGGGCAGCAACCTGGAAGGGAGTGGAGGGCAGGCAAGAATCGAACGACAGCAGGACAGTCCTCTTCTGTCTTGTTAAATGTGTGTCTTTAATCATAAAAATAAAGCATGTTCACTGAAGAGAATTTGGAAACATTTAAAAGAAAATAAGCCTCAGCTATGATCCCCCACAAGGAAGCGCTGTGATCTGTTTCAGTCTTGTCTGGGTGTGAAGTGCGTGGAGGACACTTTGACAGGTGTCCATGCAGGGGAAGGAGGGCTGCTCTTTAAGGCGGGATCTTCACCAGAAAAGTGAGGATTAAAGGGGAGAGGATCAGAATCAGTGAAGTCAGATAGTGCGGTCATGGGTACACCCCACTTGGCTTTAAAATTATGGGTATCCATGTAAATCGGTAATAAATAGCCCAAAAGAAAATGGGCAAAGAACATTTTGATCCCCCCAAAAGAAAGAAAAATAGCCAATAAGTATATGATAGTAATAAAATAACAGTGAAATGCCATCTTGGCTACCAAACTGGTGAAGCTTTTAAAAAAATGATAATGCTCTGTGTCCACAAGGGTGAGCAAAAGCAAGCCTCCCACTGGTGGGCTGTAAAGCAGCCCAGCCGTCCTGGAGGGCAGCTTGGCTGCATGTGGTAGAACTCCCAGCACGTACGTGTGGGCAGGAAACAGGAAAGGCATGAACCAGAGCATTAATGTGGTGAGATGGCGGAGGTATTCGTGTTTATTCCTACAATGAACACGTTTTGTTCCTTTGTTTTTTGTTTTGTTTTACATCTTTATTGGAGTATAATTGCTTTACAATGGTGTGTTAGTTTCTGCTTTATAACAAAGTGAATCAGTTATACATATACATATGTTCCCATATCTCTTCCCTCTTGTGTCTCCCTCCCTCCCACCCTCCCTATCCCACCCCTCCAGGCGGTCACAAAGCACCAGGCTGATCTCCCTGTGCTATGCAGCTGCTTCCCACTAGCTATCTAACTTACGTTTGGTAGTGTAGTTCCTTCGTTTTTGAAAGTGAAAAAGGTGCCAGGGTTCCGGTGAAGCTTGAAAAAGGTATATTTAAAGACAGAACTTTATATAAATCAATTCATTTATAGAACTGGTTAACTTTAGAGATGGTTCAAACACATACAGAAGTTGAGATAAATTCACAAATGACAACTCACGGTGGAGCAGGCAGTGGGCCTTTCCAGGATGGCGTCCTCAGTGGCCTCAGAGACGAAATGCTGGCTTGAAGGGACACTCCCACCCTAATCTTGAAACTCTTCATTTTTCTTTCCTCTGTAAAGGGATCACCAGCCTTCTGTATAAAGGGCCAGACAGTAGATATTTTAGGTTGTGCAGCCCAACTGATCTTTGTTAACAACTATTAGTGGGGTAAAAGCAGCCACAGGTGATAATAATGAGTGGGCGTGGCTGTGTTCCAATAAAACCCTATTTGTGGACACTGAAGGATGAATTCCATACGATTTTCACATGTCACAAAATATTCTTCTCTTGAGTTTTCTCAACAATTTTAAAACATAGAAACCATTCTTAGGTCACAGGCTGTACAGAAACAGGTGGTGTGTTTGTTCTCAGGCCCGTCTTCCCACCCTTACTCTAAAATATGATTGCTTGTGTGGCCTAGTTTCTTGTAAAATGACTTTAGCCTCTTGTTGAGTTTGGGTCAGAATAGCTGGCACTATTCTCACAAGAAGTAAACTGTTACTTGACATAACAGAGCATCGTTTTCCTAAATTCTAGCATGGGAGTCTTCTCTGAAAACTTGAGAATATCTGTTGGGCTTTTCAGAGTTAGCAACCCTGCTAGTTTCCGCAGTAGACTCGTCCCCCAGGAACCTGATGAGGGGGGTTGGGGGGAGCCTGAATGGAAGCCTGCGTGAACCTCTCTGGGTGGTCTTGGTCTCTCTAGCCCCTCCGAAATCAAAGAGATCCTGCATCTGGCCACACTGAATGAGCTGGAGGTCATTCCCTTGGTGCAGACATTTGGGCACATGGAGGTAAGTGGGAGGAAGGAAAGTTACCTGGTACCCAGGTGTGGGGTTCAGGGGTGCACAGACGGGGCCAGACACAGGCAGGGAGCAGCTCAGTACTGTACAGAGAGGCTCTGGGAACGGCTGAGGAGCTCGGAGCTCTAGGTGGGAGCACCCTCTGTCCAAGGAGGGGAGGGGAAGAGCTAGATGGGGGTCCTGATTCCCACAGAGCCCTGCAGACTGGGTTGTTTTCCTTTTTAACGTGTATTCATCAAAGTATTATTGTGTGAGGTGAAATACAACATTAAGAAAATGTGCTTTCTAGGACTTCCCTGGTGGTCCAGTGGGTAGGACTCCGCACTCCCGATGCAGGGAGCCCTGGTTCGATTGTGCTGCCAATGCAGGGGGCCCGGGTTTGATCCCTGGTCGGGGAACTAGATCCCACATGCATGCTGCGCCTAAGAAGTCCGCATGCCACAACTAAAAACAGATCCTGCGTGCCATAACTAAAGATCCTGCACGCCGCAACTAAGGATCCCACGTGCCGCAACTAAGACCCGGCACAGCCAAAATAAATAAATAAATATTTTTAAAAATATACTTTATTAAAAAAAAAGAAAACGTGCTTTCTGTGTTCTCCTTTTTCACTTAATGTTGAAAATATTTTCCCAAGCTCCTTTGTTATCTTCAAAAATATTTTTCACATCTGCCTCAGATAAGGGGAAGCAAATTAAACATAATACTGATTTAATGGCTCTCAGGCTCCGTTTAGATCTATCAGCAGTCCTTCTCCCACATCTTCACTTTCACTTCCAGTGATGGCGCTTTCCTTCCTGTTGGGGGATTCTCTCCCATCATCTGCCCTCCAGCTCTCCTGGTGCACTCTCCCTGCTGTGCTCTCTGGGCTCCGGTCCTGACATGCTCTCGTTACCCACAACCCCCTCCTCCTAAACCCTACAGCCTCCTGTTCCCCGGCTCTGGCTGTGCCCAGCATCTTCTCTGTGTGCTGTCCTGTAGCTGCACTGGACTTGGCTGTCCCCATGGCACCTCTCGAGGGCCCTCTACTCACTTCACACTCCTCTGGACAAAGCCATTTCCCCCTCCTGCTTCCCTTTCCTGTCCTCAGTGACTCCCAGGACCCCCGTCTCTAGTGCAGACCCTGGGTTCTAGTCTACAGTTGTCTGCTTGGTGTCTCTGTTGAGAGGCCCCTTCCAGCCTCAGGGAGGGGCTGTACCATCCCCAACCCCCCATTCCAGCTGCATTTCCCGTCTACTGTCAGGTCCTACCCTTTGCTCTTCTGCCACCTGAGTCAGCATTCCCTCCGTCCCACTGTCACCATCCTTGTCTAAGCTACTGCCTGATGGGCTGTAAAGTCCTCCAGTGGGTCTCCCAGCATCACTCCGCCCATCCCCACCCTGCGCCCTGCTCCCCTCCACAGCTGGTCTGAGCACCTCAAGTACAGCTCCATCGTACCACGCCCTCCTGCTCCTTAAGTGGCCTTGCTCTGCTCTTACGGTGGATTCGTCTCCTGGGGCTACCATAGCAAAGGACCACAAACCAGGCGGTTTAAACTACAGACATTTGTTCTCTCACTGTCTGGAGGACAGCGGTCCAAAATCAAGGTGTCAGCAGGGTTGGCGAAGACTCTACGTCTGGTCACTTGCATCAGAATAGCCTCTTCAGCAGTGAAGCACAGTTCAAGGATTTTGCGCATTTCACTTTCTGAACTGTTGAGTTTTTTAAATTCTTTGTTCTGGACAAAGTCTTTTGTTAGATATGTGATTTACAAACATTTTCTCCCAATCTGCAGTTTGTCCTTTCATTCTCTTAACAGTGTATTTCAAAGAGCAAAAGTCTTTAACTTTGACGAAGTCCAGTTTATCCGTTTTTCTCTTTGATGCATCATGCTTTTGATGTCATTTCTAAGAACTCTGCCAGTCACCAGGTGATGAAGGTTTTTCCTGTTTTCCTCTGAAGTCTTACACTTGAACATTTTCCGTTTAGACTTATGATCCATTTGGGGTTAGTTTTTGTGTGAGGTGTGAGGTGGAGGTTCATTTTTCTTGCGCGTAGTACGGCACTACTTGACCAATGGTGCCAACACCATTTGTCAGAAACACTGTGCTTTCTTTGAAATTTGATATTGCCTTTGCACCTTTGTCAAAAATCAATTGACCACATTTATGAGAATCTATTTCTAGACCCTATTCTGTTCCATTGATCCATGTGTTATCCCTTTGTCTATACCACATTATCTTGATTGTTATAGCTTTATTGTAAGTCTTAAAATCAGGTAGTGAGATTCCTCCAACTTTATTCTTTTTCAGAATTACTCTGGCTATTCTAGTTCCTTTGCCTCTTCATATGTATTTTAGATTCAGTTTCTCTATGTATCTACTAGAAACCTTGCTGAGATTTTGATTGGGATTGTGTTAAATCTGTAAATCAGTTTTGGCAGAAAATTACCTCTTTACTGTGTTGAGTCTTCCAAACCACGAACGTGGTATGTCAGCCATTAATTGTGTTATTCCCCTAAATGTGCCTTTTAGGTTATGTTGTGTCCAGGTTTGGGTTTCTTTGCCTTTATCTTCCTTGGAGTTTGATGAGCTTCTTCACTTTTGTGAAGTTTGGGGCCATTTCTTCATGTTTTTTTCTGTCCCCTTCTCTTCTTTTGGGACTCCTTAGCTCATGTGTTGGTAGCTCGATGTTGCCCTGTGGTCTCTGAGGCTCTGTTCATTTTCTTGCATCTTTCCTCGGTTACTCAGATTGAATAATTTCTGTTGATCTTTTGTTCCAATCACTGACTCTCTTCTGACATTTCAAATCTGCTGGGCCCATTGAATGGATTTTTTTTTTCCACACTGCGTGGCTTGCAAGATCTTAGGTCCTTGACCAGGGATTGAACCTGGGCCCTCGGCAGTGAAAGCACAGAGTCCTAACCATTGGACAACCAGGGAATTCCCCCTGAATGGATTTTTAATTTCCCTTATTGTAAATACTTCCTTTCTTTTTTTTTAATTTTTAAAAAATTCATTCATTCATTTATTTTGGCGCGTTGGGTCTTTGTTGCTGCACGCGGGCTTTCTCTAGTTGTGGTGAGCGGGGGCTACTCTTCATTGCGGTGCGGGGGCTTCTCATTGCAGTGCCTTCTCGTTGCAGAGCACGGGCTCTAGAACACAGGCTTGGTAGTTGTGGCGCGTGGGCTTAGTTGCTCTGCGGCATGTGGGATCTTCCCGGACCAGGGATCGAACCCGTGTCCCCTGCATTGGCAGGCGGATTCTTAACCGCAGCACCACCAGGGAAGCCCCTCCTTTAATTCTTGGAACATATTCATAATAGTTTCTTTGAAATAATTGTCTGATAAATCCAACATCTAGGTCCACTCAGCATCAGTTTCCATATAATTGTTTTTTCTTTGAGTCTGGGTCCCACTTTCCAGTTATTTGCATGTCTCAATTTTTGGTTGAAAACTGGACATTTCAGATCATATGTTATAGCAAGTCTGACTTTCCCCCCCATGGGTAGTGGTAAGTTGCCTGGATTTAATCTGTCTCCCCAGCTGTGTGTGGCCACGGATGCCTCTGTTGTTTTTGTATTCTTGTTCTCGGTTCTTGCCCTAGGGGTCACTCTTCTGTCTTCACAGCTGATGATTCCGCAGGGTTTGGGTGGTGGTTGTGCCCGAGCCCATAAGGCCCCCCGTTATGCCACAGGGGTTGGGGGGCCACACTCAGCGTTCAGGCAGTTCTCAGTCTGCCGCGGCTTCTGCTTTCCACCCAGCCTGCTCGGGCCCTCGGGTGTGTGTGGCCCCAGCCAGCCGGTGCGTAAGGAGAACATGTGTCACCTCTGTAGCCCTGTGGGGACCGCAGAATTCAGAACAGTTTGCCACTTTCACTGACAGGTCCCCAAAGGCCGGGTTTACCCACAGCCAGCCATTGGGGGGGGGGGGGTGGGAGCACCTAGGCAGAAGCTGCAGAAGCTGTTTTTACCCAAAGTTATGGCAGCCTTTCATGAACACGCATTTCCCAATTTGTTGTTCACCTTTGGTTGGTCTCTGGAGCCCTGAGACGGTCGTTTTGGACAAATCATTCCACTTTGTACTTGTTTTGGGGAGAGGATTTGCCAACCTCTTCACTTGAGCGAGAAGTCCACCCGTGTGTAACTCTGTTGTGAAGGGAAGCTATCTTTTCCGTTTTCTCATTCAGCCCAGTTAGAGTTGGAAGGGAGAAGGACTGTTGACCAAGCAGCCAGGTTACTCAGAGACCCGCCCACTTGGCACCCTGGCTCTGGTCCGCAGTGCAGCCCCACCGGCCCCTCCGGGGACTCTAATAGATGCGAGGCCATCAGGACGCAGAGGCAGGAGCTGGACTTCGGGGAGCTCGGGGACAAGGTCCTCCCCAGGGCCACCAGCTTTCCTGTTGTCTCCACACAGTTTGTGCTGAAGCACGAGGCTCTCGCTCACCTCCGGGAAGTGGCACTTTTCCCCAACACCCTGAATCCCCACAAGGCGGAGTCCCTGGCACTGGTTGGAGCCATGATTGACCAGGTGATGGCGCTGCACCCGGGCGCCCGGTGGCTCCACATCGGCTGTGACGAGGTGGGTGCCTTGCCTTGCCAGCAGGCGGCTCCCCCAGCTCTGCAGCAGCCCCTTTTCTTCACCTCACGGTCACCTTCTCCCACCTCGTGGGTTCTTCTCTTAAATAGAAAAGTAGTTCCGAGGATAAAGAAGTGCTGGCCGAGGAGATGTCCCCCGTGAGGGCCTTGGTCCCAGCTGACGGGTGATCTCGTACCGGCAAACCTGCCGAGCCAAGCAGGGTGCAATGGGGTGCAGGCACCCACGGGACAGCAGCAGAGCAGCCCCCGGTTACGGCACATTCATGTCCTCGGGGTCAGTGTGGCCATGAGTTTGAGCTGGTTACTTTCTTCCAATTGAAGAAGAACAGTTTTGGACTGTGGGAGAAAGGAAATTACCACTTTAGGGCCGTGGAGCACTGGCTGGAAAAGTGGCTCCCGGGGGTGCCCTCCTTGTCCTTGAGAAACACAGTGGCCAGGAAGATACCGAGCCACCGAGCACAGTGACCCAAAGGCCTCTGCTCGTCTGAGCTTGGGCATCTGAGCTGGGACGGTGGTTTGTAGGCATTTTACCCCAGAGCTTGATCCTCTTCTTCAAAAAAAAATCTCTTTTTTGTAGTAAAATACACATAACATAAAATTTACCACTGTAACCACTTTAAAGTGAATAATCCAGTAACTTTTAAGTCATTCTCAGTGTTGTGCAGCCCTCCCCCCGGCTACTGCAGGACCTCTCATCTCCCTGCCGCCCTGTCCTCCGCCCCTGCATCCATCAGTCTCCTTTCCATTTCTGCGTTGCCCCCCAGCACCCCATAAACGGAGTTCTGCCCCATGCATGGGCTTCTCTCACTGGGCACCCTCTCCAGCGTGGCTGAGTGATGTTCCAGCAAGTGGACGGGCCACGCTCTGTTTATCCATCTTGTGTTATTGGACATCTGGTTATTTCCATCTTCTGGCTGCTGTGGGGCTCCAGACTCGAGACTTCCTTGCCCAGGCTCAAGGGAGTCTTGAGTCGAGGTTCGGGTCTCGGTGCAGAAGGCAAGGGCACCCTTCACTGTCTCCTCCCCATGGGCAGCTGCCCCGAGAGTCTCCCAGGCCACAGCGTGAACCCGCGGGTGAGGATGCGTGGTCCTGGGGCAAACCCACCTGTGTCTCCTCCCAGGTGTACTACCTCGGAGAGGGTGAGGACTCAAGACAGTGGCTGCAGCAGGAGCCCAACACCAGAGCAGAGCTGTGTCTGTCCTACATGGAGGCGGTGGCCAGCCACGTGCAGGCCCGGCACCCCACCACGACGCCCCTGGTGTGGGATGACATGCTGCGGGACATCCCCGAGGACCAGCTCTCAGGTCGGCCAGGCATGGCCCTGGGGGACCGGCCACGCTCCTCAGGGGGCTTCCTGGTGCCATGAGGGGAGGAAGCCGAGCTACTCTGAGCCCCCGACTGTCAAGGAGAGACCGTGTAGTAGATCCGTACCAAAGCTAACTCTAGACCATCCTGTTAGGACTGTTTCTCACATGAAAATGCCATTCCCCTAAAAGGCCTCCTGGAGTCTTGCCAGGAGTACTGTTGTGAGAGATCTGACCCAGAGAGCAGCACGAGGCCCCGAGGGGCGCTGACCATCAAAACCTGGGGGTGCGGGGGGGCAAGGGCCCCTGGTGGCGCTTGAGAGCTTCCAGTGCTTCTAGGGGCCTCAGCCCCACACATCTGCACGGCCAGCCATGCAGGGGCCTCTACTGAGGTTCACACCAGCTGGTGGAGGGAAGCAGTGGCCCCCCAGCCCTCCGGGGCCCAGCCTGCCTGAGGCTCTGGGGGGAGACAGGGAGGTCGTGGCCCACGCTTCCGCAAGGCCCACCCAGGTGTCCTCACTGCAGCCTCTACCACATGTGGCCACTTGGGTTTTAATTAAATATAATTAAGTCCACTTAGCGGTATGTTCCTGTTGCACCTGGGCCGGCCCCGCATGCAGACAGTGTGTCCCCCTCGAGGGAGCTCTGGGACCGCTGGCCTGGGACTCACCCCTGGCAGCTCCAGCAGTGTCCAGTCACTTCCAAAGCCAGCTGGCCTTGTGGCTGTGGCATTTACAGCCAAAATCATAGCATAGTATTGAGTCTGTACTTAAATCTATTTTAACATAATAAGGGAGAGTTAGGGACGCGCCCTCACAGCCTCTCTCCACCCCCAGCATCGAGGGTGCCGCAGCTGGTGGAACCTGTGCTCTGGGACTACGGGGCCGACCTGGACGTCCACAGCAAGGGTCAGTACCATAGCAGAGCCCGGTGGTCCTGGGCTCCTCCCGGTTTTCCACCTGGACAGGTGTGTGTTTCGGGCTTCCCGGCTGCACCTCCTCAGGTCTGCCACTCACACCTCTCACTTGCTTACCCAGCGCTCCTCATGGAGAAGTACCGGAAGAGCGGCTTCTCCTGGCTCTGGGCCGCCAGTGCCTTCAAGGGAGCCACAGGGGCAAGCCAGGCCCTGACCCCCATCGAGCACCACCTCAGAAACCACATGCAGTGGCTGCAGGTGGCGGGCAGCGTGCCAGCGGACACACTGCAGGGCATCGTCCTGACTGGCTGGCAGAGGTGAGGCCATGCAGGCCCCAGGGACGTTCCTGGGGCCGGCCTTTCCCGGGAGGGTCTAAGCGGCTCCCGTCACCTAGGACACACCACCCTCCTTGGCCCATCCAGTCTGGGCCTCAGTCCTTCCTGCCATTCGGTCAAGGGGAAGCAGCCAGCCCTCTGAGGAGGGTGTGGAAGGACCAGCTGCACAAAACAAGCCACTTGGGGTCAAGCCCCTCGCACCACACTCTGCAGAGGGGACACTGCTTGGGGTGTTCAGGGCCCTAGGGCACTGGCCCTCCTGGCCCATGCCCTGTCCGAACCACCTGTCTCTGCCTGTTCACCCTGTCCTGCCCCCCCCGCCCGAGGTCATGTTGGGAGAGGCATGAGGACAGACTTTGGCTTGTTTAGGATTTCACATCATTTGAAAAGTAGAGCTACAGGTAAACCCCTGGTCCCAGGCAAGTCCTGGCCTCAGGTCCCATCCTGAGGGGGAGGCCAGGTGGCCCTGACACCAAGAGCAGGAGGCCCTGAACCCACAGGAGGTAGCGGGAGGCAGGGCTGACCCACTGGACCTCAGCCCTCACTCATGCGGCTGAGTCAAAGGTTAACTTAGGGATTTCAGGGTGGCAACCACAGAGCATTAAGCCCAGGCAGGTCACTCTGGGTGGGGTTCCTGCAAAGCCATGGAACCTTACGGAAGCAGCAACCGCTCTGCAGAAGCTTCTAGATCCGTCCTGTCTCGCGGTGACTCGTGTTTGAGCATCTGCTGTGCTGAGCGCCCCTCTCCCATGGTCTTAGGTATGACCACTTCTCTGTGCTGTGCGAGCTGCTGCCCGTGGGAATCCCATCCCTGGCTGTCTGTCTGCAGGTGCTTCTACATGGTATGGTCCCCTGCTCCTCTCAGGAAGACTAGTGCCCGGGGCCCCCAACTGCCACCTCCTTGGGGCTGGACTGTGGTCTTCCAACCAGTGCAGGGGAGGGGAACGCACCCATGGCCCCGGCTCACCCACCCACCCACCCCACTGCAGCCCGGGTCTTCGAGCCTAAACCCAAGACACAGACCAGGAAGTTAGGGGGACATGCCCCACAGGCACAGTGAACCCACAAGGAAATTCATCATGGTTAGGGTGCAGGGGAGGGTCTGCCTTCGTAAATATCCTGAATGCCCAGTGCTGGTGGGTGTGGCCCCAGTGGGGCAGCTCCCTCACTTCTGGTTCTCGAGGGAGCAGCCAGGTGTGGGCATAGATGCTTAGAGACAGAGGAGACCAGCAGGCAAGGTTGGTGACGAGGCCCTGGTTACATAAACTGCATGTTATATGGGACCAGGTGGGAATTTAAGTAGCAACATATGTGATGTTGACACACAAAAACATCGAGGTGGTTGAGGAAAGAGGACTGAAAAACACACTTTGTATTGTGCTGAGCTACAGGGAGGTGGAAGGACAGATACTGGGACTCTGGCTTATCCTCTTTTGAAGTGTTAGTTCTGAACTCTTCGGGAAAAGGTACAGACAACAGAGCAGATGCCTGTGCTAATAGGAGCGCATTGGCCTTGGCACCCCTTCCCCAGGAGGCAGGCAGCACAGAGCCTCCAGCGTGTTCTCACCTCCCCACCAGGCTGCAGTAGCCTTGGGCTAACCCACCCCTGGGGTCAGCATGTGCTCAGCTGGGCCTGGCTGGTGGTCCTTCTCAGTTGCTTTGCCCACCACCCATGCCTGAGGGCCAGGAGGTCCAGCCAGCACGGAGTCCAGGCCACCTTCTCCTCCAGAGGCCCCTCCAACCTCCGTCTGTGGTTGGTTTTAGGAGGCTTTGCCGAAAACGTTAAAGCAAGAGTGGAGAACTTTCTTGGGACTTCGAGCTTGGAAGCAACGGATTTTAGGAGGTAACACCCTCACCCCCAGCCCTGCCTGTCCCCTCATATTTGGATGCATCCTCAGCACGGCGGCTCCCTGTGCAGTGAGAGGGCCGGCTCCTTCCCTGGCAGTGACATCTTGAACCTCATCACACAAGTCAGCCTCCATCTGTGCAGCTCCGTGGATGCGCTGCTGGAGAGGGACAGGTGAGTGACCCCCCACCCGGCAGGATGAGGGCCAGCCAATCCTGCAAGAAGACTTTCTGGGTGGAAAACAACTTTTTAAAATTTCTACCAGATTTTCAAAGGTCTTATTTTACAACGACCGAGCCTTACGAGCCACAGCGTGCCTACCTGTGTGTGTGGATTTGCCCCCAGGTATGTGACCGGCTGGTTCAGCCCCTACCATCGCAGGCGGAAGTTCATCCACCCCGTCATGATCCAGCACATCCAGCCCCAGGCGCACAGGTAGCCCACGCCCCTCCCAGCCGTGCCCATCCCCGAGGCTGCCCACCCTCTACTGCATGCTGGCAGCTTTCTAGACAAGCTTTCTAGTTATCGCAGCCGTGGATTCCTAGGTGACTCAACTGAATCAGCTGTGCCTTTAGGCTTTAGAGAAACTGAGGCGTTCCTGCCTGAGAGGGTGAGGGTCACCAGATGCCCTGAGCAGGGTCCAGGGCTCACCACAGAACCAGACTGCCTAGGGCTGATCCTGGCTCTGAGAGAGGCCAACACAGACTGTCCCCACTGAGTATAAGATGCAGTCAACTGTCAGCAGGTTCATGCACCAAGAAAAACCCTGCCAGCCAGTTGTGAAGTGCCTTCTAGTTTCAGAGGTCAGACTGTGACAGTCATTCACTTATTCCCAACAACCCTCTGAGGCTGGTGCTAACGGCCCTGTTCTATGGATGAGTAAACTGAGGTACGGGATGTACTGACCCGTGGGGTTCTGGAGGCCATGAGGGTATGCCCCAGGGCCCTCGCCAGGCAGGCTCACTGCCTCCTGGTCCTCAGTCTCCTGGCCAGGTGGAGCGTTCTCGTGGGGGAGCTGGAGGCTGCCCTGCAGCGTGTCTTCTACCCAGACGCAGTGGAGGAGTGGCTGGAGGAGAACGTGCACCCCAGCCTGCGGCGGCTGCAGGCTCTGCTGCAGGATCTGGGTGAGGCAGCCAGCCCCAGGCCCGACTCGGGTCAGGACCCCTGAGGGGAGGGGGCCAGGCTCAGGCTGTCGGCCTCCCTGCAGTCTCATCAGCTGCACCCGGCCCCACGTGCGCCTCCTGAGCCCTGGGCAGCCGTGCCAGCAGACAGCACCCACAGAAACAAGAGTAAACATGAAAGGAAAAGACACTCTGGGCCTATGCAGTGATCAGCATTAGAACTTTAATTCTTTCAAAATAAAAAGGAGAGTGGAAGCCAGAACTCTGAAAGACTTAGTTACTGGCCCTCACGATGGTCTGGAGACCCTCCTCGCACAGCCCAGCCCTGGGAGAGGGGAGCTGGCCAAACACCCTCCCTCCTCCAGCCCAGGGGCAAACACACAAGAAACCAACCATAGCTGTTTCACACCTTTTAAGAAAAAAGTATTTCAGGTTTAACCATTTAGAAACCTAACTTTGGCATGTTTAAATGACTGTGTGCCCAAATTAAGGGCTGGCTGGCGGCCACCACTGGTAAGGGAGAGGATCTCATTTCTCTGGAGTTCCCTGGAAGTTGCCATCTCTCACCCAGGCAGCCTCAGAACCCCTGGTCCATGCAGCCATTCCCAGGTGCACAGCCTCACGGGTCCCTCACTCAGAGGTGCTCTGGGCACATGCTGTACCTCGGAGGAGCCTAGGTTCAGAGAAAGCAGGAGAAAACTAATAGTGCAGTTGAGGGTCAGTGTGGCTGGCACCCAGACTCCACAAGGGTGGCTGCAGCTAGCTGCTCAGGCACTGCTGAGGGGCAGCCATGAGCCCAGCGATTCCGGCCCCAAACACACAGGCCCAGCACCAGAGTTCAAGAGAAGCTGGGAATCTGGGTTCTGAGGGATGGGTCCAGGTTTTTTGTTTGTTTTTTTTGCGTGGGTCCAGGTTTTTAAATGCTGCACAAAGCTAGAAGAGAGAACTTCTGCCTACTCTGGGGGCAGGGGCGGGAGGTTATCCTCTCTGTGAGAGCCTGGCTGCAATCCTGGTTGGACTCGAGATGAGCCACCTGAGTGGACAGCAGTCTGGGGGCTGTGGAAGCCTCAGGAGTGGCTGCGCACACCAACCAGGCGTGCCCCTTAGCGTCCACCCTGAGCCCTGGCAGCTCCGCAGGCAAGCACCTCGCTTCTGACCACTGAGGACATCTGGCTGCGGGGAGGGATGGGCGTGGGGAGCAGGGCAGGAGATGGGATTCCTGGGGATGACGTGTGCGGCAGCATCCTCAGAGCCTCACCCAGACGCTGGCCCTGCGCTGGCCTGCTGGAGCCTCACCGCAACCCCCAGGACCTGGTCCTGGCAAACCTCTCGACCCAAAGAGCTCAGCCCTGGCCCTCACACCCTGGGACCCTGGGTGTTCTTCCTTCCCGTTTCAGAGGCCTTGAGCCCCCCACAGCTAGCACGTCTGGCCTGTCCACACCAGGCCGCTGCCCCAGTGGGCTGTCTGATTCCAGAAAGAGACAGATCTGAGGCCTGTGCCCTCTCTGGACCCCTCGGAGCCTGCAGAGAAGGTCCCACTGTGGTTTTTCTCAGACGACAGAAGCAAGCAGCAGGAGCGGCTGAGGGTCCTGCCCCGGGGCTTCCAGGGACACAGCCGGGAGCTGAGGAGGAGGACTTGGAGGCGGCCCATCAGTCCTGCTGGGGCCCCACCAGAACCAAGGCGGGGGTTCCGTGGAGGTCAGCTCTGGTCCCCAGGGCCATCGACCTCACTGTCACTGCTCTGAGACAGCTCCATGGGACTTTCAAGGCAGTGCAGCTCCAGGAAAGTAGTGATGAGCTTGGCGATGGCTTCCACGTCACTGGTCCAGACGGGCACAGGGAGGAAGGGTGGGTTATTGTGATGGAGGTACCGGCCACCCCGCAGCAGCCAAAAGACCATACCTGTCTCACGCCAGGTATCTACCTCCAGGGTAACCCACTAGGACCCAGCACCTTCAGTCCTGATCCCCACCCTCACCTGACCCTAGCCCAGTCCTCTATGCCCACTGGGGACCCCTGACGTCCCCATCCCCTCTGTCCCTGTGGGGACCCCTGACCTCCCCCTAGTGGGTGGTGGCAGGCCTGCCCCCCCGGCCTCACCTCCTCCCCCACGTTCCTGAGGCCTCTCTCCATGCCCTGCCGTGCAGGGCAGTCCCTGGGGAGGACCACCTGACTGGGGGCGAGGGGCAGCCCTGGCCAATCAAGTCGCCCGTCCTCGGCTTACCTGCGGTGGCCCATGACAGCACTCTGCGTGAGGGGGTGGGAGAAGCCCGTGGCAAACCGAAGCACTGCCACATAGCCCTTCCCGAAGAACCGGACCTTCTCCTCCTCCACGTTCACGTCCCGGATGTCACTAAGCAGGACCACCACTGTGGGCAGGGCCCTGTCAGTGGCCGTGTCCCCCACCCACCCTGCCCCTCCCACCGGGGTGCTGGCACAGTTGCTTCGGGGCCACGATGCAGAGGATCACATCACGCTTGTCATGAAGGAGAGAGCACGTGTCACCCCATGTCTGAGGCTGGGCCCATGCCGAGACCCTGACCTCATGTCACAGGTCAGTGACCACAGTGCAGGGTTGTGTGGCTGCTGGTTAATGTCCAGTCTGGGTGAGAAGGAATGTCCAGCAGGCCCACTGTTGCCTTGAAAATCCCACCCCTTCTCTCAGTCTAACACCTCAGGGGGTGGCTAAGCACAGTGCTGCCCAGCTTTCTGCTTCATTTTCCCCAACTGCTGGAAAATGCCTTCCTGGTTTCTAGTGGCCAGTCACTGAGCTGGGGGCTGCCCAGCAATTTCCTTTGGGCCAGGGCACATCTGGGGTACACAGCGTCCACAAGGCAGGACACAACCCTGGTCACTGAGCGGCCAGCTTGGACCCAGCCCATTTCCAGGCCTCAAGCTGCTCCCTGCCATCACAGACGCTCGCCGCCCTCCGTCCATCCCAGAGTAACCTGTGTCCTGTTCACTCCCCACGCCTCACCTTGATCATGGCCTGCTCTGCAGAGAGTCAGCAGCTTCCTATACAAGCTGAACGTCTTCAGCACGACCTTCCCGGTGCTCTTATTGAAGACGGCTTCCTAGAACGCCAGCCACAAGGCAGTCACCTGGCTGCTAGCCTGTGAGCCAGCCCAACACACACAGACTTGCCGACTGCGTCCCCACCCTCACCAGAGCAGACACTCAAGGAGGCGGCCCCTCTTCCTTCCCATCCCAGTCAGAACCCCAAACCCCTGCAGCCTGATCCCTCCCGGGGCTGGGGTGTGAAAAGCAGGAGCCTCTCTCCGCACTCAAGAGAAGCGAGCACGGCGGACGAGGTCATCAAACGAGGGAATGGAAATCGGCAGTCAGAGAGCAATACTGGGGCCAGGCGACCCAAAGGACACGTGAAGAGGGACAAAAGGGAGGTGAGGGAAGTGGCCTTGCCCTTCTATTCTAGGAGAACTTCTGGGAGAACAACAGCTTTAGACGATTCCTTCGCCTAGGGATGGTCACAGACAGGCAATGTCCAGAGGCCAAGTCCAGCTATCCAGAAACCACTAAGCTCAAGTTTCAGGATGGGGGGGGGGCATTAGGCCCCTGGAGCCTTTCTTCCTGCTTTGATTCGCACTGCAGGGAAGCCCAGGAGCCCAAAAGCCTGGGCACCCTTCCTGCGCTGGCCTCACCTCCCAGTCCTCCAGGTTCTGCACGGCCACGAACAGACAGCCCGTGACATAGAAGAGCTTCCAGCCCAGAGTATCTGGGGAGCAAACACAGGAGACAATCAGGCGAGGGAAGGCAGCAGAGGGGCAAAGGCCAACGTGCCCAGAGACGGTGCCCCCTCCCCAGCACAGCTGCTTCCCAGACCGAGGGCAGGAGTGGCACCTGGGGGCCTGGCTTGCTGCCCATGCCTGCAAGGACACCCCACCCTCGCCATGGCCACCTAGCACTGCGGGCCCTGTCACTTGGGACAGGACGTGCTCCCCCAGTTCTGCCCTCACTCTCCCCTGGATGTCTACTCGTGATGACAATCACGGCACGGTGAGTAAGAGCAGAAAGGTGGGAACGCTTACAGGGAGCTGCTGGAAGCACGGATCATCCCTGCAACAGAACATGAGGCAGACACAAGAGTGCCTTTCTGAAGAATATTTTATGATATATGAAAATGCTGAAGATATACGTGAAAAACGTAAGCTGCGGGGGACACACCAGCACATGGAAGTGGGCCGCATCCGCAAACAGTTTAGAGGCAGAGGCAGTCCCCAAAGCCATGCCCTGGCAGATTACAAATGACGGGCTTTCCTATTTTCTCTCTTCCAATCAGCTGAGGAAGTTCCTGGGGGGCAGGTGATGCATCTCACCTCCACTGTAGTAGGCAGCAGCCAGGCCAATCGACAAGATTCCTGCGAGGAGAAAGCAGGTACCTTCCCATTGGGCCACCACCAGCCCAGAGCCCAACTCCTCCCAGGACCCACAGACCCAGGTAAGCAGCCCCTTCCCATTGCCAGGGATGGCTGAGGGCAGGGAGCAGGGGGCAAGAAGACCACCAGGCTCCGAAGTGGGGGAAACAACTGGGAAGTCTGTTCAGAAGAATGTTCTACACCAGTCACAGTATTCACTGGACACATGTCTATGTGAGGTTGCAGAGCTGACGGGGGAACCAGAAAGAGGAACCTGATGTGGGCTTTACCCACTGACAGCACATTGTGTGGAATGAAGACAAGGCTGAAGGTAAAGAATCACAACTCAGCACATGAGACACATCAGGCAGAGTCCTAGGAAGGAAGGCCCACAGCCAGGCTGCTGAAGGCACAGCAGCTTCTCCCCACACACCTAGGTTCCAGTCAACATGGTGCAGCTGCCCAGGGAGTGCAGGGCCCTCCAATGGGTACTGACAGGGATGGAGGCCAGGGCCCCCGCCGCCTTACTCCTCACTGTCTCCATCATGTGGGCCCTGACATAAATCAGATACCTGGGACTGGGTGTATGAAAACAAGCAAAAGGGGAAGTACGGGGACCTCAGAAGAGCATGCAGAGTATTAACGAAAGGATGTTAAACGGTGAAAAAAGACAAGACAGACACACATCATCTGTAAAAGCACACGTAGAGGATACAAGTTGGAAAGGCACAATAGTTGCCATATCTTGGGGTAACAGAACCATGAAAAAATTTAGTTTAATTTTCATCCTTTTTTAAAGTTAGATTTTTAACTTGAGGAGAAATATGAACATCCTTACCAACCAGCAGGGACCAGGACCTGATGCCTGGAGCCCTCTTCAGATGGAGGCAGGAACTGGTGCGTGTCTCCACCTGCATATACATCCCTGGAACGTGCTGCCACAACTTTCAACAGGAGACTGGGGGGCTGGGGAAGGGCAGACAGACAGCTGGAGCCCTCGAGTCACTGCCAACAGACAAGAACCCAGCTCCTCTCCAGAACAGGAAGCCAGGCTGCCCACTAGCAAGGCCCACACAGGCTCAGGAACCAGTCAGCCCGTGCTGACTGCAGTCTCTGCGGTCCGGCAAATCACTTAATCCCCCAGAGACCTGTAAGGAAGGTTCTTCTCTGCTCAGTTGTAATGGTTGCACTGGGGCTTTGTCCCCTGCTCCGACTCACAAAGCATCAACAAGCACTTGATCACCTGCTCCCTTCCTACCTGGAAACCTCAGTCTCTTGGAAACCGTTAGCCCCCAGCAGGCTTCAAACTTCCGGCACCTTACCGGAACCTACCAGAACACCCTCATTTCCCTGTGCTGGCCTCTGAAAAAGGGAACTGAAAGTCTCATCATAGTTTGAGTCTGTACTGGCACTGACCGAAAAAGCCAGCTCTACGGTCTCCTACAGCTGCCGAGAAGAACAGTCTGCACCCAGCGGAGGGAGCGGAGGGAGCGGAGGGTCCAGAGCACTGGTTTAATGAACGAGTCAGCAAAGGGGATTGATCTTCCACACGTGGAGAATTCTGCCCTGCACGCTGCAATACGCTCGAAATGCTGGCTCCAGGGACCCCGTTCTGGGTAGCTTTTCAGATATTCCCTGTGAAGTCAAGTCAAATTTCTGACAACAAATAGTGAATTCAGTTCACACAAACGAAGCCAGGATCCTGGGACATCACCGGCTCCTTCCCCTGACATGCCTCATCTGTCTCCACGCGCGACTCAGCCGCCCGCGGGGCGCGATCACGCCTGTCACCGGCACAAGCCACCCTGGACACGCCCCGCTGACCCCTGCGGCCACACCAGGCGCCCCGCCCGGCTCGCGCGCCGCCAGGCCTCCGGGGCATTGAGCCGGGCCGGGTCCCGAGACTGCGCTCCCAGCAGGACCCCGGCTGCGGGAGCCGCCCCCCAGCCCACCCCGCACCTCCCACCCGCGACGGCGGTACGGCCCGTCCACTGCGGACACTAACCTGCGGGCGCGGACGCGGGGAAAGGCCGGACCGCCAGGCTTCAGGACCCGCCGGCCTCCGACTTCCGGAGCTGGGGGGCTAAGCCGGCTGACTTCCGGACCCGCGGGGGCGGATGGGAAAGCTGACTTCCGGACCGGCGGTGGGGCGGGCGGGCGCTGACTTCTGAGGCCCCCATTCAGCCTTCGAGGTGGGAGAACGGGCGGGGCTACAACGGGAGGTCTCCTACGTAGCAGCAGAGGCGGCCGCATGGTGTGGTGTGCGCGCCCTGTCGTTGAGTAGATAGCGTTTGGGGTCACCACCCTTAGAAATTCCGCAGAGGAAGGTGAGGTGAGTTGTACCACGAAACATCCGCTTAGGATGGTGAGAAAACGTGAAGTACGTAGTTAACCTCACAGCAGATACGTACGAACATTATGGTAGATTCTGTAAAAACTTTAATAAGAAATATTAAAGTAGAACCAAGATATTTGTTCATGGACTGGAAAAGTATTGTAAAAATATAAATTCTCCCAACGTGATCTGCAGATTCAATTGCGAACCCAGTAAGAATATCAGCAGGTTAAAAAACTAAATCTGAACAATGCTGCAAGGCACAGTGGAGGAGGGTAGGGGAAAACCAGAGATCCTTGACCCCCCAAAAACTCAGTGTAGCTGGGGAAACTGAACATTCACATGTTCGTGATGGCAGTTTTTCTGCTGCTCAGAAACTTGCCCCAGTGCCTGGGAAGGAAGATTGTAGTAGGAGAGACAGTTTTCTCCAGGAAAATCTTGAATGGCCACTTCAGTGGCCTCCCTGCTCCACTCTCCACCAAAACACTCAGCACCTGTCCCCACAGCCCCCAGATGAGGCCCCAAGCAGGACCCTGACTTGCCTTTCTATTTTCCACCAGATGGAGGACCCTACCTGGAACAGGAGAGCCTCCACCACACGGCCACTGCCTGCTTCAGTGACCTCCAAACTGGGACGGTCAAGACGATCTGTGGAGTGCTAGAAAAACATACTAGAGCTTGTATTCCTACTTATTTTATGTTTTTTTATCTATTGTCATGTGTCTTATAATTTACATAAGATTAATACACAGTGCATATTACCTTATAAAGAAATATACATACATAGATATGCATAACCCTAGATGTTTTATCAATATAGGCACAATGTCAAAAATTTGGAGATGACTTTTCTATTTTACCAGCCTCCATATACTCTCTGCCTGTGGTTCAGAATCACCTGGGGGGTTTGTTGAAACACAGACTGTTGGACCTGTTCCCAGCAGTGGATGGGGCCTGAAATGTACACGTGCTGCTGCTCTGGGAACCACACTCAGAGAACTTACGTGCTAAGCTGGAACAGAAGAAGGTTCTGCCTGAATGTGGCAGGTTTCCTGACCTGATGCCTCAGCTCACATTCCATCTTCTTGAAATGCCTTCTCTGGTAAGATCCCACACCATCTTGAAGGTCCATTTGAATTGGTTAGCACCTCCTTTAAGTCCCTCTTGCTTGGTACAGCTGAAAGTGATCTTAATTCCTTAGGACTTAGGGAGAACTGAGTTGATACCCAGAAAATTCTACTTTGCATTACAGTTATTTGCATAATTTCACCTTTTGTACTAGAGTACAAGCCATTTAAAAATGAAGCCTAGACGAGCTTTCTACTAATGTTAAATGAGTGAACAAATGATGTCTGATTTGGTTAAAATCCTGCTGAATATTGATAAGAGCAAAAGTCTGGAAATAAATACAAAATCCATAAATAGGGGATTGAGTGAGGAAAATCTGCATATTTTGCCAGTTATCAATGCATTATATATCTGTTCTAAATTCAGACTTCATTGCCTGTTCTATGAAAATGCATCTGAGCCCTTATTTTGTTCTGTGCTCTCTGGCATGATATTAAGCTTTGTCAATAGAGGGTGCTGGAGACACTTGGAGGAAGAGTTTCCTTTCCTGGTTCTGGTTCTGTTGTGCTGGATCCACAGGCTTCTGCAGTGCACAGGGCTTCTCCAGTGTCCAGCTTTTACAATACACACTGGCCAACTACACCCAGCATCCACCACCTTCCCCAGCAACCCCTAAGTGGTTTTGTAGCAGAGTGCCTCCAGTGAGACTTATGTCAGGTCTGAAGTAAGAAATGTACAAGGAAATGTATTAAAAAGCAAAGAGACTGGGCTTCCCTGGTGGCACAGGGGTTAGGAATCTGCCTGCCAATGCAGGGGACATGGGTTCGATCCCTGGTCCTGGAAGATCCCACATGCTGCGGAGCAGCTAAGCCCGTGTGCCACAACTGCAGAGCCTGCGCTCTACAGCCCGTGCTGTGCAGCAAGAGTAGCTACCGCAATGAGAAGCCCACGCACCGCAATGAAGAGTAGCCCCCGCTCGCCGCAACTAGAGAAAGCCTGTGCACAGCAACGAAGACCCAAGGCAGCCAAAAATAAATAAATTTATTTTTTTTAAATGCAAAGAGACTATTAATGTCTTGTCAGAAGAATTCAACAGAATAATCAAATAGTGGATAAGAGGAATTTCTCATTATGGAAGTAGTCCTGCTAATAAGTGAAGAAGAAATTATAGGAGTAAGACATCACCCTAATGAGGCTTCCCTGATGGTGCAGTGGTTAAGAATACGCCTGCCAATGCAGGGGACACGGGTTCGAGCCCTGGTCCAGGAAGATCCCATATGCCATGGAGTTAAGCCCATGTGCCACAACTGCTGAGCCTGCGCTCTAGAGCTCGTGTGAAACTACTGAAGCCTGCGCACCCTAGAGCCCGTGCTCCATAATGAGAGAAGCCTGTGCAATGCAACAAAGAGTAGCCCCTGCTCACAGCAAGTAGAGAAAGCCCGCTCGCAGCAATGAAGACCCAACACAGCCAATAAATAATTTTTTAAAAATCACCCTAATGAATCTAGGCAATCTCATCAATGGCTGCTAATTAACATCACAAAAAGGACAATAGAACCCCCTGGAGGGATTTCACAACACTATTTATGTAGTCTTGCCAAAAAATTTTTACCTAACTGTGATCAAGCCACTAGAATGTTTTAACTACCCTTTGCTGAAAATTCAGAATAAAGGTATGCTAAAGAACTCCACATGGATGCATTCAGCGATTGCTGAAAACCTTGCAGTCAACCTGATTTCTTTATGATATGCAAGGAGAGAGGGGGGTTTGTGGATGGAGCCTAGATTTAAAAAACAAACCAAAAAAACTCCCAAAACCTTAAGACTGGGAACTCCCTGTACTATATTTGTTAACTTCTAAGTGAGCCTTATTTTTTTTTTCTAGAAACAAAGATTTCTAAGAGAGACAAACACACAAACCAATTGAAATATAGACTAATAAAACATTGAACCTTATTTAGATCCTGATTGAAACTAGAAAAATGATGAGACCATTGGGGAAACCTGGACACTAAATACACATTCGATGGAACTAATTGTAACTTGCTTTTTTCACACAATGATACTGTTATGTTTTTAAAACATTAACAAAATATATACGAATGACAACCTGAAATTATTCTTTTCTTCCAGCTGATAATTGAAGATGTTTTCTGGGAGGTGCTGACATAGATTTGAGTAATACAGTGCGTTAATCTGGCAGCTAGTGAGGACCTCCTGAATTTAACTGATGGCATTTGTAAAAAAAAAAAAAAAAGTGGTATGAACCAAAAATTATTTTTTAAAAACGGTTTTAATGGGGAAAATTTTAAGATCCTAGTGAGGTTCTGCTATGTGGAATATACTTGAATGTTTTGCTGACCTCTGTGACCCCCTCCCCCAAGGTTAGGAGGAAGAAGGGTCCATTCCTGAGATTCCTGTGAACTGCTGGTGTGATAGACACCCTCATGCTTTTCTTCCAGGTGTATTTCTCATTTCCGATGGTACGATGACCATGTACAGGCTTAATAAAATCTTCACAGTGGACAGAGTTCAGCATCTCCACTTAGCCTTGTATCCGCCCCCACCACCCCCGGTTTGCTAGAGGCAGGGGAAAGACGCAGGTCCAGCACCACCGCTTCACAGGTGCCTCGCGCTCCCGACGGCAACACGTGCTCCCGACCCGCCGCGCGTGCGCACTGCCGCCCCGCCGGGCCTACGTGACGCCTCTCGGGGTGAAAATGGCGGCGGGGCGGCGCCGTCTCGGCCGGCCCGAGCCCGGAGCGGAGCGCGCGTCTGGCGCCAAGCTGACGCGCCCGAGCACCCTGGGAACGATCTCGGGCCGTCCCTTTGGGACGGTGAGCTAGCTCGCCCAGAGCCGCCATCAGACCCTCACGCCGCGGAAACCCACCGGGGAACCGGCAGCGGTCCTCGCGGGGGTCCCGCCCGCTCCGCCCCGCATGCTCCTATTGGCTCCAGGGCCTGACCCGCCCCTTTCCCGCGGTCTCATTGGCCTAGGCAGAGCCCTGAAGCGTGGAGCCGCACCGCCCTCTACGCGCTCCTGTTGGTTCAGGCTTGTGGCTCGCTCGCTCCCGGAGCTTTCATTGGTCGAGCGGAGCGGCGAGGGGTGGGGCCGCGTCGGAGCGAAGACAACAAAGGGTGGCGGGCAGCGGGAGGCGGGCGGTGGTGAACGCGTCTCGCGGTGCTCCGCTCAGGCCGCGCACCCGGACCTGCCAGCCCCGCTCCAGATGAAGTGTGAGCACTGCACGCGGAAGGTGGGCTCCGCGCGCTTGGGCCGGGGCGGGGTCCGGGGCAGGGTCCGGGGCCGGGAGGAGCCTACGCTCGCAGAGCCCAGGCCCTCGGGGGCGTCGGGAGCCTGGCAGCTCCGAGCGCCTCTGCCTCCGCGTTGTCGCTGACAGAACCTCCGGGCGCCGGCCCGCAGCTGCCGTTCTCGGGGGTGGAGGCCGCTGAGGGTGGGCCACCCGCGCGTCCGGTTCCCGCTCCCGTCTCCTGGAGGCGGCGTGACGTCGGGGCGCATGTCTATCCTTTCAAAGTACCTTGGAAGCCAAAAACCACCAGACAAACCGACCAGCCTTTGCTACCAGTCAGGGCACTTACAGCAGACACCATCCTTGGTGTGAATTAGCGATACGGTGATAAACAGTGTTTTTAGGGGGCTTTATGCTACCTAAAAACTTTCGTGCTTACAGTAACGAAAACGATACAGAAGTGCAGGAAGGAAACGGCCTGGGCCTTCTGCTACCTGGGTAACCACGGTAACTGTGATAGCGTTACCCACTTACTTCTAGGCTGTGATGCACGGGGGGGGGGGAGGGTTCTGTTTGTTTTTTCAAAATTGGATCGTATCATAAATATTATTCCATCACTTGCTCTTTCTTTCACTCAACGTTATACAGGAGATACCTTTTCGTAGCATTACACACAACCTTAGTTCGTTGTATTCCAAGTATACACATGTCCAGGTAGTCTGGCATTAATTTACCTGTCATGAGAGGCCACATTGGTTCTAGTTTTCATTTGCTGCAAACAATGCAGGTATAAAGGTGTGTATGGGTGTGTTTGTATGTCCACAATTATAAGTGCTTCTATTTCTGTAGAAAAGATTTTGAGACATGTGATGAATTCATCAGCAAGTATGTATGTTTTTTTAAATTCACAGAGTCAGATTAAAAGTTGTTCTTTCATATGTTCCTTTGCCTTTTCAAGGAATGTAGTAAAAAAACAAAAACCGATGACCAAGAGAATGCATCAGTCGATGTACCAAGTCCAGCCCACGAGAATGGAGAGGCAAGTAGATTTTTCAGTTTTGTATCAGCCTGGAGTAAACAGCTGCTGCTGTTTTTTTCCTCTTTGGGGGCTCACATCAACAGATACATCATTGCTGTAAGAAAGAAAGAAGCAAGAAATGCAGGGGCTAAAAAGCCCCTGCCAGGGGCCAAACGTGCAGGTCAGTCAGTTGGAGGCACACGATCTTCAAGGTAAGAGTACGAAACAGTGTCTCTTCACAGAATACACCAAGCCAAGACATACCATGTTAGGGACAAAGAAAAATGTTGTCCTTGACTGTTTATTAGAAATAGAGCTGTCATGTTTAAACCTTTTTTTTTTTTTTTTTTTTTTTAGTGAAAAGTTCTATTCTGTAAGATGGGATTTTAGGTAGGTAATTTATAAAATAATTCAGATTTCCTGATTCTGTAAGTTTATTTTTCTAATGGTTTCTAATCTCAGTTCTTGAGTTTTTAAGTTTTCCTTAGCTAGTAGTGACAGTTTACAATTACTGGGTACATACCCTGAGCTGGGCGCTAGAGAAAGTGCTTTATACATGTGATCTCATTTCATGCTCAGAATGAGCATTTCAAGTAAGCCCTACTGTTGTCCCCATTTTACAGAGAGGAGGATGCGGTACAGGGAGGTTAAGGTTATTTCTTCCCTTAAAAAGTACTGGTGCCGGTTTTAGAAATGGAGACTTGGCAACATGGAAGAAGCAAGCAGCAGGTTTCCTCTTTCGTTGAGGAGTCCTGATGCAACATTGAGTCGGACAGGCTTTGATCCGGTTCTGCCAGGTACCAGGGCTGCTGTGTGCTCTGGTGACCGTAGGCCTTGTGAGCAGCAGGGGATGAGACAAGCACCCAGGGCACTGAGGCAGAAGAGAGGCAGGGAGCACCTGGGGCCCTGCAGCCCCAGAGCACCTGGCCTGGGGCCTCCCACACCCACCCTCTGGCTACATCACCCTGGACAGACATCTAACCCTGGGAGCCCCAGTTTCCTTATCAGTGACATGGGGAGTTGGGTTACTTCTCTCCCAGGGCTGTGGTAGCCGGGAGATAACGTGTGTACATGGCTTAAGTGGGCGCCCTGCCAGCACAGTGGGCGGACCCCCTGATGGGAAGAGCCAGTCAGGAAAGTGGCTACTGGAGTGGGCCCTGAGGGGTGGTGAGAACTGAGGGTGGGGATGTAGGGATGGGGTGAAAGCTCATCAGGCACAGGGAAGGTGTTAAGGGCAAGGAGATAGATTGGATGCATGTTTTAAGGCAGGTGGCTTAAGCTGACTAGAGTAGGGGAAGAATAGAAGGAAACTACTTGGGAGGCTGAGGGTGGTGAGGCCTGGGTGGGCCAGCCAGAGTGGCAGAAGCAGGAAAGGGGGCACGGAACAGGGAGCTGAGTGCAGTTTGAGCTGCATGGACGCTGAGCTTTGCAGGATGTCAGTCTGGAGCTGGGGAGGGAGAGGGCTCCCTGGAGGCCGAGATTGGAGAGGTTGAGTAGGGGCCTGACGCTGCTCTGAGAAGTGAGGCTGATTGGAGAGAAGGGCCAATGGATAGGCTTCTGCAGAGAATGCCCGTGTTTAAGAGGCAGCAGGAGAAAGGGGAAGGACCGCAACAGGTGGAAAGGAACCAGGCCTGGCCCTTGAAAGCCTGCAGAAGGATGAGGATGACGGGGTGGCGTGTGGCTCGTAGGCCGGGAGGGAGCCCTGCTGCCCGCGGCGGCTCAGAGTGTGGTCCTGGGCGCCTCTGCAGGGGCAGTGGAGGCAGAGCTCTCAGTGCCGCTCAACAGTACCTATTAGGCACCAGCTGTGTGCCAAGCCCTGTGCTCCAGACCCTTGGAGCAGCAGCTCTGGCCCCACCTGGGGGCTTGTTAGAAGTGCAAACCCTTGGGTCCTGTCCTTACCTCCTGAATGAGTATCTGCAACATAACAAGGTCCCAGAGTGAGCGCTGCACAGTGACACAGGGGCACATGGGGAGGAGGCAGGTGACAGTGTGCACTCCTATTCAGAGCTGCTGTGGACGGGAGGGCCACACCACCCCCACCCCAAGCCCTCTCTCACCAAATGTTTGAAAGAAGAACCAATGTACAACCATCAGGAGCTGTTGAAATGGCTCTAGTAGGCTTTAGAATATTCATATGTTCATCCACCAAATATTTATTGAGTGCCTTCTGTATACAGGAGATGTCAGAGAACAGAAGGGAATGAGACAAGGTTGCTCCCTCAGAGCTTGCATTTCAGGGAAAAGAGGCAACACATAGATGCCAGGGGGTGCTGTTCTGGCAGGTGTCTGCGAGGGTCCGAGGGGTGAGCCAGGCTCTCAGGGAGCATTTCCCTCAGGGAGACCCAGAGCAGGAAGGGCCAGAGTGGCTAGAGGTGAGAGCTGGGAGGAGTGACGGCGATGAGGGCCTCCATCGGAGGTGTGGCTTGTGTTCTGGTGGACCTCTGCCTAGGGAGGGGGCTGCAGGGAGCAAGTGGGCACAGGTGCAGCCAGGAGAAGATGAAGCAGCCAAGGGTTATTGTCTTGGCGTCTAAGGGAGCAGAGTCACTGATGTGTGAGTTTGAGCGTCACAGCTCTGTGACGCGAGGGCCCTGTTGCCCACGGGTCAGCAGTGAAGTACGTTAGTTGTAAGCCTCTCAGGGAGGCCAGTCTGTGGGCTTCCATGGGAGGCTTCTGTGGGGAGCCGTGGGACTGGGCGAGCTCAACGGCGAGTGCAGAGCAGGCCAAAGCAGGAGCCCCCAGTGGCAGCAGGGAGAGGCGTGGGGGCAGGAGAAGCCCAGAAGTGTAGCTCTCCTCCTGCCACATTTGACGGTGCTGGCCCGCTCCCCGCATATTGCCATCCGTGGGACCCTGGTACCGTGGTGGCTGCAGCACCTGGAGCTCCAGGCCTGGCCTGGATGTCTCAGGGATTTTGCACCAGTTTTCTGTATTATGCTTGTGCTGTTACTTTTTCTGAAGAAGCAAGTATTAAAGAGATTTTGTTGAAGAATCAAGCCAGAGCATCATCTTTCTTTCGTAGAAAGGAGAATTCCATAAATTGGCTGATGCCAAGATATTTCTGAGTGACTGCCTGGCCTGTGACAGCTGTGTGTCTGCAGAGGAAGGAGTCCAGGTTTCCCAGCAGAACGCCAAGGACTTCTTCCGAGTTCTGAACCTTAACAAGGTACGGCATACCGGGCGCTTTCTGGCGCCAGAGGTGGGCGGAGGTCAAGGTGAGGCATGAAGCCTCTGCTGGGGCTTGGGGAGTGCATCTTGGCCCTGGCTCTGTGTCCCTTGCTGTAGTTGACCCTCTCCATAGCCCTGTCAGAACAAAACCACACCCACAGTCACACTCCCTCATTGATGTGGACAGCAGCTATGGCCGGCACCACCGACCAGGCTCCCCTGGCTTGGGGGAGGCCTCTGAGTGCTTGGTCATGGGATGGTGTGGTGGCTCAGCTGCTGCCACTCTGCCTCTGGGGCATTCTCAGAGGCAGGGCTTCTGTCCTCACAGGCTCTGTGACCTGGGGCAGGGCTGTGGTCCTTCAGCTCATCCCTGCAGACTCAGACTCCCTGTACAGATGGAACTACTCAATGTCTCTTGTATTCCAGTAGTGACAGGAAGACAGGTGAAGGGGAAAGACAGGAAACGCAGAGGCAGATGAGGCTGTAAAGCACATCTCTCTTTGCCCTCACTCTGGCCTGGGGTGTTTGTGCTCTCACAGCTGCTTCCCAGGAAGTGTGTGTACTGGCTCTACACACCTTGCTGGGCGCTTTGGCCCATGTGAGGCCCAGGTTTTTTCCTAGGTGTACGGACTGCAGGTAACAAATTTTATCTTTTCCAGTCTGTGTATATCTTATTTCTTCTTCTGATGGTATGGTCTAGGACCTTTAAATCAACCTGAAATAACAGTAGTGATAAAAATAGTACTAATGTCAGGACTTCCCTGGCGGTCCAGTGGTTGAGGCTCCACACTCCCAATGCAGGGCTCGCAGGTTCGATCCCTGGTCGGGGAACTAAGATCCCACATGCCCCGTGTGGCATGGCCAATTAAAAAAATAATGATAATAAAATTAAATTTAAAAAGATAGTCCTAATGTCTTGTTTCAGACTTTAGTGGAAATGCTGGTAAGGTTTCACTATTAAATAGATGTTTGCAGAATCTTTTACTATTAAAGAGATGTAGATACTCATACCAATCAGCATTTTGGCTGTAGAAAATCGGTACCCAAGTCAAACTAGCATAAAAAGAAAATGCTTAGTTATTTCATGAAACTGAAAGCTTAGAAGTGGGAGAGGTTGGGGGTTTGGCAGAGTGAGTGAGTCAGGGCTGTCATCAGGAAAAAGCAGTTTCTATTTCCCTGCTGCCCTCGGCTCTGGGCTCAGGCTGATGCCCTCTTGGTCATAAATCGGCTCCCTCAGAGGAGGTGATATTTGAGTGAGAATGAAGTGAGGAGTGCGCCCTCGCAATTCCCTGGGCAGGGTGTCAGACAGAGGGGCAGGAAGTGCTGAGTCTGGCTCCTGAAGCTGGGGACAGACTGCCCTCTGCTCTTCCTGCTCCAGTAACATTTGAAACTTGCACCCCCTTGTTCCTGCTTCCGAATTTATATTAGGGTGCTGCTGGTCACAAACCACAGAAACCATGCCTGGATGGCTTGGGCATCATAGGAGTTTGTGAGGGAGCTGGAGGTCAGTGTGTGCCAGCTTGGCGCCCTGATGGATTTGTTGGGTGTGGGCTTCCCAGGCGTCACATGAAGGTGAAATCCCATCCAGAGGAGACAGGCAGCCTCAGCGTTGTCTCGCCTGAGCTTCGAGGCAGGGGCATGGGGACAGGACCAGACTGTCCTGTCTGTGACCAGTCCACAGGTAGACTGTGGTGGAAGGTGACCACTGAACGCCTCTGTCCAGGTTTCCGCTTTTCCTCATTTGCAGACAGTGTCTGACCTGAACAGTCTCTGTCATGATAATCCTGCATCTTCTCTCCTCTAATCCCATGTCAAGG
This sequence comes from Mesoplodon densirostris, assembly GCF_025265405.1. Lineage (NCBI taxonomy): Eukaryota > Metazoa > Chordata > Mammalia > Artiodactyla > Ziphiidae > Mesoplodon > Mesoplodon densirostris. Next base: position 13,555,591 of record NC_082678.1, on the reverse strand, counting down.
GATCCCACTGCTGACTTTCCAATGCCCGACATGCTTGCTCATGCTGCTCCCCTGGGTTATATCCTGTGTGTCCGTGATGAATCAGCACGCTTCTAAACTCAATTTGTTCCTATTTTTCTAGGGATTTCTTGAACTGCCAGCATCTAGTTTTGGATTCAGGGTGTGATAGCCTGGTTTCACGCTTGTTTGTTTGGTATTTATTAAAGACTTCACAGAAAATGAGGATCATCTACTACTTAAAAATTTGCTAAAATTTGCCACTAAGTGACCTGGGCTTGAGGTCTCTTGGGGACAGACCTCAGGGCCCCATTTTCATTGTTATGGGTCATTTCAGTTATTTACAGTCCAATATTGCACATAACTTTTATTTTTCCTTTAAATTTATCCATTTTCTCCAGATGTTTGCATTTAGGTATAATATCGATGTACATATTTCTGATTTAATATTGTTCTCAAAGTTGATAAAATCTCCTGGAATGTCTCATTCTTTTCATTCTCGTGTTTTTCTCCTTTGTCTTTGTGCTTGCCAGTGTCTTGTATATTTTACGAGTTTTCCCGTAGGGCATCTGTTACATTCCGTTTGTTCTAGACCTTTCATGACGGCGTCTTACTTTCACTCCCTGTGTAACCACCACATGTACAATGTGCTTCTCTGTTTCTCCTAGAAATGTGATGCCTCAGAGCACAGGGTGCTGGCAGTGTCGGTATGTCCTCAGTCTCTGCCTTATTTTGCTGCGAAATTCAGCCTCAGTGTGACTGATGCATCCAGAAGACTCTGTGGCTTCCTCAAAAGTCTTGGTGAGGTGCCTTTTGATATTATTTATAGCAAATAAATTTGATTTAATTTGAATTTATAACTTGAGTTTTTAACTGCCCTTTTAATCTCTAGAGTTCAATCTTCAAGGGCACAGGATAGGTAAGAGCTTCCGTGAGAGTTCTGTGGAACATAAGAGGACTGTCTCTCTGCCCCATGCATGGTAGGCTGGTGTCACTTACCCTCTTGCCATGCAGATGGGTGTTGTATTACGGCCGGGGATGGCCCCTCCGGGAACAGCAAATGGCCATCTTGGGGCACGTAGCTGGGGACACCTGGGACCCACGCTTGCCCAGCAGTGTTGAGTTGCCTGGCTCATAGTGGTTACAGAGGGCGTTTATTTGATGGAGAATCACATCTACAATGATTGGCATCTGGTTTCCCAGGAAGCTCTCTGAAGATCAGAGCAGGAAGGGAATGGGCTATGTCCTTTGTGTGAAGAGTGAAAGGTCAGTACACGAGGACTCAGAGGTGAACGAATACTAGAGTAATACTGCCTCAAACAGCGATAAGAATGCTTCTGTCTTGCCTGTCATGTCAGACTAGAACTTCCCCTCCAACCCCGAGTGTCCTACAGGTGGGCTCAGAAGAGGAGAACTTGAGCCATTTGCCAAATAAGAGTTTTTACTGTTCCTCAATGGATTTTTAAAGATGTAAACGCGTTGGGATTACTAATAAGATGACACGTAGACTCAATGTCCTCGCACTGGTCTGCCTGCCTCACTGCTCCGTGTTGCTTTCCCCGCGGAGCTGTTTCTCAGTGCAGTGCCTGCCACAACCAAAACTAAGGCTGCAGCTACCAGCGTGGACTCCTTAAGTCGTCCTTTATGCTTTTAATCTTAAAAAGCCTAAGGTTAGCTTACTTTTACCAGAGATCAAAGTTATTAGATGCTCTGTCTTCTCATAGTGAAAGGCCCTATTTTTAGGGGGGGATTTTTAAAAAATAAATAATTGGGCATTATATGTTAATATTGATAAAGAAAATATATCCACAGTGAAACTGATATTTTTAAGGTAACTCTTTAAGGTGACACAATATTTATAATATTTCTTTTTTTAAATTATTTTTTATAAATTTATTTTTATTTTTGACTGCATTGGGTCTTCGTTGCTGCGCGTGGTCTTTCTCTCGTTGCGGCGAGTGGGGCTACTCTTCGTTGCGGTGTGCGGGCTTCTCATTGCAGTGGCTTCTCTTGTTGCAGAGCACGGGCTCTAGGCACACGGGCTTCATTAGTTGTGGCACATGGGCTCAGTAGTTGTGGCTCGTGGGCTCTAGAGCGCAGGCTCAGTAGTTGTGGCACACGGGCTTCATTGCTTCTCGGCATGTGGGATCTTCCTCAACCAGGGATCGAACCTGTGTCCCCTGCATTGGCAGGCGGATTCTTAACTAGTGCTCCACCAGGGAAGTCCCAATAATATTTCTTTTTAAGAATAACTGGCTGCTTTTAAGGTTTAGACCAGCTGCAGATATTAAAATTACTTGCTTGCTTTATTTTATTGTAATTATCGAAAGCACATTCTTTTGTCTTAGGTTTATTTTCCAATATTAAGAACTTATTTGCAGTAACATGGATGGACTTGGAGAGTATTATGCTAAGTGAGTTAAGTCAGACAGAGAAAGACAAATACTGTGTGATATTTCTTATATGTGGAATCTAAAAAAATATAATAAGCTAGTGAATATAACAAAACAGAAGCAGGCTCACAGATACAGAGAACAAACTAGTGGTTACCAGTGAGGAGAGGGAAGGCGGGAGGGACACTATAACGGTGGGGGATAAAGAGGTACAAACTATTAGGTATAAAATAAACTGCAAGGATATATCGTACAACACAGGGAATATAGCAAAAAAAAATTTGTTTTTTGGCCACACCACGCGGCTTGCAGGATCTTAGTTCCCTGACCAGGGATTGAACCCGGGCCATGGCAGTGAGAGCGCTGAGTCCTAACCACTGGACCACCAGGGAATTCTCTATAGCAAATATTTTATAATAACTACAAATGGAGCATAACCTTTAAAATATGTGAACCACTATATCATACACCTGTATATAATACTGTATATCAACTATACTTCAGTTTTTAAAAAAGAAAAATATTAAGAAAAAGAAAGCTAGTTAAAAATCAACATAATAAAGGTATGCTCAGCCAGTTTACTCATTTTGTTTATTTTAAAGATATCAAAGACCATTACAGACTGGAATTTAATTTAGCCAGTGAATTGGAAGAGAATACCGCTGGTACCTTGTAAAATTCCATTAATTTACATATGGAGTACGGTAAGGTGTTTGTGTACATGTAGAGGGGAAAAGAGGAAGCAGGAGAGAGAATATATATGTTTTATTGTGAAAAATGATACATGCTGTTGTTTGAAAGAATAAAGGTCACACTCTCCTACTTCAGCAGCTAGCGATGCTTGTGGAGTCTGCCCTTTCAGTTTGTCGCTGACACTCCAGACCCTGAGAATAGATCCCACATTCTGTGATGTGGAGCTGAATGCACCTCTCTTCCCTGCAGGGGTGCATTATGTCTTCGATACAACAATCGCTGCAGATTTCAGCATCCTGGAGAGTCAAAAAGAATTTGTGCGTCGATTCCGCCAGCACAGTGAGGAAGAGCCCACGTTACCCATGCTGACCTCTGCCTGTCCTGGTGAGCACAGGGCCTGCGGCTGGGCCTCTGGGTGCCTGAAGCACCTTTTCACATCAGTCTGCGTTTGGGGGCAGGCCTAGGCAGTGGATGAGGTCAGGGGGTCAGTGGGTCTTGGGGAGTAGTTTGAGCCTTGAGTAGTTTTACATCGACCAACATATTTATTAAAAGTATGACATATTTCAAATGTCCAAACAGTTGTAGATAATATGAACACCCACGGATCTTTTGCCAGCTTAAACAGAAGTTACATAATAAAAAATATTTCTTTACATTAATACTAGATTCCATCCTGGAGCACTTTTTAAAACAGTCTTTAATTAGTTTTATTATATAGAGCTTGGTGCCTGAGGTAGAGAAATTTTATCACAGGTTTTTTAATTCTGCAGAAATAGAAAGTTTTGGAATAAGAAAATGTTTAAAGATGATGCATAAGGGAAGGGAGGAAGTGCTGTACTGGTAAGTGACATTTAGTGAAAAAATTATTTCTAAATAAATCAGGTCTGTGAGAGCCCAGGTATGGTCTACATAATCTTAGGTTTTTGTTCACGTTTCTATTTTCAGTTTACCCCTCCTCCCCCACCATGGTTCCAAATTTTTCTAGCATTTTACATGTCACCCATCAATCATTAGGATTACGATTTAATAAAGTCGAATGTTGACATTATGGTGGCTTAGAATTTGGAAATACTTTCCACCCACTCGTAAAACCATGGAAAGGAAATTTGCCATCTGTCCAAGAGGCCCATGGGTTGATTCATTAACTGAGTGATGTTGTTCAGCGGCCCGCGGGCCGGCGAGAGGTGATCAGCATCAGGTGGGGCTTATTTCCGGTGTGTAGGTTGTCCTCCTGGAAAGGTGACCCCCCACATGGATGCTCCCAGCTCTCCAGGCATGTCAGGCAGTTTCTGTATCCAGAGTCTATGTATAAACTGACTCTAAATGCACACTTTGCTGGACTGTGGTGTCCACTTCTGCATTTACGTCCTTGTAGGTGTTTTCGCAGCTGCTTAGGAGTAGGTATGCACAGCTGAGGTCTCGGGGAACCACCTGGCTCTCCAAGGGCACTGCAGAGGTACCCCTGCCCCTGGGATCCCCGCACCGGATCCTTGTGGGGCCCTCACTCAATGCCACACAGCCACTCACTGTGGCTCATTCCCACCCATCCAAGGAAGAGGCAGTATAAAATGACCCGAGGGCCTCCCTGGTGGCGCAAGTGGTTGAGAGTCCGCCTGCCGATGCAGGGGATGCGGGTTCGTGCCCCGGTCTGGGAGGATCCCATATGCCGCGGAGCGGCTGGGCCCGTGAGCCATGGCCGCTGAGCCTGCGCGTCCGGAGCCTGCGCGTCCGGAGCCTGTGCTCCGCAACGGGGGAGGCCGCAGCAGTGAGAGGCCCGCATACCGCAAAAAAATAAAAATTAAAAAATTAAAAAATAAAATAAAATAAAATGACCCGAGCTTGGCCCGTGCCCCCAGGGCAGTGGTTCCAGACTTCCCATTCCACGTTCCTGTCAGCAGGATCACAGGAATTCCCGTGCTGTCCTGACACCAAACCTTCAGATAGCGATGGATTCCTTATGTGGGAGGCCCTGTTGGGATGGAGCCTGGGACAGAAACCTCCACTCCTAGCAGGAACTAGCCCTGCTGACCTGGGTAGTAAGCAGGTGGTTGATTCCTGCAGAAAGCAATGGGCCCTCTGTCCTTGGAGTGAGTGCAGCGCTGGTGGAGACCTGGGCTGTCTGCTGTTGCTGCAGACCAGCCACTCCCCCTCCTCCAGCGTGGTGTTTGCAGCATTTGGTGGTCTCCTTGAGCTGCTCAGGGCTGTTTACTCATGGGTTTGGAGCTTCTCCAAGTTTTCTTCCTAGATAATGATGCATTTTCCTTCGGGAGCTCTTCGTAGCTAAGCCAGTCAAAACTGTAACTGTTGTTCAGGTTTATGCCACCTCTCAAATTCAGGGAGATGAGGTGAGATCTGGTTCGGACCTAACCCTTTTGTAGAATTTGGTGCTGACGTTTTGCTTCCCTGTGACAACTTAGGGAAATTAAAACAACACCAAGTCAGATGATTTGACCTGGCACGCAGAATCAGGCTATAGGTGGTCCTGGACTGACTTGTCAAGCTTCTGCACACAGGGTCCCTATGTCCCAGTCGTGCTTCCTCAGACTGGAGGGCAGCACATCCAGGCCGGGATAGGGACATCTGGGCAGGCCCTTGCTGCCCACAAGCCAATGGAGCACCACCTTGCCGATGTACCTTTGCCCCGTGGGGGTGGATGGGAGAGGAGGTATTGAGCTGCTCAGCTCTGGACATGCTCACGGGCCTTGGGCTGTGTGATATCCCACCAAGAGCACTCATTGAGCTGAAGTGTGGGAAGTAATCTCTCCAACCCAGCAGAGTGTCTGGAGAGTGGGAACCTTGTGCCAGGCACTTCTCTGAGCAGGTTCCCTTTCTGCCTTCAGAGAGGGTCACTGAGAAGAGGTGGGTAGTCTGACAGGGTGGGATTTGGGTGCCCTATCCACCACACCCATGCTGCCACCAAGTTGGGGGGCCAGCGGGGCTTACCAAGCCCCATGCCGGTGCTGGTAGCAAGTTCTGATCAGGGGTGCCCATGAGAAAGTGCTAGCCTGTCTGGTCTCCGGTGCCAGGTGCTGCAGATCCTGTGACCCGGTTCCTCCTCCTCATCCCTGTTTGGTCCTCTTCCCCGGCCCGGCCAGGAGGTTCTCCGGGGCCCTGGCTCCTACCGCCTGCTGTCCTGCCTGATCTTGTGCGAGGCCTTCACAGCACGTAGCACACTCGCCCGCAGCATGGAGCTGGGGTCTGCCTGAGAGCCGAGTCTTCAGGTGCGGGCACTGGCGCTGAGACCAGGGTGCACAGGGGCCTTACAAAGCCAGACCTGTGGTGGGAGTGGCCTTGGGCCCGCAAACGCTCAACGACCTTTGATAGTTTTTCTTTTTTCTTTTTACTTATTTATTTATTGGCCGTGCCATGCAGCTTGTGGGATCCTAGTTCCCCAACTAGGGATTGAACCTGGGGCCCCAGCAGTGAAAGCGCTAAGTACTAACCACTGAACCACCAGGGAATTCCCTAGTTTTTCTTTTTCAATGTGAACCATTCCATGTACACGTGCAGAGGCTGGGAACGAGGGGAGCCATCCTCCAGCAGCATTTCTCTTAGGGGCTTCTGCTGGTGACCATGAACATTTCCTGAGTATGCTCAGGCCTGCAAGCAGGTGATGGCTGTGGTTTGAGTTTGTTCAGATGGGATTGGCTGGTGCTTGCTGTTCCTCCTTCTGGGAGTGGGCATGGGGAGGTGGCTGCCCCAGGGTTCTGGTGGGCAGCTTGTCTCCAGGCTTCCTCGCCCCCGCTCCCCCACTGACACCCCTTTCATGGTGCTGTGGTGTGCACACCAGACGCTCTCCTCACCAGGTCGTGCCCAGCGGGAGAAGGGAGCAGGCTGTTGCTCCTGCAGGTTGAGCTGCTGGCTGTTTGGTCCGCTGACCTTTCTGACCTGCAGTCCACCCCGGAATCTGTGGAAGCGGCGGTGCACTCACAAGGCATTGTGGGAGTCAGCGACTCAGGGGAAATGCTAAGGACTGTGCTGGGCACGCCATGGGCACGCTGCAGGTTGTGCTGCTTGTTGTATGTTGCTTGGGGAGTGTGGGTTTCTCATATTTCATTGTCCTAAAAGTGGGCAATTACTGGGCTGTTGATTTCCAATAGGTGAGTGAAGCTGGGTAGGCCTGGTGACCATTGGCTCCTGTCTGAGCTGTGGCCACCCATCCTGGCTATGAGAACAACTTTGTAGCTGGCAAGGTGGAGCTGGAACCAAGCCGCCCAGGCCGCCACCTCGTAGCTGCTCCTCCAAGGCTTGTTCTCGATTTGGGGAGACCTGCTACCCCAGCTCTTACCTTCCTCTTGCTCTGTTCTCTCTGGTCTGGGGCCGAGGGAGGCGCGCATTCCCGGCACCCTCCGGTCTTATGGCAAACGCACCTGGGATTCCCGTGGCCAAGCCGCTGAGGAGAGGCGGCCTGGTCAGAGGGAGCCTGTCACGCACTCCTGAAAGAAGACGTATCCTGCTCTACGCCGGGTGAGGCAGCCACGAGGAGCTGACACGGGGCCCTTCCCTCCTCAGGCTGGGTCCGATATGCTGAGCGGGTGCTAGGTCACCCTGTCACCCCCCACCTCTGCACTGCCAAGTCTCCCCAGCAGATTATGGGATCCCTGGTGAAGGACTACTTTGCCAGACGGCAGGTAAGCCGGCCTCTTCCTGAAGGGCAGCATGCAGGTCAGGCGACGAGCTTCCCTGTGAGGACAGGTGCTGATGGGAACTGAGGGCGAGCGAGGGAGGGCAGGGGAGGTTCCACCGGGTGTGCAAGGTGGTCTCAGCCCCAGGCCCTGCTGATTAAGGGGGCATCGAGACACCTGGTCACTCAGCTTCCAGCTTCTGGCATTGCCACCAATTCCTGCTCAGCCAGGGGCACGGAGAGGGGCGGCCTGGTCTCTTGGGAAGCATCTGGAAAGTCTGCGGGGAAAATGGCTGGGCGTTCATTTACAGTCCAGCAGCGGCTTGTTGTCACGATGTTTGGTCACCATGTGCATAGTTCAGGGGAAACAGGCCAGCTTCTGGCTTCTCCCTGTGAATGTCCAGGCAGCAGGTCTTGAGCGCCGTGGCGCCGTGGGTGGGCTTGGGGGTGCTGCGGCTCAGGAACTTGGTCTGTGGGAGCCGGGGCTTGGACCCCGAGAAAGCACCAGGCCTGCTCCCTTGCGGCATGTCCAGCGCATTAAGCTGCCCCCTCCCTTCTGCATGGCCCCCAACATGGATTTGCTTTTCCTGCACAGAACCTGTCCCCAGACAAGATTTTCCATGTCATCGTGGCCCCTTGCTATGACAAGAAGCTGGAGGCCCTTCAGGAAGATGTTCTCACAGCCTCGAGGGGTTCCCGGGGCACTGACTGCGTGCTAACCTCAGGTGAGGGTGGGGCCTCGGGAAAGGCAGCAGGGGGAGGCCAGCCCCGCGGCCGGTGCATGTCCACGGTGAGGGCCTGACGCACAACCACACTGGGGACACTGAAGCTTCGTCCTTCAGAGCAAAGCAGAAAGCACATGTGTGACCGGGGACATTGCTGGGGGACTCCTCATGGAGGCCCTGCCCCTGGACTTGTGCAGAGAGCCCGCACCACCTTCTCAGTGTTGTGATAGGAGTGATTCCCTGGAATCCTCAAGAACCATTCAGAATGCTGCCATCAGTTGAGGGGTAGATTAAGTCTTTACTGAAGCCCAGGTGGGTGTACTTCAAATGGCCTTGAAAACAGGTCCCTATGGCATGGAGGCAGAGTGGCTGACTCTCTGGCAACCTCCGAGGACAGTGGGTCCCCTGACCAGAAACTCCCCACATGGAAGCCCGTGGAAAGGTGCCCACCGCACAGGCTCCTATGGCGGTGATGGGGGTGAGTGGGGTGGGAGAGCCTCAGCCACAGCCCTCTGCTCACCTTAGATGATGGGTTTTCCTAAGAAGCACACTCGAGCATCTTTTCTTTGAATACAGTAGATTTGACTCTTTTTCACAGATGTTCAGTCTTCTCACACACACCTGACACCACAGCAGTTGGTTCAGGATACACCCTTAGTGTTAAGGGTTTCTTTAGGATCCCTTGTGCAAAGGGAGATACAAAAGTGGTCCTGATTTTCGATCGGTCTTGTTGCAGATAACTGTCATCCTATCCACATGAAAGCTTTCCACTCAGGAAGCAAAAACACCGGGAGACGTTTGTAGAAGCCCCCGTTTCAGGGGCAGAAGGAGGAATTAGACTCTTCCCTGGCATTTCATCAGTGTTACTTTGCATCTGTTGCCTGTGACAGGCGTGATGACCAAGGTCATTGTAACCTAGAATGTCCTCCGGGGGAAGGAGGTGACACCGGGAGCAGCTCCTGAGGAAATGTGGGCCATGTCCTGTCATGGCATCTTATGTTGCTTCTTTGTCTGTAGGTGAAATCACTCAGATGATGGAACAAAGTGACCTCTCGGTGAGAGACGCTGCTCTGGACACTCTGTAAGTGGCTTTGCAGGGAGGGGCACCCTTGCACCTTGGGGGCCTCCTGTGTGACCTTGTGACCTCTGCCAGGTGCATGTCCCAAGGCCTCCCTCCTTTACAGTGAGGCCACGTGCCACACTGAAGCATGGGTGTGGTGAGGCCCCTGGTCTGGGGGACCATTCCCTTTGTGCCCCACTGCGTACGACCCTTGGCTCTGAATAGAGCACGCGCAGCACCATGGAGTGGACACCAGCACCCCCCACTCCTGAACTTCACATGTTCCTGATGTTACACCTGGACCTATGGGGGATGGGGGGGCACCTCCAGACACAGAGTGGCTCCCTCAGGTCCCTTTGCCCAAGAGCAGCAGACTGGGTTTCTGCCATCAGTGGTGACCCCAACCACTGACCGCACTCCTGCTGCATCCTGTTCCCCAGAGTGCACACAGCCTGCAAGAGCACGCGAGGGCCACAGGGCACCCACGGGCTGCGCAGCAGATCCTTCTGGCAGTGATGTCAGGCCCACGTGTGGCCCTGGTGTGGAAGGCGGACTGTAAGCATAGGATGTGAGCGACTGGTGTGCCTGTGGCCAGAGCCCGTGCTTGGGCCCAGGCTGACCCAGAGGCCTTGTCCTCACTGGGCACAGACGGTGTGCCCTCTCAAGTGGCCCTCAGATGCCTAGTTCTCGTGCCCCGAGTTGTGAGGTTCTAAGGGTCATACCTTGACACACATGCAGCCAGAGGAAAGGAATCATTTGGGTAGTAGTGGGCGCGCCTGCACCTGCAGGCTTCACGTCAGCCAGTGAAACCCAACACAGATGAGGTTTTTGCCCAAAGTCTAAATACTTGTAAAGGTTTTTGCGACCTTGGATCATAAAACTTAGGGAGTTGGATTTAACTCTTGCTGTCACTTTTCCTGCCTGGTGAGGTTTGGAGATATGAAGGAAGAGGAGGTTAGGCGCCATGACGGAGCCAGCTCCGACGGATACCTGGCGCACATCTTCAGACATGCGGCCAAGGAGCTGTTCAACGAGGACGTGGGGGAGGTCACCTACCGCGCCCTGAGGTGCGTGGGGCTGGGGCGGCCTCTGTCTGTCTTCCTGTGTGGTCAGCGCTGCCTGTCAGGTGTAAATTCTATAAATAGGACCCCCGCCCCGCAAAGCCATCTGCAGGTCCAGGAGGGAGGTCCTATTTATAGAATTTACACCAGTCGAGATCGAAAGGCCTTTTATGTGTTATTCACAGACTTTTAAATTTTGCTGACACTCCAAACTTAGATTGGAAATAATCCTCAAACCACAGAGGAAGGACCCTACAGATCAAAGTCTGTGTTGTTGATTTTATAGGAACAAAGACTTCCAGGAGGTCACCCTCGAGAAGAGCGGGGAGGTTCTCTTGCGCTTTGCTGCTGCTTATGGCTTTCGAAACATCCAGAACGTGGTCCTAAAGCTGAAGAAGGGCAAGTTCCCGTACCACTTTGTGGAGGTCCTCGCCTGTGCCGGGGGTAAGACTCAGGGGCCCAGGCTGAGCTGGGCACCTCTGAGCCCTGTAGGAAACGGGCCCAATTGGCCACCCCCAGCCTCACTCAGCTCCAAGGGCTTTGTGGGAGTGTGGATGCTGCCCTGGTGGTTGTGGTGTGATGGTCCCTCTCCTTCCCTCACACGCACATATTGGAAAGTGCAGGCTGGGAGATGTCACCTTGGAAAACCTCTTGGGGACATGGTCCCAGAAGAGAGTTGCTTGGGTGGCAGCAGCTGAGAGCCGGCTCGTGTGGCAGCTGGTGTCGAGAACACTGAGACTGCCTGGTAGCTTGAATGGCCCCTACTTCCTCCAGCCAGGTTTGTCAGTGAGTGATGGGAGAGACCCGTGTGATGGATGGAGGCCCATGAGAGGGGGTAGGGGTCCCGCAAGAGGACCTGCTGGTGGAGTCGGGCAGGAGGGAAGCGTGCGGCCCCCATGGCCCATCAGGCCCCTTGGTGGTGATAGAGCCAACTCAGGGGGTCGGGGATGTCTGTGCCATTCTGGGGTGGGGGGTGCCCACAAGATACGCAGGTGGAAATACCTGGGCGGGGGGATGCGGATCCAGGTGCGAGATGGGCTCAGGGAGAGGAGGCCCCAGTGCGGGTAGCTGAGGGCAGAGAGGCGAGTGCTGGCCATGGGGGATGGGCAGCCTTGGAGACCTCACTCCAGGGACCAGGACATGGAGGGCAGATCCCATGGTCTGAGCGGAGGAGTGGACAGGAGATGAGGACGAGGAGGCAGCGGGGGAGCTATGGGCTTGAGGGGTCCATGCAGGCCCTCCAGGAAAGGCACCCCGATCCGGGTAGAGGCTCAGCAGGACTCACTTGTGCCCTGTAGTTAGGGCATCAGCTGGGGGAGCAGGAGCTGGGATCTGAGGAGAGAGAAGCAGGCCCCTGGGGAAGTGAGATGTGAGGTCCAGAGGGCAGCTGTTGGGTGCAGCCAAGGGATAAGTGGAGGGAGGTTTGGAAATTTGCTGCAGGTTCTTTTATTTTTATTTTCATGTTTTTATTTATTTATTTGGCTGTGCCGGGTCTTAGTTGCGGCATGCAGGATCTTTGTTGCTGCATGAGGGATCTTTTAGTTGTGGCATGCTGGATCTTAAGTTGCAGGCACGTGGGATCCTTAGTTGCGGCATGCGAACTCTTAGTTGTGGCATGTGGGATCTAGTTCCCTGACCAGGGATCAAACCCAGGCCCCCTGCATTGGGAGCGCGGAGTCTTAACCACTGGACCACCAGGGAAGTCCTGCTGCAAGTTCTCTTAAATGAATTTTTATCTTACAAGTCATGACATCATCTAACACGTTTGAAAATAAGTAGCATCAATACGTAGGAGGCATGTTCTTTATTCAGGCCCAGGTGTTAGGCTCATGGGTCTCCATCCACCGTCCCCGCCCACCCGCCCCCCCCACCCCGTGCAGCCCAGATGTGGATGCACACACTATGTAGACACCGGTGATTTAGCTGTTCATTAATAATTTCTGTGCTCTCCTGGTTTTGATAAATTTCAAGAGAAACTAGCCACTCACTTCTAAAAGGTTGGCAAGTTATTTCGGCTTTAGATAAAAACATTTCATGGGTAATGTAAATAGGAGAGAATAGGAAGCACCAGGGACTGTGAGCCTGTGACCGGGGTCTTGGGGCCCAAGGTCCAGCTCCAGGCTCTGGCCACAAGACACTGCACACTGCTGTCATTCCTCTCTCTTCCAGAACCACCGTCCCTCTAAGATGAAAGGTGGGGGACTTCCCTGGTGGTCCAGCAGTTAAGACTCGTGCTTCCACTGCTGGGGGCGAGGGTTCGATCCCTGGCCAGGAAACTAAGATCCCACATGCCATGTAGTGCGGCCAAAAAAAAAAAAAAAAAAAAAAAAGTGAAAGGAGGGAAAGAGTAAGTTCCCTTTGTTTTTCAGGGTGCCTTAACGGCAGAGGCCAAGCCCAGACCGAGGATGGGTGCGTGGACAAGGCCCTGCTGCAGAAGATGAAAGGCATCTACGCTGACATCCCCGTGCGGCTCCCGGAGACCAGTGCCCATGTGCAGGAGCTGTACCAGGAATGGCTGGATGGCACTGACTCCCCCCGAGTCCAGGAAGCCCTGCATACCGCATACCAGGGCCCAGGGCATCCTGCTAACAGCCGAGACATCAAGTGGTGAACGTCGAGGAGGCTGGGAGTCAGGCCTGTCAGCTGCCTGAGGATGGAGGAGCTGCCACGTGTGGGTATCAGAGACACTGGAAGAAAACAGCTCAGCTTTTCTCTTATTACTTTGGTTTTTCAGAATTCTCTGCTACCCCCATTTGTCAGCAGCCCCCTCCCTCAGTTTGATGAGGTGCTATCTTCGTAATATACATGTGATTGGAATATTTTAACGTGAGAGAAGGGTGCCCCAATTTGAGGTTCCTTTAAGACTGAAAAATTCCAAAGAACAAGAATGGAGGCAGAGTACTGTCTTCTGGGCTTAATGAAAATCCAGAAAGTGTCCTGTGAACAGCTAAGACCCCAGGAGTTCTGATTCACATGCCTCAGAGAGATTTGATGTGGAAATGACAGGAAGCGGGCAGGATGCGGGGGTCTATGGTCTGCCCAGTTGGCTCTTATTTTTACCCACTTATTTTATTCTTAAAAATGTTTTTGCTGGGCTTCCCTGGTGGCGCAGTGGTTGAGAGTCCGCCTGCCAATGCAGGGGACATGGGTTCGTGCCCCGGTCCGGGAAGATCCCACATACCACGGAGCGGCTGGGCCTGTGAGCCATGGCCGCTGAGCCTGCGGTTCATGTTTTTGCCAGAATGTGAATAAACTGCATCCTTTAGGAATCGGGGCTCATAAATATGAATCTGGATTTTCAGCTTTTCTGGAGAAAAAGTTCTGGCAACAGTGGGCCACGTTCCTCACTGCTGTGGTGTCCAGAGTGCAGTAACAGCTGCCTCCTGGGACCAGACTCTCTAACTGTGGCCCTGCAGGCTCTGGCAACTTATGTCCCAAACTCACGCTTTCACATTCAGTCTTTAAGTGAACTCACCTTGAGGCAGAGGGAGGCCTGCGAAGGATGACAGGTGTTACAGATGGAAGGATGGAGAGGCAGCTGCCCTGCTCAGGCTAGGCTGTGTGGTCGGCAGTCAGCCTCCTCCATCCTTCCTTGGGTGGGGTCAGGCAGGTGATGGCCCTTCTGACCCTGAACTTGGATGAGGCAGCTTCCTGATGGTCCAGCCTCTCCTCGTTCTCCTCCCCGGTGTCCTACCCACACACCGTGGGCCTGGCTCGTCCACGGGGCTTGGTGAAGCCTCCATGGCTCCTGACAGGACTCCCCCACCTGGCATGTAGTGCTCACGTGAGCTCGCCTTAAAGAAAGGTGGAAGAGAGCAGTTTACCCACAAACAGAAAGGGCTAGCAAAGAATTGGAAATTATGGAATCATGGAACTCCATGTCAGGGCTCATCCTGTGAAACAAAGATGTCTGTGGATAGGCCTCCAGTTCGATGTTCAAAGCACTTGAATTTTGTTATCATGGGTGGTGACGTTCTTCTTGGATCCCTCAGTGCTGTAAAGCCTGGGCTGTTAGATTTCCTTCATCTACTCTATGTTGTATTGTACCTGTATACCTATCTGGGTTGACAACTGGATATAATGTGTGAAATTGTATATTTTTTGCTTTCAACCTATATACAATTGGGTTTCTATCCTCTACAGTAACTGATTATGGAATAAACACTTGAAGAGTGTCTGAGTGTGGAGAGTGCGTGAACCAGATGCTGACTCCCCAGCCAGGGGCCTGCGTGTGCCCTCCCTCACCAGCCCCACCCAGGCAACTCCCTCCAGCCTGGAGCAGGGGAGCGTCTTTGCCCGAAGCCCTCCTCGGGCCAGGGATGCCAGGAGTTGGGTGGGGCTGCTCTTCTTGCTTCGAAAGCCACCTCTTCCAGCTACAACAAAAACACCCCTGGGCCAGGCCCCAGGCTGGGGGCGGGGCGGGGGGGGGCGCGTGTTCGCACATGTGGTGTCAGGTCCTACCTGCAGCTGACCTTTGGTTACACCCGCATGAGAGGAAAGTGGAATGAAGATTGGTTTTCCTTCAGTATAACTCAAGTGATAAGAGCAGTCACGGTGAGGGGTGGTGCCACGATCGGCAGGGGGTGTCTGCTAGTGAGCAGTGCTATCCTGGCATGAGGGGAACAGAATAGGTCCAGATTCGTGTCACTCCCAGCAGCTGCCCTGCAGGAGTGCTGTTGTCTGAGTCCTGGTGCCACTGACACCTCCAGTGGACCGTGATCATGTCCTGTAGGTGTGTGAATGTCGGTCATCCTGTTGAATAGCTGGTCTCTAGTGCCCTTGCTCTGGACCATATCTGAGCCCAGATTTCTCAATTCCATTTCCTTCAGGCCTGTCAGCTTGGTCCAGTTCCAGCCAGTGTAGATACGGGTGCTTCCTCCTCAGCTTTGCTGGAGTAAGGATTGGAGTTCATGCACTGCCCACACATCAGTTTGATGCTGGCCTAGGGTGTGAGGCAAGGGCACTGCCTGTTAATAGGCTCTTAAGTTCTGCCACTGACTTAAAGGTGTTCCGTGGCCTCACCTGCTGGCCCAAAGCTGAGCAACAGAAGCTTCTGGACACACCGCCTGCAGTGAGACCTCAGGTCTTCACACAGTCCAATCAGACGCAGGTGAGGAGTGTCTCACCTGGTGAGGGGACTGCAGCTCAGGCAGGCAGCTCATTTGCCTGAGGCACCTGGCCACCAAACGTGAGCTCCCACCTTGGGCCCAACCTTGGTACTTAGATGCCACCTCCTTCCACACAGGCGTTGGCCTTGCTCCTGATCAGCAACAGCAGACATAGCGTTCATCTAAAGCAAATGAACCCTCAACTCTGATGTTCTGGGAAACAGAGAGCACGGTCTCATGTTTGGACAGAGACTGGCCCCTGGACTTTCTGAATAAGGATAAGCCATGTGTTCTGGGGTTTTTTTGTTTTTAGTTTTTTGAGTCATAGATGTAGTGTACTGGATAAGAGACCCCTGGCACTAGTCTTTCTAAGGCTACACTGAAGCTGTGAAAAGCCCGGCTTTTTAACTGAGAAAAAGTGTCTTCTTTCCCGTGTCCCTGTAAAAAGTGTTCCACGTTAGTTTTACATGGATGTTTCCAAGAGCTTGATGAAAGAACTCAAGCACAGCGTTCTAAGAGGGAAGGGTAGTTACACTCAGTGAGTCATGCAAGTAGTGAATTGTGTGAGACATAAAGCACTAGCATTTCTAAGGCTGCATTGAAGCTGCCAGAAGCCTAGATTTCTTCAAGGAAAAACTTTTTCTTACCATCTCCTTGTAAAGACTTCCTTTTAAATTAGATTTATATAGACTTGTCTTACAAGCTTCATGAAAACTTTTAGGCACAATGTTCTCTGAGTGAAAGGTAATTATTTTCAAGCCGTACGTTTTAAAGACAAGGAGAGCAGGTACCAGAATGGAAGTCTGATTTTAAAATTGAAATCAAATTGCACATACACATACATGCATGTGTGCACACATGTATGTGTGTACATGCACATGTGCATATATACACGTGCATAACTATGCACATATACATACATACATGTGCACATACCCATGCATACACATACACGGACATATGCATGTACACATACATACAGGTATGTGTGTATGCATATACACATGCACACGTGTATTTACGCATACACATGCGTGTGTGCACATATACACGGATGTGTGTACGTATATGTGTGCACAGACATACACAGGCATATGTGCGTGCACATGCACATATACATGTGTGCACAGACATGCACATGTAAGTATATAAGCACATATATACACATACACACATAAGCATATACTTGGGCACACGACCTATGAAGTATTGGTATCAATGAGAAGAGCAGGTGCACTTGTGGGCAGTGTCACTCTCAAGAGCCTTTCCTATGACAGTAGCCGCCCAGGGGCCCAATGGGCAGTACCTGAATGGACCCTTTTCTGCATTTGCATGAAGAGTAAACAGTCTGCACTGAAAGCTCGTCAGTGGAGAAGATTAAGTAATTGTCTGTCCTGACATGGGATTCTAGAGGTAAAATGTGCATGATGGGACATCTCAGAACTAGAGTATGAGCCCCTTTGGTCTCCTTTTTTTATTTTATTTTTTATTTTAATTTTTTTTGTCTGCCCTGTGCGGCTTGTGGGATCCTAGTTCCCTGACCAAGGAATCAAACCAGGGCTCTCGCCAGTGAAAGCTTGGAGTCCCAGCCACTGGACCGCCAGGGAATTCCCCTAGTCTCCTTTTTTTAAAGCCAAACTGGGGGGCAGGATGGGAGGAAGGACATTAAAAAGAACAAAGAGATCAGGAAATCCTTAACGTGGCTCCCTCTGGGATGGCGGGAGGGGAACATTGGTGATCAGGTGGCCTGCCAGGGTCTCAGAGTTACCACCTATCCTGTGCCAGACTATGTCCCTGTGTCCCACTGCTCGGGACACAAGAGAGGGAGACAAAATGGTCACAGGCAAAGCAGATTCTACCGAGATTTGAACTTGAATCTCTGGATTCAAAGTCCAGAGAGCTAACCATTACACCTTAGAACCATATGCCACTGTGCCCCTTTGCTGGCCACCCTTGGCCCAAGTGCCCCTGGGAAGGGTCAAGAGGGGTTCACAGGTCCCACTGAGATTTCGACTCAGATCCCTGGACTCAGAGTCCAGAGTGCTAACTGTTAACATCATAGAACTAGCTGCCAGCCCTAGACACCAGGGTCCACAGGCCGACCTTGCCCCACAGCTGGGGACCCAAAAGCCAGATGTAGCAGGCAAAATGTAAGCTCATAGCAGAGGATGGTTTCGATCCATCGACCTCTGGGTTATGGGCCCAGCACGCTCCCGCTGCGCCACTCTGCTGTAATGCCCCTCCCTCTGAGCCTGCCTGTAAGAAGCCCTACAGTCTCCCTGGGGTACAGCCCAGAAGACAAAAGCAAAGGCAGCGGGGAGGGCGTCTCCTGCAAGTGCCCTTTTAAGAATAAAGTGGATTTTTGCTCTCTCTCCCTCAACTTCTTACCCAGAGAAATCTCTGAATTCACATCCTTTTCTGCTGTTTAAAAAAAGTCAAGAAACACAACCTTCAGCCCAGAGTGTCTTTGGACAATGGTGGCAGGTTCCGTATTGCAGCGATGCTGGTTGGATTTCGGAAAAGAACAAAAGCAACGTTTCTCCCCATCATTTGAAAAAGACTCCTAATTTGTCCCAATTATCAATAAACTATTCTTTTAATTCGGCTTCTTCTCTTGACCTGCTTCTTCCCCATGGCCAAGGAAGCTGTTTTTTCCATACAAAACTGCTTAAAATTAAAGTGTTATGAAATCTTGCTGTTCAGCCTTATAATTTGAAGGAAAAATTAAAAATAACTTTGCATTTCAAAGAGGTAGAAACTATTCCCCCAAGAACATTCTGGAAATAAATCCTTTGGGGGAAAAATCGCTGAATTTGTGCTGAACCTTTTCATGTAAAAAGTGTCCATGAAACTTGCCGTTGCAGATAGTAGGGTGTCTCCTCTCTCAGGCCAACAGAATCATCAGGAAAAAGAAACACAGAGACTGAAACTGCTGGAGTTCTATGGCCAGACTATGAGCACCAGGACATTCAAAGGACATGGAACTATTTCTCTCTTTTTTTTAACTTTTTATTTTATATTGGAGTATAGTTGATTAACAATGTTGTGATAGTTTCAGGTGTACAGCAAAGTGATTGTTATACATATACATGTATGTATAATTTTTCAAATTCTTTTCCTATTTAGGTTGTTACATAATATTGAGCAGAGTTCCCTGTGCTATACAGTAGGTCCTTGTTGGTTATCCGTTTTAAACATAGCAGTGTGTACATGTCAGTCCCCAACTCCCTAACTATCCCTCCCCACCACCCTTCCCCACTGGTAACCATCAGTTCATTCTCTGTTTCTGAGAGCGCAGGACCAAAGCGAAGGAGCGCTCCGTTCCCGCTGACAATTGTGCCCAACTGCTCGGGAGGAGGCCGCCCCGCTTTCCGCCTGAAGCCCCGTCGAACTCGGGGCCCCAGGCCCCCTGCCAAGCGTGGCACCCGCTCCACTCGTCGCCGAAGGAGGCGGCGGACGGCGACCACACGGCCTCAGGCTTATCCTGGACCTCGCCAGGTCTCGGCGGAACTGGGTTCCTCCCTTTGCACGGCGTCGGAGGTCACGTGGGCGCGATCACGTGGGAGGGCAGTCACGTGCCCTGCGTAAGTCCGCGTTGGGCGGCGGCGCTGCTGCCTACCCCTAGCGGGTGCGTACGTTTCGCATGTAGTGGCGTGGGTCGGGGGCCCTGGTGGCCGCGCTGGGGACAGGGCGAATTCCGGGCCTGCCCCCTCCGTGTGGCCGCGCTGATTGATGCCCCTGCCGTGCAGACGCTGAGCGCTCCCGGTCGGGCCCCAGGTGCCCTGCTGCACGCAAGGCACAGGATGGGTGGGGTCTCCAGCTTGTGCAGTTTGGAGCTCCCTTTTTAAGAAGAATACGGAATTCGATACGAAGGTGAATGTTGAGAAGAATAACCACAACAAACTGCAAATTATACACAGCTGATTAATATCACAAACTTTAAACAGTTAAAACATTTCACTAGGACTACCTTGGTGGCGTGGTGGTTAAGAATCCACCCGCCAAGGCAGGGGACACGTGTTCGAGCCCTGCTTGGGGAAGATCCCACATGCTGCGGAGCACCTAAGCCTGTGCGCCACAACTACTGAGCCTGAGCTCTAGAGCCTGTGAGTCACAGCTACTGAGCCTGCGGGCCACAACTACTGAAGCCTGAACGCCTAGAGCCCGTGCTCTGCAACAAGAGAAGCCACTGCAATGAGAAGCCCGTGCACCGCAACGAAGAGAAGGCTCTGCCCGCCGCAACTAGAGAAAGCCCACGCGCAGTGATGAAGACCCAACACAGCCAAAATAAAATTAATTAATTAATTAATTAAACAAATTTTTAAATAAAACATTTCACTAGTTAACTGCCTAACACACCTCATATATTTTTTTCTAATTTTTTTTTTCTTTTAGTTGCAGCATGCGGGGTCTAGTTCCTTGACCAGGGATGGAACCCGGGCCCCCTGCATTGGGAGCGTGGAGTCTTAACCAATGGACCACCAGGGAAGTCTCAATTTTTTCTAAGTTTTTAAATGCAGACCTTAATTACTCCTTCATATGGGAATGATTTGGTAATATTGTTTATATATGGTAAATAGATAATTCAGTCTTTTCTTTAGCAGGGTTAATCAGATTTTGCTTTTTATTATTAATAGTTTAGAAAAGATTGTCCAGAGTTGCATTCTTTTGATGATGTTACATACTCTTTTAGGGTTGCCATCAGACTTGGCGAAACCTATCCTATATGTCTGGAGGCAGGGACCCACCTCTAATCCGTGGTGGCCTCACAGTGACTTGTTAGGAGCTTTGTGTCATGTATTTCATGTCAGACCAGGAAAAAATGGAAAATACTTTCCACGTTTGCTTTTCTCATCTTCACTAATTGGATCGCATATGTTCTGTGTGTTTCCGACCTCCTTACAGAAGGAGCCTGCTCTGTTTTTATGTGATTTGTGTGTGGCCCAAGTAAACATGTTCTTGTGCTTTGTGCAGTCTTCATGATTTTTGACAGTTCTAAAGACATCTACTGATGTGAATGTCTGATGTAAGTGATGTCTATCTTGTTGAAAACTACACAAGCAAAACAATACAGGCAATGTTTAGCCTTGGAATAGGCTAGTCAATATCCTGTAGCAGTTTTCCTGTTAAAAAGTAACTTTCAAATGTTTTAAGAAGCATCTCTTTTGTCCGTTGTACCTTGATTCTTTGTAAATGGAATCATAATTTTGAACGAATGAATTTTTCATTAAACAGGGTTGGGGGAATTAGTGTTCATTCTAACAGGTTTAGTGAAGTAATCAATGAAGTAAAAAATCAGTGGGTGGGGCCACCTGGTGTGTCCTGCTGAGCGGACTGGTTGTGGTTTTCCTTTCTGTTACCATCATCTTCCTTCTGCTTTTTTTTCTTCTGTTTTTTGTTTGTTTGTTTGGTTGGTTTTTGCTTCCTGTTTAGGAGTGTTCTGACTCTCATAATACCTTTCATCTCTGTGTTGTCATTTTCATTACCCATATTTACTTAGCTATCATGATTCTTTCCCTTCATTATTTTGACCATTACCGTTTTTAGTTTCCATTGTGTTACATTTGTTTTGATATTTTGAAGTTTCTACCAGACTTTTTCTTTTGTTTTTTTTTCTTTTTTTCCCCCTCCCTTCCAGTAAAATACTTCCTTCTGTTTGAATTTTGATATAATCAGTAATTCTTTAAAAGTATAAAAGTTGGGCTTCCCTGGTGGTGCAGTTGTTGAGAGTCTGCCTGCCGATGCAGGGGACACGGGTTCGTGCCCCGGTCCGGGAAGATCCCACATGCCGCGGAGCGGCTAGGCCCGTGAGCGATGGCCGCTGAGCCTGCGCGTCCGGAGCCTGTGCTCCGCAACGGGAGAGGCCACAGCAGTGAGAGGCCCACATATCGCAAAAAAAAAAAAAAAAGTATAAAAGTTAATCTGAATTTAAGGCAAGTACAAGTGCAACTCAAATGCATTTTTTTTTTTTCTTTTTGCGGTATGCGGGCCTCTCACTGTTGTGGCCTCTCCCGTTGCGGAGCACAGGCTCTGGATGCGCAGGCCCAGCGGCCATGGCTCACGGGCCCAGCCGCTCCGCGGCATATGGGATCCTCCCAGACCGGGGCACGAACCCGTATCCCCTGCATCGGCAGGCGGACTCTCAACCACTGCGCCACCAGGGAGGCCCTCAAATGCATTTTTTATTGCCCCTACGTGTACTGAGCTCCATGACTATGAAATAAAATAACTGTACACCACATACAGTGATTTACAGGTGAATGTGTGAAGCAGTTCTATCATAGGAAAACACATTTCTTCAGGCCCTTTTGCTGTGTCATATGAAGGTTGAAATGAGTTCATACTGACGTTTCCAGCTCTAGTCCAGAACCACATGGTTTCCTCCAGCCTTTCCTTGCTTCTCTGTAACTCACTCTCCAACATGAGAAATCTTCTTTGCCCACTTTTAAAAATTGTGGTATTTGATTTGTTAGAGGCAAGATCCCTGTCTTCTCATCTTTTTATTTCCTAAATGAAGCACAGTGTCTCCTACAGATGTAGCTCTGCACCGATGTTGAATTGACATGTTTAGCTTTGATGTTTACCATCAGAATTATCTACAAGATAGTTGCCTCAGCTTCCATGCTCATGTTCTGACTGCCTGCTTCCTCTCTATTTCTCATCCCTAACCCAGGGCCAGCAGGATGAGGCAAGGTTTTCGTCTTGGTCCTCTGTGCTTCACATAAGCTCAGAGAAGTTTTCTGCATGGGCCAATGGACAGTAACTGATTGGAATAATCATTCACTTATTAGGTCACTTTCCCAAACTTACTCTGCATCAGACCAGTGCCAAGCCTAATCAGGAGCTCCAATTCCAGACTCAGAGTCCTGTTGGGATAACATGTACGCAATGACTGTCCCAGACTGCAAGCTGGGAACCAGGTGGGTACCAGGCGGCTTTGAGGGAGGAGCAGTTCTCACTGCACGGCAGGTGGCTGGGGCGGCCGATGGAGGTGCCATGGGACCCGGGTCTTGCATTTGGGTGGCTAGGTGAGCATGTGAGGGGAGGGGGACCCGGGGAAGGGGGCTGGCCATGTGTGAGGGAATGTGGGCTGCTGGTCCAGGTGAGGAGTGCTGAATCAAGGCTGCCTCCCCTCCCTGTCCCGATGAAGGTAGGGCCCAGGTCCCCTTTGCTCCCTGTGGGCCTGGGCATCCAGCACTGGGCCCAACATGAAGCTGGAAATAGGAAATGTTTGATGAGTGGACAAGCTAGTGAATGAATGAATGAAAGAGTGAATGCATGAATGGGTGATGAGTAGCCCATGAGTCAAAGTTAGGCTGGAGGTTTAGACAGGAGATGAGAGGACCAGAGGTGCCCAGACAAATTCTGAGAAGCCACAGCCCGGGTTGGGTGGGGCTGAGGCTGGGGGCCCTGAGTCGAGGTGATAGAAGTTCCTCTATTCAGAAATAGCCTTTAGCTATTGAATCCTTGTCTGTCCTACTGTCTGTGTTTTGCATGTTTTCCATGTGTGCTTTGGGGGACACTGACCTCAGCACAGAGATCCAGGAAGGTCACCTGGAGGAGACTTGGCTGGATGGCGATGCCAAGGGCAACTGAAGATGGGTCTGCATGTGGCTGACCATGGGACACCAGTCACTACAAGGGGCACACGCCTCACACCTTCATCCCCCGCTCCCAGGCCATCCCTGGTGTTCTTCTCAAACTTAGGTAAATGTGGCCTGTGGTCCAGTGGTAAAGAATCTGCCTTCCAATGCAGGGGACGTGAGTTCGATCCTTGGTCAGAGAACTAAGATCCCACATGCCGCAGGGCAACTAAGCCCACGTGCCACAACTACTGAGCTGTCATTCCTCAACTAGAGCCCGTGTGCCACAAGCTACAAAGCCCATGCACCCTGGAGCCTGTGCGCCACAACTAAACTAGAGAAAAACCTGGACACCACAACTAGAGAGAAGCTTGCACACCACAACAAAGAGCCTGCATGCCTAAACGAAGATCCTGAGTGCCACAACTAAGACCCGACGCAGCCAAAAATAAATAAACAATAAATCTTTTTTAAAAATGTGGCCTAGAGCACAGAGGCACACAAGACAGCTCGAGCTGGGCCCCCCTGCCCCAGGGCACATTCTGAGGGCTGCCTTTCTGGGAGCATTGCCTTAACCCAGGAGGTAAGTACAGTAAATTCCCTACGTACGAATGAGTTCCATTCCAAGAGCACGTTCGTAAGTCCAGTTTGTTCATAAGTCCAACAGGTTAGCCTGTTAACACAATTAGCTATGTAGTACTGTACTGTAAGAGGTTGATAATACTTTTCACACAAGTAATACATAAAAATAAAACACAAAAAATAAAACATTTTTAATCTTACAGTACAATAGAACAGCTGGCATACAGGGGCTGGCATTGAGTGAACAGGCAAGAAGAGTTACTGACTGGAGGAGGGAGAGGAGGTGGGAGATGGTAGGGCTGAAGGATCATCAGCAATAGGAGATGGAGAGCAAGCTGCAATTTCACTCACATTGGTGGAATGCACTTTGGAATCTTTGAAAGTTTGCAACTTGAAAGTTTGTATTTAGGGGACTTACTGTACACATAGCCACATATGTAATGGCTCCTGTGACGTGTGAAGAACTATGTAGGGACACACCCAAGGACCCCCTTCCTGCCCCCAGGTGTACAGAGAGTGAGAACACGCCTGCCTCTCTTTCCAGAGCTCCAAAGGGAGGTCTTTGGAGAAGAGATTTTGGTGGAGGAGGATTAGAAACACACTTTCAGGTCCAGTTAATATCAGCAAATTTAAGGGTATTCTCAGTATTTTCTTTTTAAAATTGGTATTATAAGATTTATCGCTGAAGCTCTCATTTTTTAAAAATTTTATTTTATTTATTTGGCTGGGTCGGGTCTTAGCTGTGGCACGTGGGATCTTTGTTGCAGCGTGAAGACTTAGTTGTCCTGCAGCATGTGGAATCTTAGTTCTCTGACTAAGGATTGAACCCACGTCCCCTGCATTGGAAGGCAGATTCTTAACCACTGGACCACCAGGGAAGTCCCTGAAGCTCTCATTTTTTTAGAATGAAATTCAACTAGGAATGTGTGTATTATTCACGTATAAAACTCACTCTTTACAAAAATCAGACGGTTTAAAACATTTTACCAATTTTTAACTTTTAAGTGATCTAATTATGTTTTCCAACCTTAATTAAAATGTAATTTTAAATTGCAATTACAAAAGTGAGACATGCTTATTATTGTTTCTTATTATGGAAAAGGGCAGATTCCTAAGAAGTGGGAGTAGCTCATATGAGCAGCTGGGAGAGTGTTGTTCTGGGCCTTTCCT
Source organism: Mesoplodon densirostris (assembly GCF_025265405.1). Taxonomy (NCBI): domain Eukaryota; kingdom Metazoa; phylum Chordata; class Mammalia; order Artiodactyla; family Ziphiidae; genus Mesoplodon; species Mesoplodon densirostris. The sequence continues at coordinate 13,530,595 of NC_082678.1, read as the reverse complement.
GGTGAACAGGTGGTAGATCAGCCCTGACCATGGGGCATACACCACATCCCCATTACCACACCTGGGCAGATTCACCCCTTCATTTCCTTTTTTAAAAAAATATTTATTTATTTATTTATTCATTCATTCATTTATGCATGCTGCACCAGGTCTTAGTTGCAGCATGTGGGGTCTAGTTCCTGGACCAGGGATCGAACCTGGGCCCCCTGTTGGGAGCGCGGAGTCTTACCCACTGGACCACGAGGGAATTCCTTTTAAAATATATATATGCTATTTATTTATTTTGGCACCCCTTCATTTCTTTAATTTTTAAAATTAATTATTTTAATTAATTAATTTAGTTTTGGCTGCTTTGGGTCTTCGTTGCTATATGCAGGCTTTCTCTAGTTGGGGTGAGCGGGGGATACTCTTCGTTGCGGCGCACAGGCTCCTCATTGCAGTGGCTTCTCTTGTTGCAGATCCCCGGCTCTAGGCGCGTGGGCTTCAGTAGTCGCAGCTCATGGGCTTAGTAGTTGTGGCTCACGGGCTCTAGAGCGCAGGCTCAGTAGTTGTGGCGCACGGGCTTAGTTGCTCCGCGACATGTGGGATCTTCCTGGACCAGGGCTCAACCCCATGTCCCCTGCATTGGCAGGTGGATTCTTAACCACTGCGCAACAGGGAAGCCCTCATTTCTTTTTTAAAAAATTATTTATTTATTTATTTATTTATTTGTGGCTGCGTTGGGTCTTCGTTGCTGCACGGGCTTTCTCTAGTTGCATAGAGTGGGGGCTACTCTTCTCTAGTTGTGTAGAGCAGGGGCTACTCTTCAGTGCGGTGTGCGGTCTTCTCATTGTGGTGGCTTCTCTTGTGTGGTTGTGGAGCACGGGCTCTAGGCACGCGGCTTCAGTAGTTGTGGAGCACAGGCTTAGTTGCCCCAAGGCATGTGGGATCTTCCTGGGTGTCCCCTGCATTGGCAGGCAGATTCTTAACCACTGCGCCAGCAGGGAAGTCTTGGCACCTCTTCATTTCTTTAATGTGTGGATGTCCTAGTAAATATGCAGCTAGCTGCCACTGATGTACATTACAGTGCTGTGTAGATTTCTGTTTTGAACCCTGCAGGAATCAACCTAGCACAGCTGTGCTGGTAACTTGTAAATTCCTACACCTGGAACCTCCAAGTCTGAAGACACCACAATTCCAACTTTGCTCTATTCGAATGAACTTTTTGTGGAAACTCAAAACACTTTCCACAAAATGCTTATATGAGGAGGCACCAAAGGGCGTGCCTGGGAGAGCCTGCACCAGCTCCCAGAATCCGGGGAGGTGCCCCTGCCCCGCTGCACCCATCCTGTCCATCTGTTTCTCACTTGCCTGCTGAAGACACTCGGTTGTTTCAGCTTTTGGTTATTACGAATAAAGCTGCCATGAACCTTCTTGGACAAGCAATTTTGCAGGCATCTGCTTTCTTTTCTCTTGGGTAAGTACCTAGGAGTGCAATGGTTGCATCTACACGTACGCGGTAGGGGTGTGTGTGGGTGTGTGGGTGTGAGACTTTATGTAAGAAGCTGCCAGGCTTTCTTGCACAGTGGTGGTACCAACTTTATATTCCCACCGACAGCGTACAAGAGTTCTTGTTGCTTCACATCATTGTCTGCACTTAGAAAGGTCAGTCTTACTAATTTTAGTCATTCTTCCTGTACCTTGTGGTTTTAATCTGCATTTCCCTGATGCCTAGTGATGCCAAACATCTCTCCATGTGTATATTGATCATTCATATATCTTCTCTTGTGAAGTAGCTGTTCGAGCCTCTTGCCTATTTATTTTTTCATAACTCTAATTTAAACAATTCTTTTCCTTTTATGGTTTTCATGTTTGGGGTGCTGGGGCCCAAAAGACAAGGATAGTTTCCTATGTTTTCTTTTTGGAAGCTTGATAGTTTCAGCTTTTACAAACAGCTCTATGATCCATCTCAAATTAATTTTTCTGTATGGTATAAGATACGGGTCAGAGTTCTCATTTGTCATTGTTATGATTATTCAGATATCCAGTTATTCCAGCATTGTTTATTGAGTAGACTTCCTAAACCATATAATATGAGGTCTTTTGTGACTGGCTTCTTTTACTTAGCATAATGTTTTCAAAGTTTATCCATGTTGTAGCATGTATTACTGTTTAAATTTTTGGTTTCAAGTAATTCTGCATTGTCTAGATACACCACTTTTTTTTTCTTTTTAACATCTTTATTGGAGTATAATTGCTCTACAGTGGTGTGTTAGTTCTGCTTTATAACAAAGTGAATCAGCTATACATATACATATATCCCCATATCTCCTCCCTGTTGCGTAGATACACCACATTTTAAAAATTTAAAAAAAAATTTTTTTCCCGGGCTTTCTCTAGTTGTGGTGAGCAGGGGCTACCCTTCGTTGAGGTGTGCAGGCTTCTCATTGCGGTGGCTTCTCTTGTTGTGGAGCACGTGCTCTACGCATGCGGGCTTCAGTAGTTGTGGTGCGCAGTCTCAGTAGTTGTGGTTCTTGGGCTCTGGAGGGCAGGCTCAGTAGTTGTGGCACACAGGTTTAGGTGCTCCGCGGCATGTGGGATCTTCCCGGACCAGGGCTCGAACCTGTGTCACCTGCATTGGCAGGCGGATTCTTATTCACTGCACCACCAGGGAAGTCCCCATATACCACACTTTATTTGTCCATTTTTCAGTTGATGGACATTTTAGTTGTTTCGACTTTTTGGCCATTATGAATAATTCTGTTATGAACATTCATGTACAGTTTTCTGTATGGGCATACTTTTTCATTTCTCTTGGGTATATGTCTAGAAGTAGAATTGCAGGGTCGGGGCTTCCCTGGTGGCGCAGTGGTTGGGAGTCCGCCTGCCGATGCAGGGGACACGGGTTCGTTCCCCGGTCTGGGAGGATCCCGTGTGCCGCGGAGCGGCTGGGCCCGTGAGCCATGGCCGCTGGGCTGGGCCCGTGAGCCATGGCCGCTGAGCCTGTGCGTCCGGAGCCTGTGCTCCACAATGGGCGAGGCCACAATGGTGAGAGGCCTGCATACGGCAAAAAAAAAAAAAAAAAAAGAATTGCAGGGTCATGTGGTAGCTCTATGTTTAACCTTTTGAGGAACTGTCAGACCATTTTTCAGAGTGGCTGCATCATTGTATGTTCTTACCGTAAACAATGTATGAGAGTTCCAGAAGTGTCTTAAATGGAGCTTCTGCCTGTGTGGGGTTGAGGTACCACCCTCCTGGCACATGCATGTGTTCACTAACCTGGGAGCTCTCTGAACCCCATAGTTTAGAAACTTTTATGGAAGTTTCATCATATAGTCATCAGTAATTATTAACTCAATCTCAAGCCCCTCTCCCAGAGGATGAGGATGGGGCTAAAACTTCCACTTCTAACCCTGGCTCGGTCTTTCCGGTGACCAGCCCCCATCCAGGAGCCCACCCAGAGTTGCCTCATTAGAACAAAAGATGCTCCTATCACCCAGGAAATTCCAAGGGATTTAGGAGCTCTGTGTCAGGAACCAGGGGCACAGGCCAGGTATATATTTAGTATGTCACACTGCCCTTTCCCTACTGAGTAACTTCGGCACCTCTGTTGAAAATCAATTGATTCTATACGTGGAGGTTTATTTCTGGACTTTTTATTGTGTTCCACTGATTTGTCTACTCTTACAGCAGTACCACACAATTTTAATTAGTATAGTTTTATGTTAACTTGATTACTGTAGCTATACTGTATTTTATTAGCTTTTTGTTATAGGCTGAATTAGAGAAGCCATCTTATATTCACTTGGTTATTACAGCTTTATTTTAATTTATATTAATATAGCTGTAAATCCTTCAAACTTAGTTCTTCTTTTTCAAGATCATTTTGATCCTTTGCACTGCCATATGAATATTAGAATCAGCTTGTAAATTCCTACAAGCAAGCTAGCTGGGGATTTGATTGGGATGATATTGACTCTATAGATTAATTGAGCCATATAACCAACTTAGCAAATCAGTATTCAAGAATACATTACTTTTGTTTAATGATTTATACCAATATAGTTAACTAAACCAATCAGGATGAACTCCACATTGGCAGGTGCTTTTCCACATATAGCATGCCAGTGAAAAAATGGTATTTGTAATTATGATCATGGGCACCGTGAAATCATGAAATGCCTCTTGAATTGTCAAGAAAAGTCACGTCAGTAAGGTTTTGATGTCAGGTTGTTGTGACTGTATCACAATTATTTGAAACTTCACAGTCATATGACAAATTTTTTAAAATTTATTTTATTGAAGTATAGTTTACAATGTTGTGTTAATTTCTGCTGTACAGCAAAGTGATTCAGTTATACATATATACATTCTTTTTCCTATTCTTTTCCATTATGGTTTATCACAGGACATTGAATATAGTTCCCCGTGCTATACAGTAGGACCTTGTTGTTTACCCATTATATATATAATAGTTTGCATCTGCTGACCTCAAACTTCCAACCCTTCCTTCCCCACTCCTCCCTCCCCGTTGGCAACAAGTCTGTTCTCTATGTCTGTGACTGTTTGTTTCGTAGATAAGTTCATTTGCGTCATATTTTAGATTTTGCATATAAGTGATATCATATGATAAATTTGGATTTCTTTATCAAATGGGCCTCAATTCAGCTCCATGGTTTGACAAATATATGAAATACCTACTACCTGCCAGCTCTATGATGCTGAGGTAGGAACATAGGAACAGCCATATTCCTGCCTCAGAGCCGAGGATGTGTGATCAAACGGAACATTTCATTCGTCTCAGAATCCTGGGTAGCCAGAAGTTTATGATACTATGACTTATTTATTCCGTGGTAACTGTGTTTTCTGTAAAGAGAACCAGAAATGTGAAATTTATCTTTTATCCAAGGTAATACCTTTTGAATTTCCAGTACTGGTTACCAGCAGGGCCATGTTTTAATGAACATACCTTATATTTCCTCTGAAAGCTTGGCCAAAATAAGAATATTTGTCTCCTCTCTGCAGAGTACATTTTTTTCCATGCAATTCAAAGTGCTGCTTCCATCTTATCAAAATGGATAGGGTGCCCACAGCCAAGGACAGAGCTGAAAGCAGCACCTGGCAGCCCGGTCAGATGGATAGAGCTGCATGATTTCCTGAGGCAGCTGTGCACTGAATGCCTGTCACTGGGAGTGGCAGCTCAAAGTTTGCAGTAATAGAGTCAGGGAGACAAGACATACACCACACACTAGTGAAAAGTAACAGTATGGAAAGTAAGTAACAATGCAAGGTAGGCAGTATGTTACTCGTGTCACAGAACACACCAATTAGGAAGTCCGGGGCCCTGGAGAGCCTAGCAGAGTTGCTGCACCACTGGAATACTTTGTGCAGGGAGAGGGAATTGGATAGGTGGGAGGAGAGTGCTGAGTGCAGGCAGCTGATGAACAAAGGTGGAATGCAGGATCAACGGGCAGGTGGTGGTCAGAGTAGAGTTGGGCACAGGTGGAGCTGAAGGGCTGGTGGGCACAGGTCCTCCATGCCACCTGGGTGCAGTGGGAAGAAATGGGGAAAGTTGGGCAGGAGCTGGACAGGGAGGAAACACAGACTGTTGGGTCTGGCTTCCATCTGGTGTCTAACCATGAACTTCTGAAGGTTTTTTACTAGGAAAAGTTATGAAACCTGGTGTTACATTCTCAAGATCACAGGACTTCTCATCACAAGTTGTTCATATTATTTTGTTAAATGACACCAGTTGCAGTGCTGGAGTTTACTCTGAATTTTTGTTTCTTAAGAGTATCAAAATTCATGATTATTATATCATCAATATTCACCCTCTTTATTGTGAGGGGCACACAGGAAGCCTTGTTTTTGCTTCTCCAGTGAAGTGATAAAGAACAGACTGGTGTGCTGACATGGGCAAGTTAGTCAACCTCTCTGTGCCTCCGAGGAGTAATATGTGGGCAGTCAGAGCATCTATCAACTAGAGGTGTATCGTGAGGATGGCCTGAGCCAGTATCTGCAGAGTCCTTAGAGCAGTACCTGGCATGCAGAGAATGCTGCACAAGAGTTTGTTAACTGAATCACAATTTTGATAGCAGGTTCCATCAGGACAGCCCCAACATAAACACTGGCGGTGTCAGGCCTTGTTTGAATCTCGTTTTATTCTAGAAAGAGGGTTCTCAAGTGGGGTAGCATCCTGGGGTAGCCCCTAGAGCTTCCTCAGTATGGAGGGTTAGAGCTGGAAGAGGCTTCTGAGAGCAGCCCATGCTGTGGCTCACCTTGCAGGTGAGGAAACTGAGAATGTGGACAAGACGGTGGGGCCAGGCCACCCCACTCATCAGTTAGTGGAAAGACCCGGGTGGAAATCTGAGACTTCTCCCCGGTGCCTTCTTCCTTCTTACTCTGCTGGCACACAATGTGGCTGGGCCACTGCAGAGTTTTGATGGGCAGGGTTTATAATCATTTTTATGGAGTGTAACTGGCTGAGTTAGTTAATAAGTATTTAAATCTATATCCTGACTGACTTTTTTGCCTGCTTGTTCCATTAATTACATAGCAACGTGTTGAAATCTCAAACTCTATTAGAGGGTTATTTTTCCTTTTGGTTCTGTCAATTTTTGCTTTGAACATTAGGCAGTTATGTTATTATATCTGCTCAGGATTTTGTAAACTCATTTACGTTAGGTGGGTTTTTTTTTCCCCTTTAGTCTAAATTCTCCGACTTCTTTTTTGGCTGCACTGCTTGACTTGCCGGATCTTAGTTCCCCAACCAGGGACTGAACCTGGGGCCACAGCAGTGAAAGCACCGAGTCCTAACCACTGGGCTGCCAGGGAATTCTAAAATCTCCGACTTCTAATTGTAGTTTTCTATACATTTACATTTAATGTAATGATTGACATGGTTGGGTTTAAAGCCGCCACCTTGCTGTTGTGTATTTGTCCCATCTGCCCTTTATTCCTTCTCTTTTGCCTTCTACTAAATTATTCATGTACTTTAAAAATTTTGTTTCATCTCCTCTATTGTATTTTTGGCATATATATTATGTATGTTAATATATATTTTATATATTATTTTTGCTAAACTTTTTGGATCTGTGAGTTGGTATATTCTCACCAATTTGTAAAATCTGTACACATTCTCTCTTTAAAAATTTCTTCTGGGGGCTCCCCTGGTGGCGCAGTGGTTAAGAATCCGCCTTCCAATGCACGGGACGTGGGTTCGAGCCCTGGTCCGGGAAGATCCCACATGCCATGGAGCAACTAAGCCCACGAGCCACAACTACTGAGTCCGCATGCCAAGAGCCCATGCTTTGCAACAAGAGAAGCCACTGCAGGAGGAGCCTGCGCACTGCAACGAAGAGTAGCCCCCACTTGGTGCAACTAGAGAAAGCCTGTGTGCAACAACGAAGACCCAATGCAGCCAAAAATAAATTAAAAAAAAAGAATTTTTTTCTGTTCCATTTCTTTTTCCTTCCTTTTGAGAGTCCAATTTCATGTACATTAGACCTTTCTGATCTTGTCATGGGTCTCTAATACTCTTTTCTGTTATCTTTTTTCCTTATTTTCATTTTTTAAATAAGTTTATTTATTTTTGGCTGTGTTGGGTCTTTGTTGCTGTGCATGGGCTTTCTCCAGTTGTGCCGAGCAGGGGCTACTCTTCATTGCGGTGCGTGTGCTTCTCATTGCGGTAGCTTCTCTTGTTGTAGAGCACGGGCTCTAGGCACGCGGGCTTCAGTAGTTATGGCACGTAGGCTCAGTAGTTGTGGCACACGGGCTTAGTTGCTCCGTGGCATGTGGGATCTTCCCAGACCAGGGCTCAAACCTGTGTCCCCTGCACTGGCAGGCAGATTCTTAACCACTGTGCCACCAGGGAAGTCCCTTTCCCTGTGTTTTGATTCAGATGATTTCTAGTGATGTGACTTTGAGTTTAAACTTCCTCTCTTCAGCTGTATTCAGTTTTCTAGGGTGTGGCCTTTCTGGTGTCCCAGCTGGTTGCTTGGGCTGCACCAAGATCTCTTCTCTTTGCTTCAACATCTCCCAGTCCTGCATGACCTCTGCCATCTCTGTTCAGCTCTCACATAGGACCTGCAGACAGAAGAGGTTCAAAGAAGAGTTAGGTTGCTTTAATAAAACTTCCCCCAGTTCTGTTTACTTATGTGTATACATTTATGAAAAAAATAGGGATAATACCGATTCTGTACCCTGCCTCATTCTAGTAATTCTCATCACTGGATATATGGACTACTTGTCAGGGAAAAAAAGCCTTAGACATTATTGAGACAAATCTCCAATATAATTCAACTCTTTAGTCTTAATCAAAACTTGAACTTTTTTTGATGTGGACCATTTTTAAAGTCTTTATTGAATTTGTTACAATATTGCTTCTGTTCTATGTTTTGGTTTTTTGGCTGCGAGGCATGTGGGATCTTAGCTCCCTGACCAGAGATCAAACCTGCACCCCTTGCATTGGAAGACGAAGTCTTAACAACTGGACCGCCAGGGAAGTCCCCAGGAGAAGTATTTTTATCATGAGACAAATTCACAGCAAACTGCAAATTAAAAATATGTATGTATATATGAATCTCTCTCTCTCTCCAGGCATAAAAATAGGGTCATCAATAAATTATGTTCAGGGATTTCCCTGGTGGTCCAGTGGTTAAGAATCTGCCTTCCAATGCAGGGGATGTGGGTTTGATCCCTGGTCTGGGAACTAAGATCCCACATACCGTGGGGCAACTAAACATGCATGCCACAACTAGAGAGCAGCCCGCACGTGGCAACTAGAGAGAAGCCCGCAACAAAGAGCCCATGCACTACAACGAAGACCCAGTGCCGCCATAAATAAATAAATAAATAAATAAGTAAGTAAGTAAGTAAGTAATGTTCAAGTATAGACACTTACTGTATTTAGAACTAAAATTGCAGGGGGATTTGAGTTTAGGAAAAGAGGATTTAATACAACTCCTGACCATTAACCAAGGAATTATATATATGTTTATAAAACATACGACAGTGCGTTTCAAACTACAGTGACATTCAGAATCCATTTGATACATTTAAGGAACGATGTCATGATTTTATTTTATTAAAAAAATTTGGGGGGGGGCTTCCCTGGTGGCGCAGCGGTTGAGGATCTGCCTGCCAGTGCAGGGGACACAGGTTCGAGCCCTGGTCTGGGAAGATCCCACATGCCGCGGAGCAAGTAGGCCTGTGAGCCACAACTACTGAGCCTGCGTGTTTGGAGCTTGTGCTCCACAAGAGAGGCCGCGACAGTGAGAGGCCAGCGCACCGCGATGAAGAGTGGCTCCCGCTCGCCACAACTAGAGAAAGCCCATGCACAGAAACGAAGACCCAACACAGCCAAAAATAAATAAATAAAATTAAAAAAAAATTTTTTTGGCTGCACTGTGCGGCCTACGGGATCTTAGTTCCCCAACCAGGGATCGAACCTGTGCCCCCTGCAGTAGAAGCACGGAGTCTTAACCACTGGACCACCAGGGAAGTCTCCATGATTTTATTTTAAAAGGCAGCATTTCTAATATTTGGGAAATTGTATCTATTGCAACTATTTAAACATAATGGAAATTTTTGCTATTATCTTAAATATGTAAGCTTACAAATTTTCACAAAACTAGTTTGTTGGGTACTTACGCAAAAAGCTTCGAGGATCGTGAGTCCAACTACCCTTTTCTGTAGCCTGAATCATTGTAAGAGACACAAATGGGCCTCCCTGTTTTCAGTTTTGTCCCACACAGCAGAAAGGTTGATCTTTGTAAAAGTTAAATTGGATCATGTTGCTCATTGCTTGAAATGCCCAGTGGTTTCCCATCTCAGGTGCTGAGGGCCCCCATGGAGCAGCAGCCTCTGAATTGCTCTCTGGCTGTCTCTACCCTCATGCAGGGCCCCCCGACCCCGCCCCTGACACACGGAGCATATAGTACTCCTGCCTCTGGGCCACTGCCCTTGCTCTTTGCCCAGAGGTCACTGTGGCCCTGGCTCATGTCCTTCAGGCCTCAGGTCAGAGGTATCCTCCTCCTCTGGCCCTCCTGCCCGCCTCTCAGACCTCTCAGTCTGCTCTATGTGCTGCTCCTTGGCTGTGCCTATATGTGTTCACATGTGCACTGTGGGTCCTCCGTAAGCACCAGCAGGCAGGTGCCCCACCAGGCAGGTGCCCCGTGGTCTTGCTCTCTTCCTGCACCTGTGTCCAGCATGGACACACCCCCGGATGACAGAACAAAGGTTTATAAGCCCTTTGGGTGGGGTGTGTCTCCTCCACATCTCCGCCTTCAGCTGCTCCATGTAAAGAGCAGCGATGCTGCTGAACCCCGAGAGCATCTCCTGGTGCTCTTCCTCTGTCTCAATGGATCGTGCGTGCTGCTTTCTTTTGGCCCCTTCTTTCACATGTGCTGATGGGACGTGGCTGCCGGGTCTGCTCACTGCTCTCTGTCCAACCCTGGCCTGTGACTGGTATAAAATGGGTGCTTACTGAGCACTCGGAATGGATGGAAGGGCCGGTACAAGCCCCGTCTTCTCTGGAGCCTTTTCTGACTATCCCAGTGTCGGTGACCTGTTTCCTTCTCAGAACCGTGTGGTTGTTACCATATCCACTTGCCTGGCATTGTTTCATCAAGGGGCCTTGTGTCTACATAGGAGGGACATTGTTGAGACACATCAGTTCAATGGGACAAACTCACCCTCTTCATACCTATAGGCCTGGGTTCCCTGCATGCGGTGGACACTCTCTGTTGTCGAAAAAATGTGAAAAGCAAGTGAACGTTTCTAGTGAGCGGCCTTACATAAGTTCAACAGCACACAGCACATACTCTGAACACAGTCAGTTACTTTATCACAAGGAAGCTTCCGAATGCCAGGCAGAGTGGTGGTTGTCCCCCACCAGAGCACCAGGACCTCGGGACAACACACCGGTCACTTTGACAACTGGTTTGAAAACATCAGTTATACTTGATGGGATGCTTGCTCTTTTGATCGACTGTGTTTTGTTTGAAAATGAAAGGTTCCCCACTTATTATGGGTTGGCCAAAAAGTTCGTTCGGGTTTTCCTGTACGCACAACCCGAACGAACTCACTGGCCAAACCCAATACTTACATTCTCGTCTCAACACCACGCTTATGGTTCAAAGCAGTGTTAACCCCTGGGGGTTTGTACTATAACCGCAAACACATCTATGGCAAATGAGACAGGCAGATGTCGCATTCGGAGGGGCACGTCAATTTCCATTTCTTTAGAATGGGTGTTTACACAGAGACCAAGTGCCGGGCTCTGCCACCGGAGCCCGACCTGCCTACGGCCCTCGAAGCTTCCCGCTCACTCCAGTCCCACGGCGTCGGGACGCTGGCCCGCGCTCCCGCGCCCCTCCCTTCGCCCCCTCCCCACGCTCCCCTGGACCCTCCCAGCGGGCCCTCCCCACTCTTCTCCCGGAGGACCCTCCCCCTGCCCCGTGGACCCTCTTCACGGACTCTCCCCACTCTCCTCTCCCTCCTCGCCAGCCCGCAGACACTCGCGGTGGGGTCTCACAGCCACTACAACCGTGGAAACGCGTGGATTTCGGTTGCTAACACGAGGCAAGCTCCGGCCACGCTTGAGAATGCGCGCGTGACGGCAGCGGCAAAGCACGGGGCCGGTGCGGAGCGTGCGGGCCCCCGCCCCCTGCCCCCGCCGACCTTGACCCCGGACCGGCCCGGCCCCCGCCCCCGCCCCGTCCTGGTTCCCCGCTCGGCGCGGTGCCGTGCGTCGGCTCGGCGGCTCCACGGCCGCCCTAATCCGTACCAGGTTTTCCAGGCCGCCAGAAGCCGCGCCTGCGTCGGGCGCCGCGGCCGACGTGCCGACGCACGGCCGGCGTGCCTCGCCATTGACCAGCCTCTGGTAGCCCCACTGCCGTGCACCGCAGCTATAGGCGGGTGCCGCCGTCAGTCACGGGCCCGGCGCCGGCCCGCGGCGCGCCGCGCGTGTCCCGCCCCTCGCCGCCGCTCGTCGCTCGCCGGCCGGCGGCCTCGCTCGGCCCTCAGCTCCGTGGCGGCGGCGGAAGGCGGCCCGGGCCCTCGCAGGCCCATGGCGGCGGCCGCGGCGCTCCCGGGCGCGGGCGGGCCTCCCGCGGGCGGCGGCGCCGGGGGCGGCGGGGGCGCGGGCGGCGGGTCCCCGCCGGGCGGCTGGGCCGTGGCGCGCCTCGAGGGCCGCGAGTTCGAGTACCTGATGAAGAAGCGTTCGGTGACCATCGGGCGCAACTCGTCGCAGGGCTCGGTGGACGTGAGCATGGGCCACTCGAGCTTCATCTCGCGGCGCCACCTCGAGATCTTCACGCCCCCGGGCGGCGGCGGCCATGGCGGGGCGGCCCCGGAGCCGTCGGCGCAGCCCGGGCCCGACGCGGGCGGCGACTTCTATCTGCGCTGCCTCGGCAAGAATGGCGTGTTCGTGGACGGCGTGTTCCAAAGGCGCGGGGCGCCGCCACTGCAGCTGCCGCGCGTGTGAGTGGGGCCCGGGCCGGGGGGGCGGGCGGGAGGGGGGGCGGCCTGGCCGGCGGGACCCGAACCCCGACCACGACCTCTACCCCGACCCGGACCACCGACTCGCGATCCACGACCCCCTACCCCCACCTACGACCAGGTGGACCCAGGTTTGGGTCCTGACCACCCCCCGGGATCTGCTGCCCCCACCTACAGTACCCAGCCCCCGGCCAGCGATCCCCGCCTGGACTTAGCCACGAGTAGGGCACAGTCAGGACCCAGACTCGGAGCCCCATTCCGACCCCAAGCCCTTGTCCATCTTCCCAACCAGGATCTAGATCCCGACATCTGGGTTCGTTCTTTCTACGACCAGAACCAGACCCAGATCCCATCATCCCGACCGGATCCCAGTCCATGACCCCAATGTTCCGACCTCATCCACCATACCCACGACCAGAACACAGACTACAATTCCTGCCCGGGACCCCCCATCCTCACTTATCCAAAGCTGAAGCTGGAGGCTCAGGCAGCTGTCCACGTGGGCTGAGGTTTTTTGGGGTACTCTGTGCGTTCTGGGAGTTCGCATATATTTTTCGTAACTAGCATGTAGGTAGTGTGGAATAGAAATGTAAAACTCTGGTTGGTGGAACTGCCCAAAACAAAAGTCTGTGTCTTCTTAACTGCTGTTGGGTTATCTGTTACTTTCTTTTTGTTCTACACGTTTTCCGTAGTGTATTATTTCAAGCGTGTGTTTTTTAAGCTGCAAGGATTTCTTTTTCTCATTGTGTTTTTTGTAGCCTAAAAATTGAAAGTTCTTGAAGCATGATGGATTTTTAAATCTGTGCTCTGAACCTTAAAATTTTGGAAAACTAGGTACTTTCAACATAACTTTAAAAAAAATCAATTATTTAGAAATTTTTATAAGGTGTTATAGAGTATAATTAAGTGAGCTTCTTGAGGAACTGTCAATCCTGCTACAAAGCAGTTCAGCTTGGTTCTATGGTTTTGTGAAGTTATCATTTAGTCTGCTTGAAAAACAAAATTGCTCTCTAGGAAATGCTAATTATTCCTCAGGGGCTTTCTAGATTATTTCAAGTAGAACCTTTCTCCACAAACTGGAATTTTTGACTGCTTTCAGTTGTTGGAGATGGTGATAAGAGCTCTTGCTTTTCTTTATTTGTTCACTTTTGTATGTGGGTACTGTGTTACTGTTTAGCCTGGAAAGCTGCACCAGCTAGTTCCTTAAATCTAGATGGGAGCGTTTCAAAGAATGTTATTTTTCAAACCAGAACGCTGTTTGTGTGTATTTGTACTATAAATTGCATAAAATCGATAGTAGGGACCTGATGGCAGCTTTTTAATTTGATGGTTTGTTGTTTACAAATAACTTGGCATCACAGCAAAGGGCATTATATTTTTACTCTGAGAACTTTGAGGTTTTTAAAGAAAATTCTGTTATTAACCATTCAGCCAAAACCATTTGCGTTGACATACCAAACACGGAAATAAATTGATTTTTCTGCGAGGGAGCAGAATTCAGACTTTTGAGGAGTGGAGTGAGGCTTTCAGAGGAGATGAGTAAGAAGGGCGATGGGGGGACTTCCCTGGTAGTCCAGGGGTTAAGACTCCACGCTTCCAGTGCAGGGGGTGCGGGTTTGATCCTGGGAAGCTAAGATCCCACGTGCCACGTGGCAGGGCCAAAAAAAAAAGAAAACCAACAACAACAAAAAACAAACAAATAAAAAATAAAAATAAAATATCTTTAAAAAAAAAAAGGTGATGGGTAGATGCGGGGTCTCTGGCCTTCATCTCCAGCTAGTGCACAGTGAAGAATCCCTGGGCCACCAAGGCTACCACCAGCCCTGGACTTCTGGGCCTGGGAACCTCTGCCCATACTGACAGAGGGGAGTGGTTTTTTTCATGGAAGGGGTTTTGGCATTTTTACACTGTGAGATGAGTGGATAACTGTTAGGATTTTGCAGCACCTCTCTTTCTGTAAGGCATTGTTTCCAAGTTGTTGGTGTAGGGTGATCATAGATACAGGTTATAGGAAAAAAAACTATGTAAAGACGATTGGTGCTAGCTAAATGCAGAGAAATTGTTTTAAAAATCTTTTTCTTGAAATTAAACTCAGTTTTATGTTCCACGTTCTTTTTAACATTAAAAAAATTAAATTGTGAAAGTTTAAAAGCAAATGTAACTTAGAGTGATTGCGCAGAGGTTGAATTTTTTTTTCTTTTTGGCCACGCCCAATGCCTGCGGGATCTTAGTTCCCTGACCAGGGGTTGAACCCACGCCCCCTGCAGTGGAAGTGTGGAGTCTTAACCATTGGACCACCAGGGAAGTCCCCAGACGTTAATAAGTATTCTTACTGTTTGTTTCATACTTGCTTACTGAATTGAAAAGTCACTGAGGAGTTTTAAAAATATGACAGCCTATGGTTGGTCTCTTATTTGAATAACAATGACTTTATTCCAACTTTAAAATGAACTTAAATTTTGTAGTTAGTATTAAAAGTTTATATACAGAGAACTTGGAAGAGTATATAAACACTTTAGGCTTAAAGTATGGTTCACTATTTTATTAAAATACTAAAGTATTAATTCGGGAGGAATAAAGGAAAATGAGGAGTGTGATCCTGTATGTTGGTGTCGTGAGTATTTTAAATGGTTTGGGTAAAATCTGAGTACAAGCACCTTCTCCATGGTGGTTGGTAAGTTCCATGCCTAGTGAGGGCCGGCGCGTGAGTGTGTATGTTGGGGGGGGGTGGGAGTTTGAGCTGAATATGTACAAGAGTGCCATAGTGTGTGGTTTTCCAAAAAACAAGTGATTTCCAAAAATCCTTGGTTTTTGGCCAAGTATGCAGGGCTGTGTGTACAGAGATGCAACTTTTTCCTCCCCAGGAGCGTCTGACTTGTTGGAGGTTCAGGTGTTATTCGGACTGGGGGGGGGTCTGTGGAGTGGTCTAGGTGGGGGAACCCTGGGCCACCTGGGCCGGGTTCCTGAAGTGGGCAGGTAGAGTGACCTTGCAGGTGTGGCTGGGCCAGCATCCTGGCACTGGAGAGATTGAATTCAGGCTGGAAAGGACTTTGGGGACAGGTTTGTGGAGCATGATGTTTGCCTGGGCCTGGTGGGGGAGCATTTTCACAGTGGTCAACGAGAGAATGAAGAATGTTCTCCTTGAGGACAGGGTCCTTGTTTGTCTAAGGACCTGGTCTGGCGCCTGAGTGAGCAGTAAAGTGTTTTAGGAAGATCTGTTGGGCAGGAATGTCTGGTTTTGCTGCTGTTGCTATTCTTGTGGCCATGGTAGCAAACTAAGCATAATTTATAAATAAAAATAAACAACTCTTTAACAGTTGTTTATACTTTGAAATGTCAAGTGAATTTGATGTATTTTCCGATCAGTAAGATCCTAAATATCTAATAGCCAAGCATAAATAGAACAAGTTGAATTTACTATTGCCCAAAGATATTTAACATGCAGAACTGCAGTTGTGTTTAAATAGAAAGTGACCCTGTTTCTATGCTGAATTAACTGCCTATCGGTTGGTGATACAGCAAACCTCCTCTTTCTTATGTGGCATGTTTTAACTTGCAGATGAAGTTTGGTAATGTCACACTTGAAGACTTTCTCACTAAATCACAGGTAGCATCCTCTAAGGTGAGGACAGGAGAAAGCTTGAGCAGACAGTGGCTTCTGGAGCTTCGCAGGTAAAGACTCCAAGAAGAGAACTGAAGGATCTCACAGTGACTCGGTCCTGCTTGGATAATAGGGATTGGGCAGAACCAAGTTTCCCAGAGAATACCAGTACCAGGAAGAAGGAAATCGGAAGGGGAGTGCCAGGAGAGGAGAGCCTCGGGAAAAGGACAGTGACCTGCAGTGTCACCCTGCAGTGGGAAGCCATGGGCTTGGTGATTAGGATGTTTTGGAGGATGAGGAAGGAGATGGGGTGTGGGACTCCCGGGTGAAGAGAGAGAGGAGGGAGTGGGGGTGTAAGAAGTGTTTGTGGGGGGGTAGATATTCTAAGGAGGGCAGAGGCGATATTAGGGTTAGAAGGAGTAGAAACTATGTGGATCACCAGGGTGAAGTGGGTGGGGGAACCACTGAGAGATGTAGCTGAGGCCCAAAGAATGGACACAGATGAGGTGTGGAGGATAGAGTTCCCAGTAGGAGATGATAAAATGAGGGTGTCTTCTTTTTTAAAAATTTTTATTGCGGTATAATTGATTTACAATGTTTTGTTAGTTGCAGCAAAGTGAACCTGTTATACAATTACATATATCCACTCTTTCTTAGATTCTTTTCCTAATATAGGCCATTACAGAGTATTGAGTAAGAGCTTCCTGTGCTATACAGTAGGTCTTTATTAGTTATCTATTTTATATATAGTAGTGTGTATGTGTCAATCCCAGTCTTCCAATTTATCCCTCCCCTACCCTTCCACCCCCCCACCATAACCATAAGTTTATTTTCTACATCTGTAACTCTATTTAGGTTTTGTAGATAAGTTCATTTGTAGCCTTCTTTTAGATTCCACATATAAGCAATATCATATGATATTTGTCTTCCTCTGTCTGACTTGCTTCGCTCAGTATGAGAATCTCTAGGTCCATCCATGTTGCTGCAAATGGCATTATTTTGTTCTTCTTTTATGGCTGAGTAATATTCCATTGTATATATGTACCACATCTTCTTTATCCATTCCTCTGTTGATGGACATTTAGGTTGCTTCCATGTCCTGGCTATTGTGAATAGTGTGCTACAGTGAACACTGGGGTGCATGTATTTTTTCGAATTATGGTTTTCTCCGGATATATGCCCAGGACTGGGATTGCTAGCTCATATGGTAGCTCTATTTTCAGTTTTTTAAGGAACCTCCATACTGTTCTCCATAGTGGCTGTACCAGTTTGCATTCCCACCAAAATGAGGGTGTCTTCTTCTTTTATTTATTTATTTCACACTGCGTTGGGTCTTTGTTGCTGTGTGCGGACTTTCTCTAGTTTTGGAGAGTGGGGGCTGTTCTTTGTTGTGGTGTGCGGGCTTCTCATTGTGGTGGCTTCTCTTGTGGAGCGCGGGCTCTAGGCGCATGGGCTTCAGTAGTTGTGGCACATGGGCTCAGTAGTTGTGGTGCACGGGCTTAGTTGCTCCATGGCATGTGGGATCTTCCCGGACCAGGGCTCGAACCTGTGTCCCCTACGTTGGCAGGCGGATTCTTAACCACTGCACCACCAGGGAAGTCCCGAGTGTGTCTTCTTAGAAGACCTAAGCAGAGCCACTAGTGAGGTCTGGCATGTTTTTTTGTTTCAGGGCTGCAGGGTTGGCTGAAACACCTTCATTTTATGACCTGAGACTCTGACCAGCTTGTAGGCAGAGCTAAGATCTGGGGTCTAGGATGGCTGGAGTCCAGGACCCAGAAGTGGGCGACATGTAATGGCAGATCCATAGCAGAGGAGCGGAGGTGCTTTATACTTCGGAAAGTGCTCAGTTTATAAATTAATTGCTTTTAATGACCACTATGTATTTTTTTAAAGCTACAATATATATTCATTTGGCAAATTGAAATATATTTTTATTATCACTGATTTGTAGACATTTGGAACACAGTGCAGCTACTTCAGCATAATTGTTACTTTACTAAGTTAAAAATAACCCAATAACCAGCTTACTTGTACTTTACCTAGTGTTTAGTAGTTCTTCTAGTGGTAAAGCTCAGTGTATTCATTTTAATGCTTATTTAAGGAATAGTTTAAGATGGTTAGATTTAAAATAATTTTAATTTCTAAGAGTTTGAGAACAAGCCTACAATGTGGGACCTGTCACCTGTAGTGGTCATTTGTGTGCCAGCTAACTGTATCAGGAGAAGGCACGCATGGGCTCTGGGGCTGGACAGACTGCAGTCAAATTCCAGCCCTGCTGCTTAACCTGTCTGAGTTTTAGTTCTCTCACTTTTAACAGGGATAATAACTGACACTGTGTGGCACGGTTAGCACCATGCCTGTGCCCTTGCCCTTGCTAGACATCAGGGGCTGCTTGTATTTTATCTATCACAGTGTCCTGGTGTGGAGGGGCCTATGGAGATCTAACGTGACAGAAAATATGACATGGGGGTGAAAATGTCCTCAAGGGGCCAGCACTCTGCAACTTGCTCATAGCTCCACACACATGCACACGTGTGTGCAGTACATTGATCAAGAGCCTCTGGGAGTAGTGAGCGAAGTTTGAAATTTCTTCAGCCGGGAAAAGTTGTCTTTTCTCTGCCAGGACCTGAGGATAAAGCCAGGCCATGGGACGTGGATGGTGTCGTCCAGCACGCTAGGGCACGAGAGGTCTGTCTGGGGGTGCCCTCTCTCCCAGAGCCTCCTTTCTGGTTCTCCTCCACTCCAGTACGTTGGCTTCACCACAAACCTTCCCCGTTTCAGGGGGAAAGGAAAAGTGGCTCTGCCTTGGGGGCAAAGTCAGGAAAAGGAACTGGTTAAAAGTCATGTCCTGTTTGACGTCTGATTTGAAGGATTCTTGTTCATTAATGCCATTGGCCAAACTCATTTTGTAAATGAAGGATGGCTTCTCTGTCCAGTCGAAGAACTTTGCAATTTACAGTATACTGTTTTTCTTTTTAAAACTGCCTTTTTTATTGAAGTGTAACAAACTGCATACCCTTTTTTTTTTTTTTTTTTTTTGGTGGTACGCGGGCCTCTCACTGCTGTGGCCTCTCCCGCTGCGGAGCACAGCCTCCAGATGCGCAGGCTCAGCGGCCATGGCTCACGGGCCCAGCAGCTCCGCGGCATGTGGGATCCTCCCGGACTGGGGCACGAACCCACGTCCCCTGCATCGGCAGGCGGACTCTCAACCACTGTGCCACCAGGGGAGCCCCCACATACACTTTTTTAAAGAAATTATTTCTCATTTATTTATTTAGTTGCGCCGGATGTTAGTTGAGGCAGGTGGGCTCCTTAGTTGCGGCTTGCCAGCTCCTCAGTTGCAGCATGCAAACTCTTAGTTGTGGCATGCGTGTGGGATCTAGTTCCCTGACCAAGGGTCGAACCCGGGCCCCCTGCATTGGGAGCGCGGAGTCTTAATCCACTGCGCCACCAGGGAAGTCCCACAAACCATGTTTTACTTAAAATTTTTTTTTTTATTTCTTTATGTATGTATGTATGTTTGTCTGTGTTGGGTCTTCGTTGCTGCGTGCAGGCTTTCTCTAGTTGCAGCAAGCGGGGGCTACTCTTCATTGCAGTGTGCGGGCTTCTCATTGCAGTGGCTTCTCTTGTTGCGGGGCACGGGCTCGAGGCGCACGGGCTTCAGTAGTTGCAACACGTGGGCGCTAAAGCGCAGGCTCAGTAGTTGTGGCACACGGGCTTAGTTGCTCTGCGGCATGTGGGATCTTCCCGGACCAGGGCTTGAACCCGTGTCCCCTGCATTGGCAGGTGGATTCTTAACCACTGTGCCACCAGGGAAGTTCCCACATATACTTTTTTTTTTTTTTTTGCTGTACGCGGGCCTCTCACTGTTGTGGCCTCTCCCGTTGCGGAGCACAGGCTCCGGACGCGCAGGCTCAGCGGCCATGGCTCACGGGCCCAGCCGCTCCGCGGCATATGGGATCCTCCCAGACCGGGGCACGAACCCGTATCCCCTGCATCGGCAGGCGGACTCTCAACCACTGCGCCACCAGGAAGGCCCTCCCACATATACTTTTGAAACTTGGGCCATGGTCTCTTTCTTAGAGGCAGTGAGGACCTGAAGCTGGGCTCCTCTGCAGGCCTCGAATGTCAGCCGTGTGCTTTTCAGACATTCAAAGTGCTGTGGACCCCCTAGGAGGGGTAGGTCATGGAGCCCGTTCTTGGGACTAGCCTGTCAGCAACACTTTCCGCTGTCAAGCTGGGTAAGGCAGAACGTTCCCTCCTCATCACCTTGAACTGGAACTTGTCTTCTTGTTTGACTTTCTCCCCTGCTGGTCCTCCAAGGTGGGGACCAGGTCCTATATGTTTTTGTACCCCTGGTAATGACACAGATCCATCATCACTTGGTACATATATAATACACATGTGCAGGGACTTCCCTGCAGTCCAGTGGTTTAAGACTTCACCTTCCAATGAGGGAGTGCAGGTTCAGTCCTTGGTCAGGGAGCTAAGATCCCACATGCCTCACGGCCAAAAAACCAAAACATAGAACAGAAGCAATATTGTAACATTCAATAAAGACTTAAAAAATGGTCCACATCAAAAAAATCTTAAAAAAAATAACATACATGTCCCTGTTGGCTGCTGATTTAGGACATTACTGTTACTTGAATATTCTCAAATGTTGATCATTTAGTGACAGGATTCTAGTCAGGTGTGGCTCCCCCATTTATTGGTTCCCTGTTCATCAGCAGGTCTCATCTAGATACACAGTTGCAGAAGCACAGCATAGCTTCATGCATAATTGGTGGAAATATTCCACAAGACGAGGCAACAGCCTCAGTGACAGTAGCAAGTTTTTCCACTGAAAATTCAACGATTCTTGCTTTGCTGAGGAGAAAGGTTTTTTGTGTTTTAAATGAAGAAAAGAGGATTTCTAAAATAAGGAAGCTTTTAACCAAAGCAATTAGCATTTTGGATAGTATTCTTATCTGTTTAACATTTTTGTGTAGCTCATGTTTTCTTTTATGTCTGGGTTTTGGAGAGTTTACAATATCTTAACGATAATACAGTAAGTCAGCTCCCACACTTCTGGTCCTAGTTTTTTTTTTAAATAAATTTATTTTTGGCTGTGTTGGGTCTTCGTTGCTGTGCGTGGGCTTTCTCTAGTTGTGGCGAGCGGATGCTACTCTTCGTTGCAGCGCACAGGCTTCTTGTTACAGTGGCTTCTCTTGTTGTGGAGCACCAGCTCTAGGCGTGCGGGCTCAATAGTTGTGGCACACAGGCTCAGTAGTTGTGCCTCACGGGCTCTAGAGCTCAGGCTCAGTAGTTTTGGTGCATGGGCTTCGTTGCTCTGCCGCATGTGGAATCTTCCCGGAGCAGGGCTCGAAGACCATGTCCCCTGAATTGGCAGGTGGATTCCTTTTTTTTTTTTTTCCCGATACGCGGGCCTCTCACTGTTGTGGCCTCTCCCATTGCAGAGCACAGGCTCCGGACGCGCAGGCTCAGCGGCCATGGCCCACGGACCCAGCCGCTCCGTGGCATGTGGGATCCTCCCGGACCGGGGCAGGAACCTGCGTCCCCTGCATCAGCAGGCGGACTCCCAACCACTGCGCCACCAGGGAAGCCCGGCAGGCAGATTCTTAACCACTGTGCCACCAGGGAAATCCCTGGTCCTAGTTTATAATGAGGATTTTTTGAATTTGCTAATGAAACACAGTACACCAGGGCACATTGAAGGCGGCACACGTTGCCATTTCTGTGATTTGAAGCAGCTTGAGCACCATGACAAAGTGTTACTGCCGTCATCCCCAGGAAATGGCTGCAGGGAGATTAGAAAGCACCTCGTAGGAAGATGCCTTTCCTAGCATGCCTCAGTTTCTGGAGTATATGTTTGGTGCCCTGCTGAGAATTCCATAGGGATTTTAGACATTATTTGGCTTTTGCTGCCGTTTGTCATTTGCAATGTGCTTCTGTATCTTATCCAGTGAAAGGTATCAGAGTACAACAGTGGTTCTCACTGGGGTCCCCTTCCCTTCCCCAGGATATTTGGCAGCCTCTGGAGACAGGTTAGGTTGGTACAATTGGGAGGGCGTGCAACTGGCGTCTAGTGGGCTGGGACCAGGGATGCTGCCAAAAATAATGCGATGCACAGCACAGCCCCCCACAACAGAGGATGATCCTGCCCCAAGCATCAGTGGTAGGACGGTGGAGACCCCTGGAGCACAGTGATCTTAGCAGTCAGTAACAGTGGGATGTTATTCTTAGCCCCATAGATGGTGAATTTTAATACTTTACAAATGGTACCTATTTAAAACCTTTAAAGTACCAAAACATTTGTTTCTAATTCAGTGGCAGGTGCCTTTCTGAAACGAAGCCTGAGGTGGAGAGGCCTGGCATAGAATCATTCTCTTTGCAGCTTTGGAAGGACGCTCACAGGAAGTGATCCTAAATCTTAACCTGGGTTGTAAGAAGATTGGCCTTAGTACTTTAGGGAGTAGCCTGATGTTCTCCCCCTTGGAATACGTGCACTCAGGCATATCCAGTGGCTTTAGTTAGGTTGGTCACATTACTTTACAAGCATTTACAGTTAATGAGAAGAGCATTGAGTTGTCTTACTGGAGTTGTTCCAGTTTTTTGTGGTCTTGGTTCTCCTGGAAGATGAATTGATGGTGTGAGGGAGTGTGAATTAGAGTCACTACAACCACACTGTGAAAGACTGCTGTCAGATGCCATTTTCTCATAGTATTTAGTCACCAGTAATCGGCAGTATGAAACTCATCTTCTGACTCTTGAACAGATGGGATACAGAAAACCCTAAACAAGTAGATTGGAGACTGTTGTGTTTTTCTGGTCTTTTTCAGACTGTAATAGCGTTTTGAGTGCATAAGTGATGTATTAAAAATACTATGTTTTTTTGCCACTTCTAAACTTTTGGAGGATGTTAGGTTTATGAGCATCAGTTTTACAGCTGTTTGAGCTGGGTGGAGGAAGATGTGGTTTAAATGTAAACTGTCCATTCTGGTTCCTCCTTGAGTCTTGTGTTCCCACTTTGCTTAGTCTCCTTCTGGACTTGCCCACACGTGTTTTAAACACTGCTCATATCCTGTACCTTGGCACTCAAGTGTTCTGTGGGCTGGGCTCATTCATCCTCAGGTTGTACACTTACTGGGACTGTGGCCTGTGACCTTGAGTAGTGCCAGGAACATGATAAGGACTCAAGTGTCTGTTGGTGAATTTGTTTGTAGGCTGCAAGGTTAGTGTTTGATAGATACTGCACCAAAGGAAACAGTTTAGAACACTTATAAATAAAATTAAATTCACTCTTTGATTCTACAATTCCCTGCACTGTCTTCTTGTTTATATTGATGGTGGACCATCCTCAGTGGGCTTTTTGGTTTTATATATATGTTTTTTAAAGTTAAAGTTGATTGATACATGGAGGGGGTCAGGGGAAGCCTGGATACACGTGGACAGAATTTCCTGTAGTTGAATAAAAATGTCCTTGATGATGCGCATTGATCATATAACGGTTGTCATGCTGCAGGGTAACTTCTGTAGACCTGTTCCAGGAGCAAGTCAGACCATGCAGTTTTCTTTTCTTCAGTGTTGCTCTATGCTAGACAAGGTGGATCTAGTCTTGCCCACGTCCCTGCAAATATGTCTTCACTTCTCCCACAGAGCAGGTGCACAGATCTTGGCTCCTATGGCCTCATGCCTTAGGCTGGAGGAGGGCCAGGCTCCTAGTGGTTCTTCTGGCTTAGGACTTTTGCAGAGGTCTGGGGAGATCCTTCTGGGATTGCCCAGTCCAGAGCATGTCCTTGTCCTAATGAGGTGGTCCAACTCTAACCCCCACTCCTGCCCCACCTCTGAAAGTTAAACTTTATTTTCCATTGATCTTTTATTTTGTTCTCTCTTAAAAGTTTTCTTTCAGAGTGTTCATTTTCTTGTTGATGCAAATTTATTTTAGTCACAGTTTTGAAAAATATCTAGTTCTTTATAACATCTGTGGGTTCCTAGTAACCAGGCATTCAATGTTTAGGGTAGTTCTTTTCCTGTGTATCTCTAATGGGAAGAGCTTTACTTTTATAAATAATTTTTTTAAATATTTATTTATTTATTTCTTGGTTTTAGTTGCGGCATGCAGGATCTTTGTTGCCAGGTGCGAGATCTTTGTTGCGGTATGCAGGATCTTTTAGTTGCGGGCACGCAGGGTCTTTTAGTTGTGGCATGTGGGATCTAGTTCCCTGACCAGGGATGGAACCTGGGCCCCCTTCACTGGTAG
Source organism: Mesoplodon densirostris (assembly GCF_025265405.1). Classification (NCBI taxonomy): domain Eukaryota; kingdom Metazoa; phylum Chordata; class Mammalia; order Artiodactyla; family Ziphiidae; genus Mesoplodon; species Mesoplodon densirostris. The sequence goes on along the minus strand of NC_082678.1, from coordinate 13,506,251 downwards.
AGCAGAGTCTTAACCACTGGACCACCAGGGAAGTCCCTATAAATAATTTTTAAAGTGATTTTAGTATTTTGGGAATGACGATTATTTGACCGCTTTTATTTGTGACTGGCTTGTATACTTATGCCATTATTTGTTAAAGTAGTGCGCCAAGCCTTGGTTATAGTTGTTGGAGGACACTTCATGCTGTTGGAACAGCATCCTGGCTTGGCTGCAGATTAACTTTGGGCATCTGACCAAGCCTCTGTGAGTCATTGCATGGTCTGTAGGTTGAGGTGGAGCTCAACTGAGAAGGCTGGTTGAGCATCCCTCACCTCCTGGTGTCCAGTAACCCTAGCTAGCTCTGGATCAGCCTAGGTCTCCTTTCTGTTCTTTGGAGGGCAGCTTTCCAGGGGCTTCACTTAAGAATCACATCCCAGAGGTTGCTTGTTACTCCCCTCTCTGTGTTATTCTCCACAAACCTCTCCACGTAGGAAAGGTTGAGGGTGGGCTGAGAATGACTAAGGCAGGCACTGTATGCTCATCAGGCTACTGAAACACTGTCATAATGTCACTTTGGCCAAGGGAAGACAAGCGCCCCTCCCCCTGTGGCTGAGCTATTTAATCTCTTAACCTCAGGGTCCTCTTCTGTAAACATGGATATTACTCATTTGACTTCATGGGGTTGTTGTATGGGTTGCCTTTGCCTGATGCAGGAGAGTTGCTAAATGAATATTAATATTTGTTCTCTAAAGAAAACATCTTAAATTTCTTGTCTCAAGTATTTTGATTGGAGAGTTTAATCCATTTACATTTAAAGTAATTACTGATAAGGAAGGACTCTGCCATTTTGCTATTTGTTTTCTTTTCTATGTCTTAGAGTTTTTTGGTTCCTCATTTCTTCCCTAACTGCCTTCTTTTATGTTCAGTTGATTTTTTTGTAGTCAACTGTTTTGATTATCTTCTCATTTCCTTTTGAGTGTATTTTTAAGATATTTTCTTTATGGTTACCATGTGGGTTACATTTAATATCCTAAATTTAAAACAGTCTATTTTGAATTGATATCAACTTCAAAAACAAAAACTCTGCTCCTATACAGTTCCTCTTTCTCCCTTTTATGTTTTGTCACAAGTTACATCTTCATACATATGTGCCAAATAACATAGATTTTTTTTTTTTTTGCGTTTTGCATTTTGTGTTTTGCAGGATCTTAGTTCCCTGACCAGGCATTGAACCCAGGGCCACAGCAGTGAAAATGCTGAGTCCTAACCTGGACTGCCAGGGAACTCCCAGATTTATGATTATTTTTATGCATTTGTTTTTTGAATCCTGTAGGAAAGTGGAGTTACAAACCATAGTCACAATACTAATTTTTATATTTTCTTATGTGTTTATCTTCACTGGAAATCTCTTTTTCTTCATATGACTTTGAGTCACTGTTTACTGGTCTTTCATTTAAACCTGAAGGACACCCTCTAACCTTTCTTGTAGGGCAGGTCTAGTGTTAACAAACTCACTCAACTTTTGTTTATTGAGGAATGTCTTAATTTCTTCCTTGTTTTTGAAGGACAGTTTTGCCGGATATAATTCTTGGTAGGTTGACAGTTTTTTGTTGTTGTTGTTTGTTTGTTTTGTTTTTTAAGGACTTTAAGTGTCATCCCACTGTCTTCTGGCCTCCGTGGTCTCTGGTAAGAAATCAGCTGTTAACCTTGTTGAGAGTGCTTGTATGTAACATGTTACTTCTCTCTTGCTACTTTCAAGATTCTTTCTTTGTCTTTTGATGGTTTAATTATAACGTTTCAGTGTGGGACCTCTGAGTTTAACCTACTTGGACTTTGTTGAGTGTTTTGGATTTGTAGGTTCATGTCTTTTAATCAGATTTGGGACATTTTCTGCCATTCTTCTTTTGGGACTCCCAAAATGTGTATGTTGGTCTGCTCGTTGATGTCCCCTGAGTCCTTTGGGCTGTGTTCAGTCTTTTTTCTTTCTGCTCCTCAGACTTGATCATTTCAGTGGTCCTATCTTTTTAAGTTTGCTGATTCATTCTTCTGCCTGCTCAAATATACTGTTGGACCCCTGTAGTGAATTTTTTCAGTTACTATACTTTTCAGCTCCAGGCTTTGTTGTGTTCCTTCTTATACTTTGTATTCTTTATTGATATTCCATTTTTGTCAATATGTCGTTTTCCTGATTTCCTTTAGTTCCTGTGTTTTCCTTTAGTTATTTGAGCATACTTAACACAGTTGTTTTAAAGTCTTTATCTAGCAAGTCCTATCTCTCACCTTCTTCAGCGATGATTTCTGTTAATTAATTTTGTTCCTTTGAGTCATACTTTCCTGTTTCTTTGTGTGCCTTGTAATTTCTTTTTTGTTGAAAACCGCACATTTGACTGTTATAATGTAATAGTTCTGAAAATTGGATTTTCCTCCTTCCCTAGGGATTGCTGTTTTTCATTTGTTGAAGGCTACAGGACTCCTTTTTGCCTAGTGATTTTCTCAAACTGCTATTGCAAAGACTGTATTCCTTGACAAAGTGATCCCTGAAGTCCTATTTCATGGCTTGTGTTCAGTTGGTGGGGATTTTTGTTGTTGTTGTTGTTTGGTTTTTCTTTTTTTTTTTTGGCTGCGGCATGCGGGATTCTAGATCCCCGACCAGGGATCAAACCCATGACCCCTTGAGTGGAAGCATGGAGTCTTAACCACTGGACTGCCAGGGAAGTCCCTCAGCTGGTGTTTTGACAGAGATTTCCTTGAACACCAGGAGCTCTCCCATCTCCCAGTCTTTGAAAGTTGTCTCTGTGCCTGGGCCCTCCTTCAACTTTTGGTCAGGCTTTCACTGTGCTTGGGGATCAGCCCAAGGTGAAAGCCCAGGGTCTTCTCAGGTCTTACATGAGCATGCATCTTGTGCTGGGTATCTGTGTGGCTTTCTCAGTTTCCCAGCATGCACTGTTACTTCCCCCACCCCATCTGTTTGTGTTTAATCGGACAATATGCAAAGTATTTACAACCAATTCCAAGCCCCCCTCTCCCCCCTGCACTGTTACTTTTGAATGTCCTAATTTCCCAGGAAAACTCTCCCCAGCTTTTACCTTAGACAGTGTATTGTGTATTTGGACTGTAATCTTTCGCCTTAGGCTCTGGGGCAGATTTGATTTGCAGTGTTTTCAAGCTTTTTCATCCTGAGCTCCGAGGTAGGCCAAACACAGAGGTGCCTGTGTCAGTCCTTCAGGTAGCCCTCAGACGGGTTGGAACAGACACATGCAATAAAGTGTCCCAAGATACGCTCTGCTCCCTGGAACCAGGGAAGCAGTCCCACATTGGCAACCTAGGCTGCTTCACTTTAAGACCATTTATGCTTTAAGACCAAGTCTGCTGCTGCCCTGCAGAGGGCATGGACAGGGGTAGCAAATTCTAAAACTTTCCTACCTTCCAGTACCTCTTTCTCAATTCAGCACTTAGTGGTTACACTAGTGCTTTGCAGGGTTTTCCACAAATTGGTTCTGACAGTTTCTGCTTGTTTTTCTGTGTGTGTGTGTGTGTGTGTGTGTGTGTGTGTTGTGGGGGATGAGAGCTTGGAGCTTCCTACTGAACCATTTTGCTAATGTCACCCTGATTGATTAGTTCTTTCCAGTGAAATTTTTAATTCTTTTAATTCTCATTTTTCAGTGAGTATGAAATAGTCCAGTTGTTTTCCTTGGATTTAGAGATATGACAATATTTGAATAAAATCAAGGTTATTGTCTCATTTTTTTAAAAGCGAACTAGAGTGCGACAAAATTTCTAAATTACCTTGAGTGCAAAATGACAGGAAAATCACACTCTCATTCACTTTCAATAAGTCTGTCTTGGCTATTCTTAGTAATTTGTTAGGGTCTATACTTTGAATCAGAAGTTATGAAATTTCTTCAGGAGTCTTAACACTGTGTGAAGTTGATTCATCTTCTTTAAAATCCCTTAGAAAAAAGTTAAGATCATAATAGTGATTTTGTTAAATGTTTTTTAGTACCTGCAGAATGTTTTGCATAAGGTAAGAAATAATTTTGCATTTAAGTTACTACAAATGTTTTCAAATGTTGCCATGTGTAGGCCAGTGGGAAAGGGTGAAGTTCTTACGTATAGATGGTACCGAGGATGGAATGGAGGCTGTGGGGCACCGACCTGCAGCTTCTGCTCTCATTTGCTCTGTGAGTTCTGTTGAGTTGATTCCTATCCCTATTCCAGTTGAGAGTTGAGGCTTGGAGGTATTAACCCAAAGTTGCATAGCTTGGAAATGGCAGAGCTGAGAGTTGAACCCACATCCAGTTTTCTTGCCAGTGTTTTAAAGCACTAAGCTTTACTCAAGGCCAAGAAAAAACCATTGGTTGGAAGATGGGAAACTCTACAGGTCAATCTAAAATTGGCTTTTTTTTTTTTAAACCAATAAGATGTTTATTTAATTTATTTATTTTTGCTCTTTTAAAAAAAATTGAACTATAGTTGGTTTACAGTGCTGTTAATTTCTGATGTATAGCAAAGTGGTTCAGAGATATATATATATATGTACTTTTTCAGATTCTTTTCCATTATAGGGTATCATAAGATACTGAATCTAGTTCCCTGTGCCATGCAGTTGCACCTTGTTATTCATATATAGTAGTGTGTATCTGTTAATCCCAAGCTCCTAATTTATCCCTCTCCAACCCTTTTCCCCTTTGGTAACCATAAGTTTGTTCTTTTTTTTTTTTTTTCCCATAAGTTTGTTCTTTATTTCTGTGAGTCTGTGTTTTGTGAATAAGTTCATTTGCATACGTTTTTAGATTCCACATATAAGTGTTACAATATTTGTCTTTCTCTGACTTGCTTCACTTAGTATGATAATCTCTAGGTCCATCCATGTTGCTGTTAATGGCCACATTTCATTCTTTTTTATGGCTGAGTAATATTCTGTTGTATACATATACCACATCTTCTTTATCCATTCATCTGTCAGTGGTTGCTTCAGTGTCTTGGCTGTTGTAAATAGTGCTGCAGTGAACGTTGGGCTGCATGTATCTTTTCGAATTAGAGTCTTCTCCAGATATATGCCCCGTAGGATCCAGAGCGGGATTGCCAGATAATATGGTAACTCGATTTTCAGTTTTTTAAGGAACCTCCATACTCTTCTCCATAGTGGCTGCACCGATATACATTCCCACCAACAGTGTAGGAGGGTTCCCTTTTCTCCGCACCCTCTCCAGCATTTATCATTTGTAGACTTTTTTTTTTAATGTATTTTTTGGCTGTGTTGGGTCTTCGTGGCTGTGCGTGGGCTTTCTCTAGTTGCGGCAAGCGGGGGCTACTCTTTGTTGTGGTGTGTGGGCTTCTCATTGCAGTGGCTTCTCTTTGTTGCAGAGCAAAGGCTCTAGGCACACGGGTTGCAGTTGTTGTGGCACGCGGGCTCAGTAGTTGTGGCTCACGGGCTCTAGAGTGCAGTCTTAGTAGTTGTGGCGCATGGGCTTAGATGCTCCACGGCATGTGGGATCTTCCTGGACCAGGGCTCGAACCTGTGTCCTCTGCATTGGCAGGCGGATTCTTAACCACTGCGCCACCAGAGAAGTCCATTTGTAGACTTTTTGATGATGGCCATTCTGACTGGTGTGAGGTGATACCTCATTGTAGTTTTTTTTTTTTTTTTTTTTTTTTTGCAGTTCGCGGGCCTCTCACTGTTGTGGCCTCTCCCGTTGCGGAGCACAGGCTCCGGACGCACAGGCTCAGCGGCCATGGCTCACGGGCCCAGCCGCTCCGCGGCATATGGGATCCTCCCGGACCGGGGCACGAACCCGCGTCCCCTGCATCGGCAGGCAGACTCGCAACCACTGCGCCACCAGGGAAGCCCTCATTGTAGTTTTGATTTGCATTTCTCTAATAATAAAATAAGCTTTTTAATAGCACTGATTTCTCTAATCTGTTTTTTGCATTTAGATATGTAAATTACTCATGGCCAGGGAAATACTATATAGTCATTGAAGTGTGTTTATTCACATAGAAAGGAGATCTCGTATTCAGCAGGAAAAGTTAAAGAAAAAGCGTGTGTGGTGTAATTCCATCGGTTAGAAATGTAAGTGTATGTGTGTGGCATACTTGATGCATATCTGCATCTAAAACAGCATTAAGATGGTAGGAATGCTTATCTTCAAATGGGCATCATGGGTTGACATTGCTGCTTTCCTTTTTTTTTTTTTTTTTTTTTTTTTTGCGTTACATGGGCCTCTCACTGTTGTGGCCTCTCCCATTGCGGAGCACAGGCTCTGGACGCGCAGGCTCAGCGGCCATGGCTCACGGGCCCAGCCGCTCCGCGGCATGTGGGATCTTCCCGGACCGGGGCACGAACCCGTGTCCCCTGCATCGGCAGGCGGGCTCTCAACTACTGCGCCACCAGGGAAGCCCTGCTGTTTTCCTTTTTTTAAAAAAAATTACTGTAATGAGCATATGTTTCTGTTTAATAAACTGTTGCATCTAAAAGTTGACTACTCTAATTTAGATTAATGTGTTCTTTAGGCAAATTAGTTATTCATATTCTGCAGCAAGTGAATTGCACTCCCTGTGGCTTCTAGACCTGCGTTGTGACTGTGAAGTGTATGCCTGTGTATGTCATATAATAGGCTGAAGAGCTGTGATGATATAGGTGAATATTTGCTTATTTGGTAATACTCTTTTGACATGGAAGAACATTTAGTCTCGCTTTGAAATGCTGTGTGTGTCTTGTTCCTAGAATAGGCTGTGTCTACAGATTGTGGCATCTGTGCCCATCAGTAGATGATGTCACTGCTTGTCAGCTCTTAGGAATGAGTATTTTAAAAATAATCTCCAATTCTCAGCGATGTGAGGATTGCCCTCCTGCTCTAAAGGATGAATAGGAAGTAACGTGAAGTCAGTTATTGGCATAAATGTTACATGGCCCCCACGTGTTGAAATTTCTATGTTCTGTTTGCATTGCCTTCACAGGGCAGTCTGATGGGAATTTTATTCTTTAGATCTAACTTTCTGATTGCTAGCAAGGAAAATCCGATTCATCAAAAATAAATTGTTTATTTGTTGGGCTTGTGTTAAAGTTTTTATCTGTGGACATAGGCAAAGAAAGCCTTCTTTTCCTTTTCCTTTTTGAAAGGAAAGAGGGATTACTTTTCCTGATTTTGCCCCAGACCATTCTGTCTGTTGGCATCTGTACTTTGGACGGTTCAAGGTCACTCTTCTCCTTCCGTGTAGTAACTGTGCCTTTTTTAGATGTCTGGGTACCTGCCCTTTCTCTGGTTGGGGTGGGCCCAGGGGGCTTCAGATGGGGAGCAAAGCAGGGGCAGGGCCTCAGGGCACCTCCAGTTTAGAGAGGTCAGTACTTTTTTTTTTTTTAAACACTGATACTCAAGCCTCATCCCTAGAAACTTTGATTTAGTTAGCCTGGACTGGAGCTTGAGCGTGGGCAGTCTTATTAATCAATCAATCAATCAATTAATTAATTTTTGGCTGCTCTGGGTCTTCGTTGCTGCGCGCGGGCTTTCTCTAGTTGCAGCGAGTGGGGGCTACTCCTCATTGGTGGTGCGCGGGCCTCTCACCACTGTGGCTTCTCCCGTTGCAGAGCACGGGCTCCAGGCACACAGGCCTCAGCAGCTGTGCCTCGTGGGCTCCAGAGCACAGGCTCAGTAGTTGCGGCACAGTCACTCCGCAGCATGTGGGCTACTCCCGGACCAGGGATGGAACCCGTGTACCCTGCATTGGTAGGCAGAGTCCCAACCACTGCGCCACCAGGGAAGTCCCCAGTACTTTATAAACTATAGTAAATGTTGCCTCTCTCTGATCTCAGGTCTCTCCCTCACAATAAACAAGAATCCGTGAGGAAACTCCTTGGCTTTTCGAGGGCCCAGCAGTTGAGCTTCTTCAGGCAGGGCTATGATGGGAGGGCCAAGAAGATGTGGCCCTGCCTTGGTGGAAGGGAGCATGTGGGGACAGGGAGGCTGGGGGTAGTTGGAGTAAGGCGCGGTCTATAAAGCTGCGTATGTGGACTGATGGGCATGGGGCCTGAGACTGGGGAGTACCCTGCCTGCCCAGGAGTTTGTCGTTCGTCAGCCAGGGAGCTCTGGTGGTCTGAGCAGAAGGATGATCATGACTACAGGGTGGTGGGGTGGGGGTGGGGGATTAGGGTTAGGTGCTGCACTTGAGAAGAGGGGGGCTGGAGATGGATGCGGAGCCAGGCCTAGGTTTTGCTGCTCGTGACTAGACAGAAGCTAGCAGCGCCTTAAGAAGATCCTTGCACAGACCTGCGGGGCAGAAATCTTCTGGAATTCCGAATGCTTTGGGATTGTAGAAGGGTGACCCAGTGTTTATGTATAAATCAGCTCCTGGGATCTCCTGCAAAGGCTGGGCAGTGCTACCCCTCAGTCATATCCTGTTTCTGCAGAGAAACATGTACATTCCCGCTTTCAGATCAGGCTTTGTGGCCAAATGAATAACAAAAAACCCCCAGACTTTGGTGATTTTAGAATTATGGATGAGGGATTTTGTACCCACGGAAGTGTATTTCTCTTTCATTTTATTTTTTTATTTTAATTTATTTTTTGTGGTGGGGGGCTGCATTGGGTCTTTGTTGCTGTGCGCGGGCTTTCTCTAGTTGCGGCGAGCAGGGGCTACTCTTCTTTGCAGTGTGCGGGCTTCTCATTGCCATGGCTTCTCTTGTTGCAGAGCACGGGCTCTAGGGAAAAGGGCTTCAGTAGTTGTGGCGCACAGGGCTTCAGTAGCCGAGTGGCTCCTCGGCATGTGGGATCTTCCCAGACCAGGGCTCGAACCCAGGTCCCCTGCATTGGCAGGTGGATTCTTAACCACTGCGCCACCAGGGAAGTCCCTCTCTCTCATTTTAAAAATATGAATTTACTCTGGCTCTTATCTTTGTAGTGTTTGATGGCCAGCATTTCAGCATTACCTCTGCATTCCAGGCAGCAGGGTGAGCACTTCCAGGAGTCCCAGGCACTTCCTGTGCATCTTCTTGCTTAGCACTGGAATTCATGGCTCTACCTGACTGCGAGAGCATGTGGGTAAGCTGGCAACTATAGGTGTTCTTGCAAGGAGGGAGGGAGCAGGAGCTGTGTGGTGCAGCTCACAGGAGTGAGGGGAGTGGGGGCATCAGGCACACAGACCTCTCGGCTCTAGTTAATGGTTCTTGCTGCTGCCGTTGACTAGTCTGAGCACATGGGAGACAGAGCAGGTGCTGAGCCCTGTCCAAGAGGACAACACAGATCTTTTGGCTTATGTATTTGCCCTTTATGTTTTTCCTTCTGGCATTAATGTTCTAGTCTGGCGTTTTTTCTGGTATTGTCCTATAGTTTTCACTGTCCTTTCTTTGTTCTGTGTATTTCTTGTCCTGGGCCCCCTTTGACCTGCAGAGTGCTGGAATTCAAGCTGGTTGAAGCAGAAGCTCCACTATGGAGGAGGAGGGACTGAGGTGGTCTCAGGTGCTTCTCAGGGCCTGTGATGTCTCCATTCCCCACTTTCTCGGTGGTGATGTCCTTAGACTATTCCTGCTTTCCCGTGGACCTGAATTTCCTCCTGGCTGAAGGGAGGGGAAGGATCTAGGCTGGTGCTCCCAGGAGGTCACCTGTTTCAGAACATGAGAAGAGGTGGAAGCATACTGGTTGGTTCTGCGTGGGCTACAGGCTGTAGTGGACAAGGTGCTGAGACCAGCACCTCAACAGGACCGGGTCCTGTCAGAGGGCAGCACGTGCTGCAGGGGTGGGGAGGTCCCAGGAGTAAACCTACACCTTAGCGCTGCCCTAACCGATGGGAAGTGGCTGGATTTCGTTTTGGACCTGTTGAATTTGAGGCACTGGTCAATCCCCAGGATTTATTATTAAGGCACAGGTTTCTTTGGCCTTCCCAATTTTGACATCAGCCAAAAACATAGCATTTGGGGTGGTACACACAGTGAGGAGCAGATAGGATGTGCAGTGGAAGCTGAGCTTGTCGCTCAGACTTGTGGGGCCTGTGGTCAGTGTGCCCTGCCCAGGTTCAGGATTCTCAGCCGTTATGCTCCCTGGCCGCCGCCTTTGCTCCCTCCCTCTCGGAAGAGCAGAAGGCGCAGTATGTGTCTGCCTCGCACCCCTCACTGGCCTCATTACTATCATTTTGGTGATGTGTTGGCCCTACTTGGTGCTTAGAACCTGAGTAAGCCCTGCTCTGCAGGCGAAGCGGGAGCCCTAGTTGACTCAGCCCCTTACTGGGATGGGCTGTGAGGTGGTGCCAAATGTCCAACTTTGTTTGTTCCCACCTTTGGCTCTTTACCAGGGGTATGCATTACCGTCAGTCACATGAGGGTCTTTTGAAAAATGGTGCTTGGACCCTCCCTTTCCCTGCAGAGACTGGCGGAGGGCACAGTGGGAGGGATGTGTGTGTGTGTGTGTGTGTGTGTGTGTGTGTGCGCGCGCGCGAGCGCGCATGCGTGTATACTTTGGAAAACCTCTCCAGCAGCTTCTGGTAGGCACCTGAGGTTAGAAAGCACTCTCCAGGAAAAAGCGTATAAAACTCAGCAGTTGCTGTAGAAGGCTCTTCGTGCATCATGCTCTGGGCATGTGTTTGAGGGCTGACCTCCAGCAGACAGCTGAGTGGGGCTGTGGGCTAGAGTTTAAATGATCAAATTAAGTTTATTTTGAAATATTGTAAATTTTAAAATAATATAACGTAATGCTTGCAATAGAACATTTGGAACAATTAAAAGGGATAGGAAAAATTACCTGTAATCTCACCATCCATAGTAGCCACTGTTGGCACAAAACATATGTGCATTATTCTATGAATAGGTTTAAATTTATTTTTTAAATAGTAGAGACTCCCTTTATAGATAGGATTTTTGTCTCCTCTTTTCACTCAATTACTTTTTTTCATGGTGTTAACTCTTAAAACATGCTGCATGAGCTTCCTTCTGTTGGACGTGCTGTGGATTACCTTACCATCCCCTGTGGTTCAACATTTAGATTAACTGTTTTTCCTATTATTAACAGTACTGTGATTGAATTTTGAATTAGTAGATTCTTAGAATTGCTGTTCCTGTGTCAGATGCACATTTCTGTTTTTAAATGTTCTTTCTTTTTATTAAAAGTGACCTGTAGCACCATTGAGTTCATTTTGCAAAAGGAAAGACCACCCTGATTCTACCATCCTAGCAGTTCTCTTCATTCTCCCAGAATCCTCCTGTGCTCCTTCTGTTGTCTGTGACATATGAATGGTGGAAAGCTGCCCTCTGGACTGCTGCTAGGGGCTCCTCTGTGTATTGTGTTGTGGTATAAAATAAAAGAGCAAAGTGTTGTGCTCTTTTTATATGGAGTAGAAACCCCATCCAAACTTAAGATACCTCCTCCAGCCATGCTCAGCCATGGGCAGCCCAGTGAAGGACTTGTCCCCCTACCACACTGAGGAGGGGCTTACAGACCACCCAGCCCAGGCAGTGATGATGAGTCCTTGAGAATCTTATTTTCTTTCCTTTTCTGGTTTGTTTTCTGGTGAGATAGAAAAATTTTTTTTAACTGGGAGGTGATGGGATTTCTTTTTGAAGTTGAAAACTTGGTGGTGAGTGTGGGAGGGAGAAATGAAAGAGTATTGAAGCTTTTACAACTGTAAAGCTGACTGACTTTTAGGTCAAATATTTATATTTAAATTTGGTTTATTTGAAATTACTAGTATTTTAAATTTGCATCTACAGCTAGAACAACTTATTAATTGGATGTAAATTTAAATGTTAAATTTTTAAATTTAGTTGCATTGAGATGAACTACAAAGTATCAAACATTAAAAATTTTTTTGCTTATATATAGAAGTGAAGAAAAGACAATAACAGTAACAGTAGTTCCGTAAAGTAATTAATAATTTTGGACCTAGTACCATTTACTTTATTTGCGTCATTTGTCATATTAAGAAGAGGTTTAGAGGAGAAACACCATAGGTTTCATTGAATACTCATTTTCTGAGTTTTTTTTTTAAGTAGTTTGTCAGGAGTGATGGTGGAGGGCACACATATGGGTAGGTGAGCAGTGGGTGGCTTTCCCGGCACTTGGCACCTGGGCTTGCTGAGTGGGAAGCCTTTTCATTTGTTAACACTGTGTAGGCTGGAGTGCAGCGGCCCCCTTGGGGGAATGACTTGCCACCTTCTGGGGCGGTGGGTCCACACTGGAGTGCGTTGGTCTCTGGCTCCACCAACAGGCCATCCTCTGGGCGAAGGTGTGCATCAGGCCAGCCTCTCTCACAGAGGGAGGGAGGAGAGCATGTGTGGAAGAAATCATCAAAAAAGTACTCCTGAAGTAAGCAATTTTATGGAGTTGGGATTTCAAAAAGTAGTTACAGATTCTGAATGTCTAATGATTTAAATTTTTAATTTATTAAATCTGTATATTAAAAATTGACAACTTGCATGACAACCGGATATGACACTCAAAACAAAACTTTTGGCAAACTTCTGAAAAATGGTTTTATTATGCTTAACTTACTATTTAAACTACACTGTGTCTTAAAGCTCCTGTGGGCTCAAGAGGTGGGAAGGCTGAGACATAGAGAAGGAGCCTGGGGGGGCAGGTGGGTTAGAGCTGCATTAGCCAGGGGTCGGGTCAGCCAATGTGCAGGTGGTGCTTGCTGTGTTGTGTGGGTTTGTTTTTCTCTGTTTCTTTTAAAACGGCCTGCCTTTGGCTACTGTTTTAGGTTATTTACATGAGAAGGAGATATGGAATTGGTTCAACTTCCTGAGCTGATTAGAAGGCATAATGTTGCCTGTGTGGATACGCCTGTGTCTGACTGTAGCAAGGCCTTTCTGGCTTGTCTCCAGAGGGGCCACGAGTCAGAGGTCATTTCCCGTGTGGGGGGCTCAGTATTTTCTAAATCTGTTTCCCCCCTCAAATATTTGGAATTATTAACTAAAAACTGGACATGCTATCAATAATATTTTGAGATGTCTTTTTTTTGGTGGGGGGGGTAATATATTTTTAGAGCAGTTTTAGGTTCATAGCACGGTTGAATGGAAGGTCCAGAAATTTTCCATACACCCCCTGCCCCTCCACACACAGCCTCCCCTACTATCAATATCCCCAACAGAGTGGGATATTTGTACAGTCAATGAACCCGCATCCACAGGTCATAATCACCCAAAGTCCATAGTTTGCAATACGGTTCACTCTTGGTGTTGAACATTCTATAGGTTTAGACAAGTGTATATTTACATGTATCCACCGTATTAGGGTAGCATACAGAGTAGTTTCACTGCCCTTAAAATCCTCTGTGCTCCACTTATTTATCCCTCCCTCTTCCAACCCCACCCTGGCAACCACTGATCTTTTTACTGTCTCCATAGTTTTGCCTTTTTCAGGATGTCACAGAATTGGAATCACACAAATATGTAGCCTTTTCTGATTAGCTTCCTTCACTTAGTAATGTGCAGTTAAGGTTCCTCCTGTCTTTTCAAGGCTTGATAGCTCCTTTCTTTTTAGTACTTGATAATATTGGATTGTCTGGATGGACCACAGTTTATGTGCTGGATCATATGGTAAGAGTATGTTTAGTTTTATAAGAAACTGACGAATTGTCTTCCAGAATGGCTGAACCATTTTGCATTCCCACCAGCAATGAACAAGAGTTCCTATTGTTCCATACCCTTCTCAACATTTGGTGTTGCCACTGTTTTGGATTTTTACCATTCTGCATGGTTGTATCTCATTATTGTCTTCATTTGCATTTCCTTTATTAACATATGATGTGGAACATCTTTTCTTATACTTATTTGCCATGTGTATATCTTTATCAGTGAGTTGTCTGTTTGGCTCTTTTGCTCATTTTTATTTATTTTTTAAATTTTAATTAATTTATTTTATTTTTGGCTGCGTTGGGTCTTCGTTGCTGCACACGGGCTTTCTCTAGTTGCGGTGAGCGGGGGCTACTCTTTGTTGCAGTGCGCGGGCCTCTCATTGGGTGGCTTCTCTTGTTACAGAGCATAGGCTCTAGGTGTGCAGGCTTCAGTAGTTGTGACACTCGGGCTCAGTAGTTGTGGCTCGTGAGCTCTAGAGCGCAGGCTCGGTAGTTGAGGCACACGGGCTTAGTTGCTCTGCAGCATGTGGGATCTTCCCGGAGCAGGGCTCGAACCCGTGTCCCCTGCATTGACAGATGGATTCTTAACCACTGCGCCACCAGGGAAGCCCTTTTGCTCATTTTAAAATCGGGTTATTTGTTTTCTAGTCCAGTTTTAAGAGTTCTTTGTGTGTTTTAGATAACACCCCTTTATCAGGTATGTCTTTTGCAAATATTTTCTCCCAGTCAGGCTTGTTTTCAAATTCTTTCAGTGAAATGTCTTTGAAAAATAAAGAAAGAAACAATAAAGATTTACCGAGTGCTTACTATGTTCTGACGCAATTGTAAGTGCTCTTAAATTTTTTTTCTTAAATTGTGGTAAAATACGCATAACATAAAATGTACTATCTGAACCATCTTTAGGGTGTACAGTTCGGTGACATTAAGCACATTCACGCTGCTGTGCAACACCACCACCTCCAGAACACTTTTCTTCTGGTAAAACTGAAACTCTGTGCCCATTAGACACTAATTCCCTCCCCTCCCCTCCCCTGGCCCAGCCACCACCAGTCTACTCTCTGTCTCTATGAATTTGACTCCTCTAGGGACTTCATATAGAATCTTACAGTGTTTGTCCTTTTGTGTCTGACTTATTTCACTCAGCATAATATCTTCAAGATTGATCCATGCTGTAACCTGTGCCAGAATTTTCTGATGAAATGTCTCTTTAAAAAAGAAAAACACATTGCAATTTGGTCATTTGTGGAGGCTAATCAAATTATTGAGGGTCAAACATGATTCACAAGTGAGATGCTAGTTACCAGCGAGGCAGTAGGTGAAACAGCCTTTTTGCACACAGACGAACACTTCTTTTAAGGGGCTTTGTGAGCTACTCGGGGGTGTGGGGAGGCGCCACAAGGGGGGAGTTGAAGGAATGACAGTGAGCAGAGAGGCAGACACTGCTGGTCTGCTTGGAACCCAGGGCCTTTGCCTCTTGAGGCAGGCTTCTCTTTGCTTGTTTACTTGTTTGTTTGAATAGTTCTGGGTTCTACCTTGAGAGCTGACTGTAGCAAGGCCTTTCTGGCTTGTCTCCAGAGGGGCCACAAGTCAGAAACGAGCGGTGAGAGGGAGTCTTGCTGTTTTTACTATTTCGTGGCTTTTAAATTTTGCGGCCATGCACATTTATTGCCTGTTAATGACAGCAAGAAAACTACTAATTGATATTCTACTCTGGACAGTAGCTTAATGGATTTTTTTTTTTTTTTGAAGCAAGCCATCTGATTTCCCCTTCAACAATCAGAATTATTTCTGGAGAAATTCTTAAGGAAATGGTACCATTTCTAACCCAGCAGGCATACACAGATCTCACCCAGAACCTAAGGAGCCAGAGGTGTTTCAGAATCAGAGTAGTTTGGATTTTAGAAGAGTAGTACAGTGTGTGTACTGTATATTGTTTCACATTCCCAGCACCCTGTAATCCAACACATTAGAAGTTCTGTTACAAAACACATGAATTTTCTAAGTGGGATAATTAAAGGCTAGAATTAGCTCCTTCTCGGTTCAGATCAGAATTGGCTGCAAATCATTTCAGATCAGGTTTTTTGGAGCTGTTTGCTTTTTGGAATTTGTGAGCAAGGGGTTGTGGGCCTGTATAAGGTAGAGGCCTTGAAGGCAAGTCATTGTGGTGGGATATGAAGAGTAAGATGCTGATAGGTGGCTGTCCTCCAGCCCAGAGTCTGCAGTCCTGCTGTTTCTCTCTGCTCAAGCATCCTCCTTTCCTCCTGTGAGCTGATGTCTGTCAAGGACCAGGGCTCACACTCCCCCCAGTCTGCTCTGCTTCTCTGAATTCATAGAGTTATTTATCTGTCCCCTTCACTCCACTTGAACATTTCTCAGATCTTTCCCTTACCTTCCTGCTGCATAGCTCTTAGCGATTTTTCACCTGGCCTTCTGGAGTACTTTCTTAGTTGGTCTCTAGTCTTGTCACCCTCTACAATTTGTTTTTATTTTTGTTTTTAGTATAACCTACATACAGAAAATCTCAATATAGATGCTAAGTATAAAGCTTAATGAGAACCCACAGTGTAACCTGCCCCCAGTTAAGAAACATTGCCTTGTCAGCACCCAGAAGTGCGCCATGTGTCCCTCCTAGCCACAGAACCACTATCCCGAGTTCTAAACTGTGTAGAGTGTTTGCATTTGATTTCATGTACATGGAGTTATACAGAATGTACTTCAGAGGGTGGTGTTGGTTTTTCACTGAATAAAATGTTTTTGAGATTAGCCCATATTTTTGTACTTGGCTGTGGATCATTCATTCTCATTGCTGTAAAGTATTTAATAATGTGAATATGGTGCAGTTCGATATTCTGCCATAGATGGACATTTAGGTAGTTTTATTTGGGGCTATTATAATGGATAATGCTCCTATGAGTCTTTTATAGATTTTTTTTTTTAAGTGGAAGACTTTTTTAGTTGAACACTTGATTGAGATTCTGGTAGCTGTGTTTTGACAAGCACGTGCACGTTTCTCTTAGGTAAGCTCCAGTGGCTCACAGGATGTACCTATGTTCGGCTTTCATAGGTACAACCACCTTGGAAAACACTTTCTACATTTACACTTCTTTGACACTGTGTGAGATAGAGTTCAGATGTCTTCACAGCTTCGTCACATTGGGATTTTCTCTTTTTCATTTTAGGGTTTCTAATGGGAATGTTGTGGTATTGTATTGTGGTTTTAATTTGCATTTGTCTGGTGACTAATGATGTTGAACTTTTTGTGTGCATATTGGCCATTCAGCATAGTATTTTGAGAAGACTTTCCTGCAGATTGAGCAAATGAACACCTTTTGTGTGCAGCTGACCTAATAAGAGAGAAGTCTAAATGCATCTGCAGGTATTCAGCATCGGCAGTACCTCAGTGTGGAGGGTGACTCTGCATCAGAACTGCCAATTCAGAGAGCAGACCTTATGGGTTATGCTTTTGTTTTCTTACCCATAAAGTGGAAATTATCTTTTTATAAACTGCCCCAAGAATGGAATGCCTTACTCCATTGTCGAACATATGTAACAACTGTCCATTTAATAAGGAACTCGATGCAGTCATGTGTCTTACTGCTGTGTAATTGGTAGCCTTATCAATGGTTTAAAAAACACAATCCTAGGATGGAGGAAGTGGGTGAAGCGGGGAGGGTCAAATTACAAACTTCCAGCTGTAAGATGAATAGGTCCTCGGGACGTAGTGTACAACATGCTGCCTGTAGGTAACAATACTGTATTGTAAATTTGAAAGTTGGTTAGACAGTAAATCTTAAAAGTTCTACACACACACACACACACACACACACAGAGACTGTAACTTGTGAGTTGGTGGATGTTAACTAACGTTACTGTGCTAATCAGTCTGCACTATATGCATTTATCATTACCTTACATTATCTTAAACTTATATCATGTTATATTTCAATATAACAAAAAAATTCCACAATCCTAGACATTATATTCCTTGTGTTTGGAACCTCACAGGGAAAACAAAAGTGATGTTTTCTCTAGTACATTAGTCTCCAGAGTGTGTGTGTGTACCCCAGAAAGAGATCAAGATGATCCTTTAGAATTTTGGAAGAAATACTTCTGATTGTTTTTCTCATCCTGTTTGGTTGCTATTTTTATGTTTTATAATGTGTAGTACAGTAATATAATTTATACATATGTGAATGTGTTGTTGCCACATTAATCTTTTCTTTTAGAAAACATTTTTTGAGGTATACTTTACATAGGATAAAACAAAGCTATTTTAAGGGTACCTTTCAAAGAGTTTTGACCGATGCATATATATATGTAACCAAAACTTCAATCAAGATAATACAACATTTCTATCTCCCAGAATCTCTCTCCTGCCCTTTTGCCCCTCTTCACTAAACTGAAAGTCCTAGGTAATCAGTGATCTGCTTTTCATCACTGTAGACTAGTTCTATCTTTTCTAGGATTTCTTAAGAATTGGATCATGCAGTGTGTACTCTTCAGTTTGGCTTTTTTTGATTAACATGTTTTTGAGATTCATCCATGTTGCTTGTTTGGGCACTTTTTTTTTTTGTTCTGTTTTGGTTTTGCAAATTTATTTATTTATTTTTGGCTGCACTGGGTCCTTGCTGATGAGTGTGGGCTCTCTTTTTAGTTGTAGCGAGTAGGGGCCACTCCTCGCTGTGGTGTGCAGGCCTCTCATTTAGGTGTCCTCTCTTGCTGCAGAGCATGGGCTCTAGGTGCACGGGCTTCTGTAGTTGTGGCACATGGGCTCAGTAGTTGTGGCTCGCGGGCTCCAGACCGCAGGCCCAACAGTTGTGGCACACGGGCCTACCTGCTCTGCGGCATGTGGGATCCTCCCGGACCAGGACTCAAACCTGTGTCCCCTGCATTGGCAGGCAGATTCTTAACCACTGCGCCACCAGGGAAGCCCCCAGTTTTTTTCCTTTGTGATTGTTGAGTGGTAGTTGAGAAGTATCTTCTTGCATGGACTTAACATCATTGGTTGATCCATTCACCTGTTGCTGGACACCTGGGCCATTTCCAGGTTGAATTGTTATGCATCCTGCTGCTGTGACCATTCATAAAGGAGTCTGTGTGGACAGATGCTCTCATTTCTCTTTGTCAAATGCCTAAGAGTGGAGTGGCTTTACTAAGAAGCCAACAGACTTTCCCAAAGCAGTCCCACCCTTTTATATTCCCACCAGCAGTGTGAGAGAGTTCTAGTTGCTCTGTGACCTCATCAGCACTTGGTTTTGTCAGTTTTTTCATCTTAGCCATTCTGTGGGTGTGCAGTGGTATCTTATTGTGGTTTTGACTTGCATTTCACTGATGACTAATGGTGTTGAGCATATTTTCCTGTGCTTGTTAGCCATTTCTGTACTACTTTAGTGAAGGTCTCTTTGACCATTTTTAATGGGTTGTGTTCTTATTGAATTTTAAGAATTCTTCGTACATCCTGAACACAAGTCATCTGTGAGCTATGTGTATTATGAATATTTCTCCGATTCTGTCCCTTGCCTTTTCATTTCTTGATGATATATTAGTCATATGTTGACTCCTGCTTAATTTTTCACTTAAAAGTGTACAGTCAAAAATATTTGGAGGTTACTGCTCTTCTGCATTGGCAGAAGGAATTGCTGTGAACTGGGGAGAGGAAGGAGGGCACCCAGGCCCTGCCCCACGGCTTTGCTTAGGAGTTCAGTCTGAGTCAGGTGTCTGTTGGAGAGCCTGCTTTGGTTTCATGTGAACGTTATTTGGGCAAGTTTGGGGTAATCTCAAGAGTAGTCCCACCTCAGAGGGGTAATCGCTTCTCTCTGAGCACCTGCTGTATGCTCAGCAAAATAGACTGTGTGCTGCTACCGTCAGCGACATGGACGGAGGGCCCGCCCAGCCATTTGCACCCAGAGCCGTGGGTGTGGTGGCTTTTGATCCAGGCGAGAGAGGGCTCATGGGATTATTTCTACAACTAGCGGAAATCTTTGTTAGTCTAGAACATGTTTGGAATGACTGAAAATTTTTATAAGACTGCTGGAAGCACAAAGCATCACATTGACTATACTAATATCCAGTACTGCCTTCACCCTCAGCCTGGCATCAGGATTTTTAATGAGTGTACCTCTCTGAGTCAGCCTTTCCCCCAACAGCAAATTGCCACGCAAAGTAGTAGATAAGGCAGCTCTTTCCAGTACCTTCATTAATGGAATCGCAGTGCAGTAAGTAGCCAACAGACAAAATTCTTCTCCAAGCCAAAGAAAAAATTCAGAAGCAGTTGTGAAGCTGCTGGTCACATGTGTTGCTGGAAAACCCAACACCAGCTCTCTAAATTGGGTCAGGAATGTTTCTGGAATCAAGGCTTCGTGGTCTGTGGGTACAAAAGCAGATCTGCCTATGGAAATGCACCATTTCCTAATATACTAGTGCCTTAGGATACAGGGCCAGCTCCATAATACATGGGGTCCAGTGCAAAATGAAAGTGTGGAATAAGAATGCTGCAAACATCTCCAAGGATATATTGTACAACAAAGGGAATATAGCCAATATTTTATAACTATAAATGGAACATAACCTTTAAAAATTGTGAATCGCTGCATTGTACACTGGAAACATATAATATTGTACATCAGTTATACCTCGGTTTTTTAAGAAGCTGCAAAAAGCTTTTCATTTCTTTTGTGGCCTCTCTCTCTCAACCTGCTGCGGTATTTTTGTTATTTAATATCAAGCTTTCTTAGGTGGAAGGGTACTCGTGGGGCAAGTGCAGACTCTCCCAGGTGCCCAAGGTGCCCCTGTCCAGGCCCCGTCCTGGACAGTGGGTGGTTGTGGAGGGGAAGGGGGTGTGGGAGGCAAGATGTGTGTGAACTGAGCCTCCAGGCCCCAGGCTGTGGTCCTTTGACCCATTGGACCTCGTTTACAAAACACAGACTCAGATAAAATGAAGGAGAGATTTCAAGGTGCTGGCTTCGGAACATTCAGCCTCATCTGTGGGCCCTTCTGAGCACAACACCTGTTTGACTCACTAACTAGCCACATGCCTGCAGTGGCCCTGTCCACGCAGAAAAGCTTTGTTTCACGTGCCGTGTAGTTTCTGAGTCACCTCAAAGCTAAACATGCAGTGAAAGTGCTTCACTCAAAGATAAATCTCGCAGGGCCTGAGCCCAGGTTGCAGGTGTCTTATTGTTTTTGTTTTTGTTTTGTTTTTTGCGGTATGCGGACCTCTCACTGTTGTGGCCTCTCCCATTGTGGAGCACAGGCTCCGGACGTGCAGGCTCAGCGGCCGTGGCTCACGGGCCCAGCCGCTCCGCGGCATGTGGGATCTTCCCGTACCGGGGCACAAACCCGTGTCCCCCTGCATCGACAGGCGGACTCTCAACCACTGTGCCACCAGGGAAGCTGCGCAGGTGTCTTATTGAATCAGACTTTTGAGGCTCCGGTTAGAAGTTCATGCTAGGGACTTACCTGGTGGCGCAGTGGTTAAGAATCCTCCTGCCAATGCAGGGGACACAGGTTCGAGCCCTGGTCCAGGAAGATCCCATATGCCACAGAGCAACTAAGCCCGTGCGCCATAACTACTGAGCCTGCTTTAGAGCCCGCAAGCCACAACTGCTGAAGCCTGCATGCCAACTACTGAGACCACACGCTGCAGCTACTGAAGCCCGCGTACTGTAGGGCCTGAGTGCCGCAACTGCTGCCTGTGTGCTGCAACTACTGAAGCGTGCGTGCCTGGAGCCTGTGCTCTGCAACAAGAGAAGCCACCGCGATGAGAAGCCCGTGCACCGCAATGAAGAGGAGCCCCCGCTCTCCGCAGCTAGAGAATGCCCACGCGCAGCAACGAAGACCCAACGCAGACAAAAATAAATAAAAAATAAATTTAAAAAAGAAGGAATAGCTTTATTGTATATAAAAAATTCATGCTAAACCCAACAAAAACTATAGTAATGTGGCCTCTTTTAATAAACACCATTGTGTTTCATGAGTTTTATAGAATGTTTTATCATTTTTCAGGGTAAGAAGTCAAGTGAGGTAATAGGTGTTGCTTGAGGTTTACCGCAGAGGAGCAGCAGAGAAAATTGTGGACTACTTAGGGTTTCGGGCTCCTTCCAGTATGGTCTTCATTGTCCTAACCTGTCTTATAGTGGGTCAGGCTGTCGACCTGTGACTTGTGCTCCTTAATAAGTGGCTGCTGGCCTCCCAAAGACACCTCCTCTGAGGGGCAGCCCTCTCCTGAGCTGATGAGCTGCCCCTCCACATACCTTCTTCTGGGGCGAAGGGCTCTAAGTGGCCCTTTCAGACCCATGGTGGTGGCAGCTCAGCGTGACCAGCGGGTAGGGCTGACTGGTGGTGTGGACATGTTGCTCTTGGAGCCACAGAAAAGGCAGCCCCAGGTGGGGGAGTGATTTATGAGTCACTGACAAATGTGATTGATTAAGGGCTACAATTCATTAAAGGTTGTAGTAAAAGTTTTGATATTTCTGTCAAAAATTAGAGGAAACTAGTAGAATGATCAAAGCGTATATATATAGGCCCATTTAAAGTGCCTTTTTGGCTAAGTCCACCTCAGGGTTTGGAAAGGAGAGGAATTTTTCTTCCATTTTTGCAAAAGATAAAAAAGAGGCATGGCTTGCCATCATAACTGAGTTAGGACTGGAACCCATTGTTAAACTCCCACAATAGTGTTTCCTGCCACAGGGGAATGCTTGCTTGAGTCCTGAAGGCTGTTCTCTTCCACCAGAGCTGCTGCTTGAGTTTCTTAGGCTCTTTCTCCTCTGTGATGTGGCGAATGTACCCTCTCACTGCCGAGGACACCGAGTGTGCCTGTTCAGGTTTCAGGAGGGGCTCGTTGGACGTCCCCCTGGGATTATGGGTAACGGGCACCTCAGAGGTCATGTGTCCACTTAGCCATTGCACCCCCCAGCCTGTTCCTCATCCATCCACATCTCAGTAATTGGTACCAACATTCTTAGTCACACAAGCCAGATGTGAAGCCAGTCATCTGCGGTCTTCTCCCTTCTGTGCCCACACATATTGGTGGGTCATCAGGGCAGTTTATTTCCATCCCCCACCAGTCAGATCCCGTCTCCTCTTCCTGTCCTCACTGCCTCACATGGTGTGAGCACTGCACACCCCGGCTCCTTGGAAGCCTCCTCACTGGTTTCCTCATTTCCCCCCTTACCTCCCGATCCAGTCTTGGATGTAACTGTCCACACATTTCTTCAAATGCAGAAGATCCTGTTGCATCCCTCCTTGGCAATCACTGCTGCTCATAGCAAGTCATCGACGGCCTCAGAGCACTGTCCATCCACCCTGTGTGACATGTTATTTTTATTAACACAGTCTTTCCTTTGCCAATCCCAAGATTAAATGATCGGTTTGTCTTCCCCTTCTTATTAGATTATCTTTGTCAGCTGTCAGAGGTGAATGACAGAGTAACTGGCCTCTCATTTCTTCCCTTGGAGAGCAGGTCAGCAGCTCAGCTAATGTCTCTGTGGCCAGTTGCATAGCTGAAAGGACTTGAAATGATTTTCCAGACATCCCCTGGGATTGCTAACACTAGGGAGGTGGTGGTGTGTGGGGAGGGTCCTCGCTGTAAGCCTTTCTGCCCATTGACCGCAGGTGTGGCCACGGAACTCGCGCCTTCTGTCTTTTCTCTCTGCCTTGGAAGCAGCAGAATCCTCACTGGAGCCACTGCATCAGCCTGGGCCCTAGAGGGAGGGAAACGTGGAGCAGAGCAGCCACGAGCAGCCACTTCCGAGGGGGTGGACGGTAGGAGCTGGACCCAGACCTCTGCTGTGAGCCACAGAGACATTGGGCCGTTCGTAGAACAGCAGGGTTCAGCCTGTGTTGGCTGTCAGGACACTCAGTGCTGTGCTCTGGTAACATGGTAGGGAGATACTGTTCTGTGTGAATATTGGTATATGTAGGATGGGACAAATCTTCGTCCCAGGAGAGAAGAAATCCAGAGTACGGAGTATGGTGTCACCACAGACCACAGCTTCTTGGGTCACAGGCTGGAAGCCCAGTGATGGGACGGTGTGTAGGTTTAACAGACACCAACTGTGTTGGGTGAATGTGAGGGCACAGATGTCAGGGTCACTTGTGTGAATGTGGCCGTGACCCTGTCCTGTGAACTCCAGAACTGGGGTTGTATTTCCCTGCTTAGCCCGAGGCTGACTATCAGGGACAAACAGACTCTGGAGGAGGGTCTGGAGTTGATAAGAATTGCAGTGAGGTGACATTTCATAACTATGTCAGGTGTCCCACAGGATTGTCCTTGGAATTTGGTGGGAGTCTGAAGTGTATAGAAGACAGATAATGATGAAGGTGTGTCCCAGAGCAGGGCTCTCAGACTGTCTGTGGAGAAGGTCCACTCTGAAAAGTAGAAGAGTAAATGGGTTCCAAACACTCTGTGTGTATGCTCTCCTTGTCATGGCACATGACACAGTTCCTGGCCTGGCTCAGGCCCCGCAACACCTAGAGTGGCACGGCCTAGATCATCAAGCTTTGCATTGGACATCTTGAAAGTTTCTAAATTTTTTTCTTTTTCTTTGAAATTACTCAGACTTATAGAAAAGTTGCAGAAATAGAACAGAGATTCTCATTTTCCCAGATTCCCCAAATATTAACATTTACCACACTTGCTTCATTGCTCTGTTTTTTCCCTGAAAATTTTGAGAATAAGCTGCATACATGATGCATTTTTACCTCTAAAATATTTCCATGTGTATTTCCATGTATATTTCCTAAGAAATTTTCTTCCATAACCACAGCCCAGGTACCAGAACCAATTAGCGTTGATACAACACTGTGACCTAACCCACTGGCCTTAACTGGATTAGCAGTCGTTTACTGATGCCCTTTTTCTAGAGTCAGATCACCCATGCATTGAACTTTCCTCTCATTTGTGACTGTTCCTTGGCCTTTCTATGTCTTCTATGTTGATTTTTGTTTTTGGGGGGTTTTTTTAAAGAAGTAGGGTCATCTGCTGGGGGTGAGATAGGAAGTTAGCAGGTCATAGATTTAGGGAGCTGGAGAAAGTTGGGGTTTTTTGTTTGTTTGTTTTAATATTTATTTATTTATTTATTTGGCTGTGCTGGGTCTTAGCGGCATGCAGGATCTTTATTTCCAGCATGTGGGCTCTTAGTTGCGGCATGTGGGATCTAGTTCCCTGACCAGGGATCAAACCTGAGCCCCCTGCATTGGGAGCGTGGAGTCTTAACCACTGGACCACCAGGAACGTCCCATTGTTTTGTAGAATATTTGAGGACAGGCCAGTTGTTTTGTAGAATATTTGTCTGATGTTTCCTCTTGGTGAGATCTGGGTTTGTTATTTTTAGCAGGAAATCCAAAGGTGAGGCAGTGTCTTCTCGGTGCCCCACGGCAGGGATACTGTTGCTGCTTTGTGCCCTGGCCATGAGGGTGGCATCTGCAGGCCTCGTCCCATTAAACTTTCTAAAGTACTCTTTAAAAACTGAGGGACTCCAGAGTTATCCTAATAATGACTGTCTGAATTGCATTCAGACATGTTGTTTTAAGTAGGTAGAAATGGAGCCCACTTGTGGGGAGATTCTTCCTACTCAGGAAGTGTGTCTGAGTAATCTGTGCCATGACAGAGAAGGATGACAGGAGGCTGGGGGACATGGTAGCCGTCCCCCCGGGGGCCTGCCATCACTGTGGGTGCTGAGGTGGAAGGCTGATCTGCTGCACTCACCTTTCCGAGTGGTGCTGTGGGGCCAGACCACTGTTCCTTCCTGTCTCGTCCTCTGTGGTGTAAAGGGTATGACATCTGACATCTGTGCCCTCTTCCTGAGGCCAGCTACACCTCTGAAGTGGCCCAGTTGGACTTCATTGTAGGGAATAGTTTGCCTAATTGGTTAATTGTTTGAACTTGCTTTGCATAGAGATAACACTAAATTTGACTTTCTGTTTGGTTGGAGACTTATTTCAATATGGCTTATTTCTGCCTAGCTGTGTGATGTTAGTGTTGAAGTATTTGCAGCAAGGCCTGGCTTTGTATTGATATATAAAGAACAGGTCTTCAGGGACTTCCCTGGTGGCACAGTGGTTAAGAATCCGCCTACCAATGCAGGGGACATGGGTTCGAGCTCTGGTCTGGGAAGATCCTACATGCCGCAGAGCAACTAAGCCCGTGCGCCACAACTACTGAAACCTGCACGTCTAGAGCCCGTGCTCCACAACAAGAGAGGCCACTGCAAGGAGAAGCCTGCGTACCGCAATGAAGAGTGACCCCTGCTCGCCACAACTAGAGAAAGCCTGGGTGCAGCAGCGAAGACCCAATGCGGCCAAAAATAAATAACTAAGTAACTAACGAACTAAATAAATAAATAAAAACAGGTCTTCAGAATCCTTAGAGCTTCTCTGTGAATCTGAAAATTCAGAGCTCTAGACCCAAGCCATTGGCTTGCATATCTCATTTGTAAGAGTTTCCATTCCAACAAGAAAAATGCCTGTCACCAAGTATAGGAGACTAAGAGAGAGGTGAAGAAAAGGATATTTGCAACTCTGAATCCATATTAAAATTGTTAATGTTTATTCAAGTAAAAGAAACTTAGTTTTTATCAGGGTCCTTGCCTAAGATTGAAACCATCAGCTGTTACGTTGCTTCAGTTTTGATTTGTGGCTCAAGTTGTGCGGCTTCTTAGAGGTGCTCAGTACCTGGTCATTTTTTGCTTAGGGGTTCGCCGTTCTGCTTTCTGCTGTCTGGTTTTTCTTATTGTTCATTTTAAAATCTTTCCCTTTTCTCTGTTATTTTGTCATATTTCTCAGAGTTCTCATAAACAGCATGTTTTTATACTGAGCTTTATTACAAATCTTTCAGGATCAGTTGAAGTATTTTTAAAGAGCACACGGTGTTAGGTGTTGTGATGGTACGAAGCGGTGTGAGACCCGGGCAGCATGCTCTTAATTTCCCAAATCCGTATAGGATCTTTTAGGCTCTTCAACCCTTTCCATGACCTGAAGTGCTTCATGGGAACGAGGACCAGTGTGCCCAGACGTAACAGCCTCTTGGTGGTGGTGGCGGGGAGACAGAGATCTGACACTCACCTTGCTTTGTCTGCTGTTTTAATGTTTTGCTGCTCTTTTTACTTTTGTGAAACAACTAATTAAAATTATCCCACTATTTTTTTTAACATGTTGGGTAGGGTGGGCTGGGCTACCTAGTCTCTGTAATTAAGCTTTGTTCATTTTATTAATTTATTTTATTTCTTTTTGACTGTGTGGCATGTGGGACCTTAGTTCCCTGACCAGGGATCCAACCTGGGCCCCCTGCAGTAGAAGCATGGAGTCGTAACCGTAACCACTGGACCGCCGGGGAAGTCCCTATCCCACTGTTTTTTTATTTCTAGCTTAGAAAAGTCAAGCAGTGGCCATTCACATTCCCTAAAGGGGAACAAAGATTTCATCACTAATGGAACTCCATAGAGAACTCAAACACCGTTTTGATGTATTTTGCTTCGAATGTAACCTACATAGAAAAATCGGATATAATTATAACATGGGTGCCCAGGTACAGAAATACGCCATTGTTAACCCAGAAGTATAGGAAATATTCTGTGAACTCCCTGACATGTTATCAACATTTTACCAATTTCTGTATCCATCTACAGGTGGCTTTTTTTATTTAAAAAAAAACAACTCTTTATTGAAGTATACTACATATACAGAAGAGTGTATGTTTCATACATGCGTAACTCGATGAATTTTCACTAATAGGAACTCACCCATGTAATCAAAACTCAGATTAAAAAACAGAAAGTTACCAGACTACCTGGGTAGCTTTTAAGTGTGTTTCATGGTTCATACACGTATGAGAAGTTCACGCTTAGATGCAAACAGAGATACCATTTTCGCCTGTCAAGGGGGTGGGGTTAGTGGCAGTGTCCACTGATGGCCGGGACACTCTCACATGCTGTCGGTCAGAGGCTGTCAGCAGGTGGCCTGACAGTGCCTTGCGTTGCTTTAGATGCCCTCTGTGCCCTTGGA
The DNA here is from genome assembly GCF_025265405.1 of Mesoplodon densirostris. Classification (NCBI taxonomy): domain Eukaryota; kingdom Metazoa; phylum Chordata; class Mammalia; order Artiodactyla; family Ziphiidae; genus Mesoplodon; species Mesoplodon densirostris. The sequence goes on along the minus strand of NC_082678.1, from coordinate 13,478,711 downwards.
GCCTGAGGTTTATGGATGGCGCCTGTGCCGTGGAGACGATTGTTGTCTTTAATTGGAAACTTTGGGAATAGGATACAAAGGAAGGAAGTCCTCCATGTGGTGGTGCTAGCCCTGAAGGCAGCGCTCAGCCATCTGTGCGAACAGACCCTGTGGGTGACACTGAGGGAACGTGCAGACTGAGGGCCAACATGCAGGGTGTGGTCCTATTTTGTGGAAAGCAGAAATAAACCCCGGAGACAAGTAGGTACCCCTTGGGGGAGGGAGGAGTCCCATTCTCACATTCCCGTGTTGGAATTGTGCACAGTGCTTTGTTGCTTCCGTGGCACATGGAGGACAGGCAGGTGGGTGTGCTGCTCCTGTGGTGCAGCCTGGGCTTCTGTGAGTTCCCAGGTGATGACGGGACGAACAACAGAGTGGATGGCGAGTGTCCAACTGTAGGAAAAGCAAGTACTATTGACATCTTACAGTGGGACTGAAGGTAGTTTGGTTTTTTCATTTTAATAAACATTTGAGTGTTTGATAAATATTTGAATTAATCCTCATGGTACTCTCAGAGATAGATGCTGTCATCTGTTCTGTGGATGAGGAAACAGGCACAGAGAGGTAACTGCTCTGCAGGATCGGATGCCCTCGTGCTGGGTCACGATGCTTGTTCTCACAGCCTGGCCTTCCTGGTGAACAGTGACTATCGCCTGAGGACAGGGGCTCGGGAACTACAGATGGGAGGAAAAGGAGGAAACTTCCTTACTCCCATAATTGTTATATATATTGTGCTAGAAATTAAGGCCAGTGGGGTCTTAATCCCCTTCTTTTCTAGGCCTGGAGTTGATTATTCAAATCTCATGCTGGCGACAAAGGGGCAGCTGCAATTGTGGGCTTCCCATTTGTTGTATTCATGTGATTTGCTTGTTTTTTTCTTTTGTTGTTTTGTTTTGTTTTGTTTGCGGTACGCGGGCCTCTCACTGCTGTGGCCTCTCCCGTTGCGGAGCACAGGCTCCAGACGCGCAGGCTCAGCGGCCATGGCTCACGGGCCCAGCCGCTCCGCGACATGTGGGATCTTCCCAAACCGGGGCACGAACCCGTGTCCCCTGCATCAGCAGGCGGACTCTCAACCACTGTGCCACCAGGGAAGCCCAATTTGCTTGTTTTAATTACCTTTTTAATGTATGAAACTGGGCACTTGTTCATTAATTCCAACAAGTGTATACTGAGGGCCTTCTCTGTATATACCAGGAACTCTTCTGGTCTCCAGTTTATAGCAGTGAACTGAGCTTTGTTCTAATGGAGGTTGTATCCTATTGGGGTGACAACAAGCAAAAGTTGGGGTAACATAGAATCATGTGGCCAGAGTGAAATGAGGAACAAGGCAGCAAGGGGAGGGTGTGGGGCGGTAAGGAGACCCTTGGATAGGCAGCTGAGGGGTGGGAGGGGACCCCTGGGTAGTGAGCAAGGGGAGGAACGGACAAGAGGCAGGGATGTGGGGTCTGACCCACAGTGGGGTGGGGGCCTCTGGGGTATTAAAGTGGAGGGAGGACAGCATGAGAGAAGGACCTCGAGAAGGAAAGGGCTGTGCCCCGAGGGCAGAAGAGACAGAAGCTGGCCTTTTTGTATCTTTGAACACCACGTGCAGATCTTGCTGTTTTAGAAATACCCTGGCTACTGGCTGCAGACAGACTAGAGTGGGAACCTGAGAGAAGGGCTGGGCAAGAGATGTCATCAGAGGTAAGGTGAGGGGCGTACCTGGGGCGCCTCCTCCTTATGATGGGACCGTCCATGCACTGCGGAGTTAGCAGCATTCCTGCCTGGCCTCCACCCACTCAATGCCAAGAGCACATCTCCAGATCACAAGCCTGTCTCCAGACCCTACCCAGTGTAGATTAAGTGGTTTTTGAGTCTCCTCTCCCCCCCTTTTTTTTCTTCCTGTTGAGCTGGTCTAAATGATGTTTTTGCTTACTAGTGTTTTTAAATCATGTGATGCCTCCTTTGTGTTTCACTCATTAATCGACTTGTAACATGTGAGGTGAACTTGAAGTGGGCTTCTCTCCGACTCTTCCATGCAAGTCGAGGCTCCAGTATGTTTGGGGACACTCGGGCTCTGCGACCTGTTGTGGGTGGGGCATCCTGCCCACCGATCGGCAGATGGGCGCTGACATTTGGCTTTTCTTTTTTAGGTGCACGTTCAGGTTCCCGAGCACAAACATCAAGATCACGTTCACTGCCCTGTCCAGCGAGAAGAGGGAGAAACAGGAAGCGCCCGAGTCCCCTGTGAAGCCCGTGCAGGCTCACATCTCGCCGCTGACCATCAACATTCCAGACACCATGGCCCACCTCATCAGCCCCCTCCCCTCCCCCACAGGAACCATCAGGTACACAGCAGCTTACATGGTAGACGGGGTCACCGTGGGGTCAGGGTGTGCATGTGCCAAGGTGGACATGACCCTGTCCAAATTTCAGTCCTTGCCTCTTGCTGTGGGACATTCAGAAGCCATCGTACGTCACAGTAGTGGGCAGCAGCGCACAGCGACATCTTCTCCCTTCCCTGGTGCTGACCTACATGGAGAGGGAGATGTTGAGGGCACTTATAATACTGTTTAGTTTCTGAGCACTGTTTGCGCTTAGTTTCCTGCATATGAAACACAGTTCCCAAATGTTCCTTGTTTTCACTTGTGGATTCTTTTATTTGAGTGTAAGTTTAAAGGATAGATGATTTGTCTTATTGGTCTAAAGTGTGAGGTGGGTTTTCAGTTGCATTTTGAGTTTTTTTGTTTGCTACAATTTCATGCAAATTCTGATGACTTAAACTTTGGATTACTGAGTTTGACCACAGTGAGGTGACAAACTTCTGTTTGTCCTGATGTCCTGAGAGACTGGGAGCCTCAGGAAGTGGAGGATGGTGCCTCAAGGCGTGCTCTCCACCGCATAACCCAGTGCAAGATGGTCATGTTGTGCGGTGCTTTCAGGGGGCAGTAGCTGAGGGTCAGGTCAGGAATTGCCCGGGACCAGCAGGCGTGACCCTAGGACAGGGCTCAGATGGTCGGTCCTCCTGTGTTCTGTTGGGTCTTAGAAGAGTGAAGTATGTATTCAGGCATCTTCTTCCATGTGAGTAATGTTAGACTTAGGTGCAAAAGGAACACATTTGGTTCTCTTGAGAGCCAATCTCCTACTGTCCAGGTGTGTCCGCAGGGCATGGCTGGCAGGCAGAGAAGGCCTTGCCTCGTGCACTGGGACTGACCCCTACATGTAGCAGAGCAAGGAGGGCACAGAGGGAACACTGGCAGCTCTGGGTTGTAGCTTTCAGTCGGACACTTCTGTTTCTTATCTTAAAAGCCAGCATGGACAGAAAGGTATCCTTCTGGAAAGGCCTGGAAGGAGTGTCAGGTAGACTCTGGCTGCACCCTTGCTTGGTGTTATGTGAGTGCAGCTGCTCTTGGGTCCCTTCTCTGCCCCCTGCCATGGCTGCTCTGCTGAGGATGGTGCCTCTGTCTCTCCCACTTGGTTGAATTTGTCTGTATGTGACTAGATGGACCAGGTAGTAAGTGTGGCAGTGGGTAAGCAGAATTCAGCAGCCGGTGCCCCGATTTTTATTCAGCACTGTGTGAAAAGTGCACAGAATTCACAGAGGAAGAGGAGAAAGCCCATGTTTACGCACGTGGGACAGCGGCCCACAGTGGAAGCAGCAGCCTTAGGGTCAGACCACTGACACACTGCCCGGCCATGTGGAGACAGAAGTTCTGTGGGCGCTCAGGGAACTGGAGGTGGTTAGAAGCTTTAGGGATTGGGTCAGGAGCTGATGCAGTCTCTCCTCACCCCCTGCCCCATCTTCATCCTGTTTTTCTTGCTCGTCCCCTCTCCATACCCCACCGCCAGCACTGAGCAGCAGATCACCACCCGCCCCCGCCACCGTTCAGACAGCTCACGGTGGTGGAGCCCACCACCACCCAGCCAGTGGGGCCACTCACCACATTGACCCTTCATTTATGTTAGCTAGTTTTAAAATCATAAAGCAGGAGTGCCAAGAGTGTGGTCCTGCCATCTGTCTTGTTCCTCTCTCCCCAGTGCTTTAAGAGTTGTTCCTGGCATGTGGTAATAAACACTTGTTTCGTGGGTGAGTGCATATACTGACGGTGCATGTTCATGGTAGACAGTCCAGTAGTGCTTCAGAGGGTGCCAGGTAATAGTGTGTTGTTCCACCTCCTGAGCCCCTCCTTTCCAGTTCAGTTTTTTGGAGGTAACTACTGTTTCTTAAGTATTTTTTCCAGAAATTTTCTATACATTTGCAATGCTTGACTTTTTTTTTATCCAAAACATAAGTGAGATCTAACCATACATACTATTCTATAACTTACTGGATTTTTAAAACAATCTTATCTTGGCATCCTTCCATTTCAGTAGCTTGTTCTCTTTTGTAAAGTATAATACTGTACAGAAAAGGGAGAATAAGTTAAATACATAACTTGGTGAATTATCACAAATGAATGTGGCTCTTAATCAGCAGAGATCAAGAATCAGAACATTCTCAGCATCATGGCCAAGCCCTACCTTGTGGAAAAAAAAAAAAAAGTGCATGTTTGAAAACAGGTTCCTGTTTCTGATTTCTGGGTGTTCCCTGTGAGCCCGTCACAGCCTGCGTGTCTGTATCCCTGGCCTCCTCCCCTCTTTGTGCATCCTGTCTTCAGCCTCGCTGCTGTCTCCCTCTCTTCAGACTCCCCCTGACCTTTCCGGTGTAGCTGGAAGCCATGTCCTTTGTCACAGCCTGTCCTCAACTCTCTGGTGGGAGGGGGCGAGCAGAGCAGTGGTCTGTGTCCCTCTACCAGGCTGAGCCCTGGAGCCATCATGCATGGTTCTGTGTCCTTGGTAAGTTCCTAAGACGACACATGTGGAAGCAAATACCTGATTTCTTAGGGTGATCTTAAATTTCACAGAGTTAATGAGTCCATTTTTCCATGGAAAATGCTGAAGTTCTCTTACTTTTAAAATTTGTTTTCCTTGAATTAAGAGTCGGTTATTGAAACACAATGTGATGTACGTTTTCCCATAGACTGATAGGAACAACCTTTTCTCGTCCACAGTGCTGCGAACTCCTGTCCATCCAGCCCCCGGGGAGCAGGGTCTTCAGGGTACAAAATGGGCCGTGTGATACCATCTGACCTCAATTTAATGGCCGACAACTCACAGCCAGAAAATGAGAAGGAAGCTTCAGGTGGAGACAGCCCAAAGGTAAATGTTTTATAGCCTTGAAACAGAACCCAGGGCCTGTTGGGGAGCCAGCTGTCCTCACTGCATTGCCTGCATGTCAAGGAACATCCCCCGCAGGGCCTTTTGAGAAGTGCACGTCTGCGCGGATGTTGGGTCATTGCTGAGCATGTTCTCAGTGCGGGGCACTAGAGATGCATTCTTTTGGTCATTCAGCACTGGGCCCTCCTTGGTGGCAGCTATGGGCCCAGGTGCTGAGAGCTTGAACCCTTGGTCCTCACAAGGTCACTGCCTGGTGCCCTAGGAGACCACTCTTGGGATTTAGTTCTCCTTTCCCAGATGCTGAAGGTTGCACACACACATGTCTGAATGTACATGTGAACACATATGCACACAAACACACACTTTAGAGAGGACACATCAGTCCCCCTTTTGGATGGTAGTTATTATTATTTTTTAAAATTTATTTGGCTGCATTGGATCTTAATTGTGGCATGCAGGCTCTTCGTTGCGGTGCGTGGGCTTCTCTCTAGTTGTGGAGCACAGGCTGCGGAGTGCTCAGTCTCAATAGTTGCGGCATGCGCGGGCTCAGTAGTTGTGCTTTGGCTCAGTAGTTGCAGCACACAGGCTTAGTTGCTCTGCGGCATGTAGGATCTTAGTTCCCTGACCAGGGATCAAACCCACATGCCCTGCATTGGAAGGCGGATTCTTAACCTCTGGACCACCAGGGAAGTCCCTGGATGGTAATTATTGATGGCCCACAGTAGGACCCTGCCTATTTCTATTCTTTGACCCAGTAATACCCCTTCTAGGACTTCATTTAAGGGAAATGGACAAAAATCTCAAAACAAAAGTTCATATAAAACAGAAAATTGAAAGCAACCTAAATGCCCCTAACTGAGGGAAGAATGATTAAGTAAGGGGATATTATGTGACATAGTTACTGATATGGAAGTGCTCTTGATATAATGCTACGTGAAAAAATAAAATAAAACCAGGCATAGTGTTACTTTATGTATTTATAAAATGTGGTATATTCGTGTCATAGGACACGTCATAGCCATGGGAATGGATAAGCCATGGCTGGGCACTGTCTCTCCACAGCAGCCAGGAGCCTCTTGCACAGGGTGCTGGGTGGGGGCAGACACAGAGGGGCACCCCCTGTTGGTTCCATTTTTGTCCATAGTCCATTTGCCTGTTTAAAACCAGGCAAAACTAAATTGTTTCAAGATGCATTCTTAGATGCTAAGACTTAAGTCACAGTAAGGTTATGATTAGTATAAAATGTCAGGAATAGTGGTGGCCTCTCTGGGAGGCAGAGGGGGCGTGAGGAAGCTACTGATAACGTGGGCTGTGTTCTCTCTTGACCTAGTGTTGGTTGTACTGTTGTTCATTTTACAAAATTTTGTTTTTACCTGATATGGATGTATTATGGACTTTCCTGTCTGTATTATGTTTTTCAGTATAAAAAAGCTTTTTTAAAAAATTGAAATGTATAGAAGAAAGATAACAAGGAAACACAGCAGCATAGGCACAGTGAGGAAGGCTTTGTACTCTCACCTTGTGTGGACTCCAGCTCAGCCATTCCACCGTCCCTTTCCTGTAACTCAGCGTGAGCTCCCTCAGGGGGCAGACAGGGCAGAGCCTGGTCCAAGTGCTCAGGAAATATCAGCTATTTAAAAGTGGGGTGCTGGGGACTTCCCTGGTGGTGCAGTGGTTAAGAATCAACCTACCAGTGCAGAGGACACGGGTTTGAGCCCTGGTCCAGGAAGATCCCACATGCTGTGGAGCAAATAAGCCTGTGAGCCACAACTACTGAGCCTGCCCTCTAGAGCCCGCGAACCACAGCTGCTGAGCCCGAGTGCCAGAACTACTGAAGCCCGCGCGCCTAGAGCCCGTGCTCCACAGCAAAGGGAAGCCACCGCAATGAGAAGCCCGTGCAGTGCAATGAAGAGTAACCCCCACTCGCCGCAACTAGAGAGAGCCTGTGTGCAGCAGCAAAGACCCAATGCAGCCATTAATAAATAAATTAATGAATGAGTGAATGAGTGAATGGATGGATGAGGTGCTAACCGACTTCCCTGGTGATCCTGTGGCTCAGACTCCCAATTCAGGGGGCCCGGCTTCGATCCCTGGTCAGGGGACTAGATCCCACATGAACTTAAAAGAGATCCCACATGCCGCAACTAATGAAAGATCCTGCATGACGCAGCTAATGATCCCACACGTCACAACGAAGATCCCGCAGGCCACACCCACATGCCACAATTAAGGCCTGGTGCAGCCAAATAAATAAATATTTTAAAAAATAAAAAATGGGGCTTCCCTGGTGGTGCAGTGGTTGAGAGTCCGCCTGCCGATGCAGGGGACACGGGTTCGTGCCCCGGTCCAGGAAGATCCCACATGCCACAGAGCGGCTGGGCCCGTGAGCCATGGCCACTGAGCCTGTGCATCCGGAGCCTGTGCTGCGCAACGGGAGAGGCCACAACAGTGAGAGGCCCGCGTGCTGCAAAAAAAAAAAAAAAAAAAAAAGTAAATAAAAGTGGGGTGCTGGGATAACAGGTGGTTCAGTCTTCCAGTGCAGAGCACATGCCCACGGCCAGCTGTCAGGACTAAAGTTAGCCTGTACAGGTGAAGCCTGCATTCCGTTCTTTGGCACTTCACTTTCCTTCCTCACCCATCCTACAGTCCTTTGCTTGTCTGCCTATTTGTATTTATCTCTAAACAGTATCTAAATTGTTCATTTCTAAACCTCATATAAGGAGTGTCATCTTGAATGTGTTCTTTTGCAGCTTACTGTTTACATTCAGCGTTATGTTTTGTGGTTTCTCTGTTGATATGTGTATTTCCTAGTTCACAGCCAGAGGTGCACCGTCTCCCCAGTGGCCTTGTGCATGTGTATGGGGTTCTGAGTTGTCACAATGGCAAAGAGCCACTGGTGGCCTTGAGTGTGCTGGGACCAGGAACGCCAACATCCTGCGGTGTGCATAGCAGCCCTGCACACCTGAACAATGCCTGCCCGAGTGCCTTGGACCCTGGTGTGGGGACCCTGTGTCTGGCTCCTGGTGCTCTCCTCTGCGTGGGGTTTCCTTACAGGAGGAGCCTCTTGATGGACACTTGTTTCTGAGTGGTCCTCACTCCGGCGCTGGGGTGTTCAGCATTCTTGCCCCATCTCCTTGTGTGTATGAGGACCCCCACAGGGGCCTGAGAGAGGGTGGCTCACTCCACCCTTTGCCACCACTGTCCTGGCCCAGCTCTTCCCTTGACTGCTAGAGCCACGTGATGGGCCTCTGGCATGGTTTAGTGTGCATGCTGTGGACCCTGCTGAGGTGAGGCAGCTTTTCTCATTTTCTTATTCTTTTCATTTTTACCATTTGGACTTTTTCCTTATGTGGTTTTAATGTTCTTTTTTATGCTGCTCTACATGCATCCATTTGCTTCCTCCCAATTTTCCAGATGCTTTCCCATCATATTATATTACTTTTTTTCTTCCCCCTGCCACGTGGCTTATGGGATTTTAGTTCCCTGACCACAGATCAAACCTGGGCCCTCAGCAGTGAGAGCGCTGTGTCTTAACCACTGGACTGCCAGGGAGTTCCCCCCATCATATTAGATTACTTCTGTAGGAAGGAAAACTAAGCATTATCATAGGAATGCTCAAAAATGTCAAGAATCCTGAATTTTAGTAAAAATTTTGATAACTTCAATACTTTTTTTTTTTAACTTAAACACAGGATGATTCAAAGCCACCTTATTCCTATGCACAATTAATCGTACAAGCAATTACGATGGCTCCTGATAAACAACTCACCCTAAATGGAATTTATACGCACATCACGAAAAACTATCCCTACTACAGGACTGCGGACAAGGGCTGGCAGGTAAATCCATTTCAGTTGTTATTAGATGTTTCTGTCACATGTCTCGTAGATGCTGGTTGGCAAATGAGAAGAGAACTGAGCTGCTATGTATGTAGCTGGGGCACAGGTAGACTGAGACGAGTGAGGGTCTCTTGGGCCGAGGAAGGAAGAGGCCTGCTGTCGCCATGCTCTCTTTGACCTCCTTAGCGCAGAGCGGGAGGAATAGTGGTTCTAGAAGAAATCTCAGCACTGTTTCTTACTGTTATGGTCTCCATGGATGGGAAAGGTGTGGATCGTTTGAGATGTTTCTCTTGGACCAGTGCAGTTCATGTGTCTAAGGTGAGGGAGAGTTAAAAATCCTGTCCATCCATTTACTTTGGCATTCTTCTGTCTTCCTTAGCTATACGTCTGCTGACATACGTAGCTTTTTGAAGTTTGCACAGAGATGGTTTTCAAACTGTTTTACTGAGGAACCCTTTCTTCAAAAGATACCTCCTCCAGTTGGCCAGTATACAAAACAGATGAACACAGCGCTGCCCTGTTTCAGTTGTCCACCTGTACTTCCAGCCTATTCCTAGGCTGTCTGTGAATCCAGGCCTCCTCAGAGGACACTTTGAAATTGGTGCATAGTATTTCCATTGTTTAGCTTTTTAATTTAGTTTAATTTTTAAACCTCTACATTGTGTATGTTTTTCCTTGTTCTGCGTGTCTGTGTTATGTGTGGCCATTTACTAGGTGTTTAGTAGGACCTCACTAATTCAGACAGTATGGGAAAGGGTAAGTTTGAAGTATGGAACAGTAAAAGCATCACAAAAGAGAGAAGAAACATACATTTACATATTTTGAATTTATTAAGTAACCAGGAATGGCTACAGAATTCCTTTGAGGCTTAATGAGTAAATGATCCTTGGAAAAATGCATCTGTTGAACCATAACCATAATCAAGTGATGTGGGCGGGGTAGGGGGGGTAAGCCATTCTGTTTAACGGAGGGTAAAAACTTTTCTTCTACCTGCAGATGTATAAACATGTTTTAGTAAAAACAGTGTTCCAGCCAAATCCTGGCTACTTCCTCTGTAAGGGGTCTTTAGTCATGTAAAGACTAAAGGTACAAAATGAGACCTAGCCTATCCTCCTGGCTTGGAGCATCTGTGCCCTGCCCGCCTTCCTGTTCACAGCAAGGTGGCATTTCTTAGTTGGCCATGAGGGAAACAGTGGCTCAGGAGAACACTTCCGTATCCAGCTACCTGGCAGTTATCTTACGATGAACAATTAGGTCCCAGCAGTACTTACCGTATTTTACTCTGTAACAGTGAACTTGTGCTTCAAAGAAAATGAAAAACAAAAGAAGCAGAAGCAGACGACAGTCTATATCCATGTCCATGTCACACAGCTCCCTGGGCACAGGCAGGTGAGGTCTGTCACAGAGTGTCCTGTCCAGGAGCTGTGTGTAGAATTCTGATGATTTGAAATGCCAGTGAGCTGGGTTGTAATGGGAGTGAGTGTTTCTGAAAAGCCTGGCCAGACTTTCAGTGGTGTGTTTCCCTTCTGGTCGTATTTCCCTGTGCTTTGTAGCATCCATTTACGGGAGAACTGATTCCGTGCATCACAGGGTTTTCTTGCTAAAGAAGACTGAAGGCTGAAGGGCGACCTCCTCCTGGCCTCGGGGTCCTGGGGAGTGAGTCAGTCAGGAGGGGCCGTGATCACAGAGAGGCGAGGCCTGCGGAGGTGACCCCTGAGTACACTGATTGCTGCTGGCTCCTGAAGTGGCTTCACAGCCCACTTAGAACTGAGAGTCATAAACACCCTCTTTACTGAACTGTCATTAACACTTGTTTTTATTGAAACATCTTCTTTTCTGTCCAGATAAAGGTTCGTAAGGGTGACTGCGCCTCTTGCCTGTGTAAGGCTGTTCCTGGGACATTTCACACCTCCTGCTCCAGCTATTTTAGCGAGAAAGGGCTTTCTTGCTCCAGCCCTCCTTTAATTCATGGATATGCACTCAAATTCCTGTCCTCAGCAGTCCTTGCTCTCCCCAGCATGCCCGCATGTGTCCTTTTCTGTCATGGGACTGTCTGAGCTGCCCATCCTGAGGGACTGCACTTACAGACTCTACACGGAAGGCTCATTCCCATTCCCTCTCTCCTGGCTGAAAAGAAAAAGCCTTCTATTTTGCAACCTTGTTTCATCAAAGACCCATATCCTTTTTCTTTTGAGAAAAAAAACAACAGCTGTCAACCAAAACAGCCCATTTTTCAAGTGTGGATTTGCAGACTGCATCCTGCCCTCCCCAGTGGGGCAGGGGAGATGGCAGTGCCATGCTTCTCAGGGCTCAGGTCCCGGTGCTTGAGCCCCTTGCTCAGCCTCAGTTCCTAAGATGACGCCTGCGGACACTTCCCACCATGCCAGTTCTGAGCACTTAATGGAAATCCATGGCTCCTTTCAGACTGGATTTTGGTATTTTGCAGTCTGCCCATGCCAAAAGCTTTTTGACTAATCCGGAGCAAATCTGAGGATAAAGCAAGATGGTCTGAGTAACACTAGCTGGAAAGATGGCATATCTCTTTTGGTTGCATACTTATGCCAAAATGTTTTACTTTGTTATGACTTATAATTTTACCCCGCTCAGAATTGAGGTATTTGTTGTGACTGAAAAGTTTGAGAATTCTGGAGCTCTTGGCCTCTGAAAGGACCAGAGCTAGTTTCTGAAAGTAGAGGGAGTGACTTGTGCTCACGCGCACCGTGCACACTGGACTCTCCTCTGGAAGGTCCTTCCCTTAAATTTCTTTACAAGTCCTTACTGTGCTGAATACACACTGGCAAATGCTCAGTGCTGAGTAGGACTGACAGCCACACACTGCCCACGAGAAGTGTAGGTTATGGGCAGGGAGGCTGGAGGCGCTCAGGGAGGACAGCACAGAGCAGGCGCGAGGGAGCAGCTCCGCGCCTTCCCCTCTGTCAGCTGGGTTCTGGGAAGCAGCCCCTACTGGGGAGAATGTGGGGGAAAGAGAATGTGCACAGTATTGCAGATCCTTTTCTTCGTATTTAGTTTTAAATAATAACCTGCCTTCTCTCTGAATACTTTAAAATAATTTGAGTCACTGGAATTGAATCAGTGTGGTTTAAATGTATATAGCTTGGTTTGATCAAATTACAAAGGCCTTAAATTACCTTAGAAATACAATTATTTATTCTGTCTGTTTATACATTAAATATCTCTTATTACCTCTTCGTGTTTTCTAGAGTCTTGTTGGCTGGAGAATCACAGGTGACCAGTAATTGGGCTCATTTGTCTGTGAGATTGTTGTCAGAGCGCAGAGGACGTTAGACCCTCTTTTGATGGTGCAGACTGGGTTCTGTTACATTTTCAGAACAGAAAATAGCAACTCCCTGACCTAAGGACTTAACTGTACAGTTTGTCCGTGGTGTGAGGGTTAACGGAACAGCTGTATTGCTGATCCTGGTCCTGACCTTTGTCAGTGGGTAGAAATCCTAGTGCCCAGTCCCCTGAAGTAGCACTTCTGCCTCCAGATTCCCACTGTGCTAACCTCCCTTTCTCCTCCTAACAACATGCATGTGAACCTCCTCCACCTCAGTCAGTGCAGTTCCAGCCTTCACTTGAGGCTCGGCACCTCCCTTGTCACGTGTCACCCAGCACTGTGGCTTAGTGATCACTTCTGAGCTCCCATCTGGGTGCCGGCCTCCCACGGTGCAGTCAGGAACTCTGGACCCTCACCCACAGTTCACAGTGAGAGTGTCCTCCAGTGTCATGATCTGGGCTGGCTCTTCTCAGTCTTTTTTCTTAGAATCTGCCTTCTACTCCACACTCTAAAGGTCTGAATGCAGATGGAGAAGGATTGCCTTCTCTGTCTTGATGGGGACACCAATAACATATTCGATTTTCTGGAGGGGTTGGTAGGTGTTGGTTGGTTATCAGCCAAACCCTATGATAAAACGTCATAGCAGGTATCTGTGGTTATGCATATATTCTAAATCTAATATACTACATCTACTTACAAACAATCTCACAAATCACAGACATAGCTTAGCCTGTCCCTTCATGTTGCCAATGAGGTAACTGACATCCACAAGCATTGGTGGTTCGTCATGGCCTGTGACTGGTCTGGTTCTTGAATAGTCCCTTAGATTGGCTGTAAGGTAGTATTTGACATGTTTTGATTTCTTAGCCACCTCTGGGAATTCAGAATTTCAGGTCGTGACTAGCAGTTCTATTAGAAAGTTAGTTGGAGAACTTAGAAATGATTTTTGGATAGCCAGAATTTTAGTTTGGGTTGAAACTTTAATAGTTTAATTTATTAATTTTAAATTTAAGCATTAATGTAAATGCCGAAAGGATCTGAATGCAGGGCTTCCATCCAGCTTTTCCTGACCTTTCGTAGGTCTCAGATTTCGGTGCATCAGGGAGCTGTCCTCAAATCACATGTAAACTGTGAGCTGAGCTTTTTGTAATAGAAAGAAGAATGGACTTAGGAATTGAGAAGAATTTTCTCAGTGTGCCTCACAATATTATTTTGAAAATCAAAGTATATAGAAGTTTTTTTATGGGAAGATGGTGTCAATAATATTTCTCAAACTTTGGCTCATTTTTTCTCCTTTGCTGGTTTGCCAAATACCTTATGCTATATTTATTCATTTTAAAGGCTGTGACGGTTTCTATAAGCTAATTTTGTGCTTAAAAAAGTATTTTAAAGGAATAGTGGATCTCAGCGCTGTCCTTCTCCAAACAGGGAGAGGTCACAGTGATAGCCCTTGATTTCCTACCTGGTAAAAAGGTGGAAGTTGATGTCTTTCCTGTTGGAAATAGCCTCTTTCCGTGTGGTATAGATTTCTCACCCCTTCCCCGTTCCCCAGTTCCCTTCCTTGCCTCCTGTGCCCATCCTGCCATGCTGTTCACAGTGCCCCGTGTCCTTGTGTCTTTTCCTCTGTAGAAGCCACGTCGCAGCCTCTTGAGTAGTCATACCCCGCAGCTCCTCCTTCACTTTGGGGAGGGCCGGTTCCTTCCAGCACAGAGCTGCAGGACCTTTGCAGGGCACTAAAACTGGGGCACATTTTTATTTCTCAGCAAAGAAATATATGAATTCTACGTATTTTTTTATGTTTCATAGAATTCAATTCGCCACAATCTCTCTCTGAATCGTTATTTCATCAAAGTACCACGTTCCCAGGAAGAACCAGGCAAAGGCTCATTCTGGAGGATAGATCCTGCCTCTGAAAGCAAATTAATAGAGCAGGCTTTTAGGAAAAGACGGCCTAGGGGCGTGCCTTGCTTTAGAACCCCTCTGGGACCGCTCTCGTCTAGGTAAGGAAAAAAGACAAAACAAAAAGACCTCATTTAATGGTCAGTAAATTTACCTTTGATGTATTGGTAAATTTTCCTTTTGAAAATGAAGGAATTACCAAATGCATTATGATTAAATGTTGGGTTGGGGATTTGGAAAAAAAAAAAAGTGTTGGATGCCACCCATTGTATTTTTGTTTCTAGTGGTCTGAAACAATTCAGATGATAAAGTTTTACTTAAATTTTATTCCTGTGTAACATTGTTGCTTTGTTGAATGCATATTGTCAATATGATGAGTCGGCAATATCACGATGCCACGTTGATGAATAATGTTCTTTCCTTTTTCTTGGATGTGAAAAGCTCTTTAAAGCTACATCTTAGCTGCTTAAACTCAAGATTGGTTTATACAGTGTTAATTGCCTGATTTTAAAATCCATATTTTTAGCTCCATTAGTAGATTTCTGTTTTTAAACAAAAACAGAAATGACTGTAACGTTAAGTCTTGAGCCCCAGCCGGCTCGCACGCTGCTGGCTCCCGCTGCCTGGCTGTGGATGGGAGCTGCTTAGGGAAGCAACCCGTCCCGCCCCATGCTGTGCGGCCCGTGCTGGGTGTGGAGCAGCGGCGCCCTGCATACAGTGGCTCTGTCACAGCCATGCCAGCCTCGCTGAGTGTCCGTCTCAGGTCACAGGCATCACCTCTAAAGTAAGACTTATGGAACGGTAGTTGGTTGGCAGAAGACAAAGGACACCTTTGTGTTTGCAAAATAGGCCTATTACAACAAGGCAGCTTCATGAGTGCTTTACCTGTACGACTCCACTGTCTTCTCTTTGGTCACAGAAGCGCCCCAGCCTCTCCCAACCATGCTGGAGTGCTGTCTGCTCACTCCAGTGGCGCCCAGACCCCTGAGAGCCTGTCGAGGGAAGGTTCACCGGCCCCTCTGGAGCCCGAGCCTGGTGCCTCACAGCCCAAACTCGCTGTCATCCAGGAGGCACGGTTTGCCCAGAGTGCACCAGGTGAGATGTGCAGAGGGCAAGTGTGGTGGGAGAGGGGTGGGTCAGGTGAGCATGTGAGCCAGTCTCATCAGAGAAGAAATAGCAAGAGGCCTGGGATCCCTGGCACCTCGTGCCTGATATTTTCTGCATAGTACCTGAACGTTATTTTATAGGCTCTGAAAAAGTAATTGCACTGCGTTTAAAAAGAAAAACATCAGTCAACATTCTTTTATGACTCTGTAGGTGCCTGAAACATTTTAGAATTAACCTGTTTCTTAGTTGCTTCATCTTTCAAAAATCTACGGAAAAGATTCCCCTCGTAAAGAAATAACATAAATTAGACGAAGTAGACATTAGCAGCAAAAAAAAAAATGTCTTTTTAATGAATAGGTGAGCATTTCTCAGTGTACTTACAAAGTCGCAATGTAGAATAAAAATATGTGCCCTGGGGAATTAAAAAAAAAAAAAAGTAGTGTGAAAATGTGTCCAAAGTAATTCTGTTATGGTTCCTAGCTGGTCGGCAAAGTGTTCATTTTGGTATATTGGAATTCCTGGCTGTGCTGGCCACACCCCCTGCCAGCCCCCATTCCTGTTGCTGGAGCCCAAACGCCCAAATCAGGAAGAACAGAGGCTGGCAGAGCTGCTGGCTGCCAGCGCCGTCGCCACACCTCCTGCGCCTCTGCACCCATCGTGAGATGGAGACTTTGATCTTAGGGAACACGGCCCCCTCCTTCAGGCTTCGTTGGGCAGCTTCTTCCCATATCTTGTGTTGAGGTTTTCTTTTTCATGATGAGAGAACTGTGGGAAGAGGTGTTGTAAGAAATCTGAACAGGCAGTTCCCAGGCGGTCCAGTGGTTAAGACTCCGTGCTTCCACTGCAGGGGGCCCGGGTTCGATCCCTGGTCTGGGAGTACCGCGTACCGCGTGGTGTGGCCAAAAACAAAGAAAAGAAATCTGAACAAAGCAGAGATTGCCTTTTTGGCAGTTAGATACACGTTAAATATCCCCATTAAATGTCATTTCTTTCATCATGAATGACTTTATTATTACCAGGTGAAAGGGGCCATGTCCTATTTTCTTAAATCAGTCTGCATGTTGCTAGTGAGGGGTCGTAGTTAGTTGGTTTGGGATGTATGAGCCTCACCTCCACTCCCGTCCTTGGTAGGCTCACCTCTGTCTAGTCAGCCTGTCTTAATCGCCGTGCAGCGACCACTGCCACCGACGATCAAGCCTGTTACCTACACTGTCGCCGCCCCTGTGACCACCTCGACCTCCCAGCAGCCCGTCGTGCAGACGGTTCACGTCGTCCACCAGATCCCAGCGGTGTCTGTCACCAGCGTGGCCGGACTGGCCCCGGCAAACACGTACACCGTCGCAGGACAGGCCGTGGTCACTCAGGCGGCCGTGCTGGCCCCCCCTAAGGCAGAGCCACAGGAGAATGGAGACCACAGAGAAGTAAAAGGTGAGCAGCGGAAGCAGTCACTTTGGGCAGCTTTTCAAGCTCTTAGAAACCCGCCAGCCTCGTTCATCCTGACCCCCTTGCTAACATGTTATGTAACGTTGTGCTGGAGCAGGGCTGCTCGCCCCCTGGTTTGTTGTACTTCAAACTAGTGAGATTTCTGTAAGCTACCTGGTAATATTAGTTGGTGTCATTTTTTCTCTTTTCCTTTTCTTTGAATTTAGTGAAAGTAGAACCTATTCCTGCGATTAGCCATGCCACACTAGGTGCCGCTGGCCGGATCATTCAGACGTCACAGACCACCCCTGTCCAGACGGTCACCATAGTGCAGCAGGCACCTCTAGGTCAGCACCAGCTTCCAATAAAAACTGTAACACAAAACGGGACTCACGTGGTGCCAATCCCCGCCGCCGTCCACGGCCAGGTGAATAACGGTAAGCAGCGTCCTCCGTGGGTTACTGGGTGCTAACAACTTGAGCAAAGGTCCTCTGCTGTCCTTTTATTAAGCGTGGTGTTCAAGGTTTTCATTCTGTTACAATTTTAATTTTTTTGTCTGAAGAAATGTTTGCATTTCTAAACTATAGGAAACTGAATAGTGCTATAGGATACCGGGGAATTGGCTGTGGGAATTGGCTCCCATGTGATTCCCATTGGAGGAGCCATCTGAAGAGAGAAGCATTTCTAAATATAGTAAGTCCCCTACATATGAACAAGTTCCATTCCAAGAGCGCGTTCTTAAGTCCAATTTGCTCGTAAGTCCAACAGAGTTAGCCTAGGTACCCAACTAACACAATTGGCTGTATAGTATTGTACTGTAATAGGTTTATAATAACTTTTCATACATATAATACATAAAAAACAAGCAAACGCAAAAAATAAAACATTTTTCATCTTACAGCACAGTACCTTGAAAAGTACAGTAGTACAGTACAACAGCTGGCATACAGGGGCTGGCATGGAGTGAACAGGCAAGAAACTTTACTGACTGGAGGAGGGAGAGGAGGTGGGAGGTGGTAGAACTGAAGGATCAACAGCAATAGGAGACGGAGGGCAGGCTGCAATTTCACCCACGCCTGACGTTTATGGAATGCACACTTGCATCTTGAAAGTTTGCAACTTGAAGGTTTGTATGTAGGGGACTTTCTTATCTAGAGAGATGAAAATACTCCCACCTTTTGTAGACATCTGGGTGTGGCCTAGAAGCAACCTGGGGGCTGTCCCAGCTGATCTGTCCAGTGGTGGTGCCCTCCTCTGGGGCAGGGCTGTGCTTGAGAGTATCTGATGGTGGAAGGGGAGAATGCTGGTCTCCTGTTCTCTTTGCTCTGAAAGCCCTCTGGAGCCCCGTGCACATAGCTCCCACGGATGTTCTGACATGGACGAGCCTAAGGGAGCTTGGCTGTTAAACCAGAGGACAGAGAACCTTCTTCCACCCAGTCCTGTGGAGCAGTGTGAAGGGTAGGAGTCCAGCTGGCTGTTAAGTCAGCTCAGGAGTTTGGGGTCCTTGGAACTGGTGTTCAGACGTCTTTGCAGTGAGTCTTCACCCAGGCATTTGGAGTGCTTGCTGTCCACACACGTGGGCTGTCGTCATTCAACTACAGGACTCCAAGCAGTAGAATCAGAAGCTACTGGCTCCAAGTAGCTCTCTGTGCCCAGAGCAAGTTTCTTGGGAAGAGGGTGGGGAACAGAAGGCTTAATTGTGTTGACCTCTGAATCCTTCCTTACTGAGCTATTAAGGGACAGAGACCTGGGACAGACACCTCATGTGATTCCGCTTCCCCCTTGCTCCTCCCCTAATTTAATGGACGAACAATATCTGCAACCTTTTCTAGGGAAGACTAACTAACCACTGAGAGATTTTTGTTTTTAAGTAATAGGTAACATGCCACTTGTGGATAAATTGAGAAGTTTGCAACCAGTTGCCCATTTAAAATGCTTTCTTCCTCAAGCCCGGTGTCTCCTAAGTAACTAAGAGTTTTTCAGGCCTTATTTTTCTTTTCTTCATGAATAACTTGGTTGTCACAGGTGGTCCAGATGTGGCAAACCTGGTGGCCCTGTGTGTGGCTGGGAGCAGGTGGTGTCAAGAGGTGGACGGTCTGTTTCTGGTCAGAGGCGTTCTTCCCTGTCTTAAGCCATGGTGTAGGCTGTTGATTCCCAGATACCATGTGCCTTACAATCACTCAAGGGCTCCCTCCCACAGTCCCCAACTGAGCAGGTCTGGCCTGGGACCCAAGAATGTACATTTCTCACATGTTCCAGACCTTATGAGAACCGCTGTTCAGGTCAGGGCCCTTTTATGGCCACCTGTCTAAGGAGTTTGAGAAACTGTGTATCCCTTTCACATATTTAAATTGGTGTCTAAAATTTTTCTTTATGAATTTAATAAGCACGGAATTAAATTTTCCACTATTGAAAATACTGTTGTTTTATTTTAAAATATTTGTTTTAATTTTTATTTTTGGCTGTGCAGCACAGCTTGCAGGATCTTAGTTCCCCAACCAGGATTGAACCTGAGCCCTCAGCAGTGAAAGTGCGGAGTCCTAACCACTGGACCACCAGGGAATTCCCAATACTGATGTTTTAAAATAAAACTTACATTATTCTTTTAAACATGCTCCTGGCTCTGAATATTGCTCTGATTTGATGCCCCTTCTCACCCACATATCAGCACACAGACAAGCAGGCTCGCCAGTCCTTGTGGCTCAATCCCATGTCCCCCACAGATTTTGTGCTAGTGCCACATACTTTATGCTTAAATGTCATTTACTGAGTACATATTTTCTTTGCAATAATAAAATGGAGAAATATTAAAGATTGAATTGTCTATGACTATAAGGATTCACTTATCAATTGTTATAACTATAGAATTGATCAAAACCAAACGTACAATTCTTTAAAAATTGTATTTGGGAATTCACTGGCGGTCCAGTGGACTCTGCACGCTTTCACTACCACGGACCCGGGTTCAATTTCTGGTCAGGGAACTAAGATCCTGCAAGCTGCATGGCACAGCTAGATAGATAGATAGATAGATAGGTAGTATTAAAGATGCATTTCTCAATATATCTGGGCTTTAAAGAAAAGCACACAATTATTGTATGATACTGACGATCACTGCTGGGAACAGTAGGCAAAGTGCTGGGTCAGCCCTGAGAAACCTTGTTCCCACTCAGAAGAAGGAAGGGTAGAAGAAATGCTAAAACTCCTTCCGGTTTTAATCATCTTTTAGTGGGAATTATCTGTTTGTGGGAAATTTTATTGGTTCTCCTTGATAAAGTCTCCAACTTGTACTTAGAAATCACTTGGTCTAGAAGAGGATTTGCTGTCTAGTCGGTAGTAAGTCAGGTGCACAGTGCCAGTGTTCTCACTCTTCCTTTGTTTTATGCTCCATCTTGACATTTGCATCCTCAAAAGCAGCCCAGTTGAGTGGGTGAGAGAGAGGCTGTTGAGAAAGGGGAGGAGGGAGGAGGTGGCAGGTCAGCTTTTAGAAAGATTCCATGGGCAAGTGGAGACTCTGATGGTGGTTTTTTTTGAAAACTGCTGTTGGGTGTGATGTGGATGCTGTATGACCCAGCTGTGACCTCCCTTACCCTTGAAAGTCACTCTCAAGAAAGGGAAGCAGTGCCTAGTACTAATGAATTTTGAAAATCAGAAGCTTTGGTATTTTAAATTTTTATTATGGAAAATGACAAACTTTCTGAAAATTAATTCACAGCCAGCCTTGTTCCATATTCCCCACCCGCCCCATCTGCTCCCACCCAGATCCAGACATGTCCTTCCCTGTTTTGGCATGCATCTCTAAAGATAAGGACTCTCTTTTAGTATATAAGCACAATACCACTGTTACAGTTTTAAAAATAAACAATAATTCTTTTAGTTAGTTTCTGGCTGCGTTGGGTCTTCGTTGCTGTGCACGGGCTTTCTCTAGTTGCGGGAGCGGGGGCTACTCTTTGTTGCAGAGCACAGGCTCTAGGCACACGGGCTGCAGTAGTTGTGGCACGTGGGTTTAGCAGTTGTGGCTCGCGGGCTCTAGAGCGCAGGCTCAGTAGTCGTGGCGCATGGGCTTAGTTGATCCGCACCATGTGGGATCTTCCCGGACCTGGGCTCGAACCCATGTCCCCTGTATTGTCAGGCGGATTCTTAACCACTGCGCCACCAGGGAAGTCCCGGCAATAATTCTTTTATACCCAGTGTCTCCTTAGCGTTCAAATCATCTGTATTTTTCTTAATTGTGGTATTCAATAAAATATACATAATATAAAGTTTACCATTTTAAAGTATGTGGTTCAGTGGCATTAAGTACATTCACAGTATTTTGAAGCCATCACCTCTAACTAGTTGAAAAGCATTTTCATCACCCCAAAAGGAAATCTCACAACCATTAAGCAGTTACTCCCCATTCCCCACTTACCTCAGTCCCCATTCCCCACTTACTTACTAATGTACTTTACATCTCTGTGGATTTACCTGTACTGGATATTTCCTGTGAATGGAATCGTATGAATTGTGACTCTTCTTAGCTGGCCTCTTAGCACAGTGTTTTGAGGTTCATCCATGTTGTAGCATGTGTACATCATTCCTTAGCTGAATATGTTTCCATTTTGTTTATTCATTCATCAGTTGAGGGGCATTTTGGTTGTTTCCACCTTCTGGCTATTGGGAATATTGCTGCTATGACATTCATATACAAGTATTGGTTTGAGTCCTTGTTTTAATTTCTTTTGGGTGTATACCTAGGAATGAAATTACTGGGTTGTATGGTAATTCTCTGTTAATTTATTGAGTAGCCACCAAACTGTTTTCCTCAGCAGCCACAACAATTTTCCATTCCATCCTCAATGATGTGCAAAGGTTCTGATTTGTCCACATCCTCACTTGGTATTTTCTCCTTTTTTTTTTTTTTGATCATGGCCATCTTACTCTTAATTGTGGCTTTGATTTGCATTTTCCCCATGGCTAATGGTGTTGAGCATCTTTTCATGTGCTTGTTGGTTATTTGTATAGCATCTCTGAAGAAATGTCTAAATCCTTAGACTTTTTTTCTAAATTGGGTTGTTTGTTGTTGAGTTATAGGAGCTCTTTATATATTCTGGATACTAGGTCCTGATCAGATACAGGTTTCCCCTGCTATCCAAAGTAGAGAGCTCCTGTGAAACCTAACAGACGCACAAAGTGAGTCAAGGTAGGGCACAGACCCTCAGAGACGCGGTTCAGAGCTCTGGCGGCTTGGTGCTGCGGTGGAGCAGGATCCCCGGGGAGGAGCTTGGCAATGTCACCCACTGCTTGGGGTGCTGCTGCCGCCTCTGATGGCACGCTGCAAAACACGTGGTAAACGCCGAGCTTGCTTTTTGCCTTTCTCCATAAAAGTGAAGATCCTCTTCAGATTTCTGTCCATTATCAAAAATGGGTACTAATTAGGTCTTTCATAAAATGAAGTGGCATAAAGGGAACTTTGGCAAAGGGGGACGTGGGGGGATACCTAGATATGATTTGCAGATATTTTCTTCCATTCAGTGGGTTTGTCTTTTCACTTTCTTGATAGTATCTTTAATGCACAACAGTTTTTAATTTTGATGAAGTCCAGTTTATTTTCCCTTTTGTTTCTTATGCTTTTGGTGTCATATGTAAGAATTCATTGCCACATCTGAGGTCATGAAGACTTACACTTAGACTCCTGTGTTTTCTTCTGCTAAGAGTTTTATAGTTTAGCTCTTATGTTTAGGTCTTTGATGCATTTTGAGTTAATTTTTGTATATAATGTGAGGGCCCGGCTTCATTGTTCTGCATGTGGAGATCCAGTTGTCCCAGCACCACTTGTTGAAGAGACTGTTCTTTCCCCGTTGAATGGTCTTGGCTCCACTGTTGAAAATCTGTGGACCTCAGATGTATGCATTTATTTCTCTCAGTTCTATTTCATTGATTTTCGTGTCTACCCTTATGCCAACACCACACCGTTTTGACTACTGTAGCTGTGTAGGAAGTTTTGAAATCC
Source organism: Mesoplodon densirostris (assembly GCF_025265405.1). Classification (NCBI taxonomy): domain Eukaryota; kingdom Metazoa; phylum Chordata; class Mammalia; order Artiodactyla; family Ziphiidae; genus Mesoplodon; species Mesoplodon densirostris. The sequence goes on along the minus strand of NC_082678.1, from coordinate 13,455,919 downwards.
GGAAGTGTGAGTCCACCATTCTTCTTCAAGAATGTTCTGACTATTCTGTATACCTTACAATTCCATGTGAATTTTAAGACCAGCTTTTCCATTTCTGGGGGAGAAAATGGGATTTTGATAGGGATTGCATTGAATCAGTAGATTACTTTGGGTAGTATTGCCATCTTAATGATATTAAGTTCTCTAATCCTTGAGCATGGAATGTCTTTCCATTTATTTAGGTCTTTGATTTCTTCAACGTTTTATAGTTTTCAGTATATAAGTCTTGCAGTGTTTAAGTCTTGGTTAAAATTCTTCCTATTTTATTTCTTTTGAATGTTTTTCTAAATGGAATTGTTTTCATAATTTTCTTTTGAAATTGTTCATCGCTACTGTATAGAAATACACCTGATTTTTTTGCATGTTGACCTTGTACCCTGCAAATCTGCTGAATTCAAAAACTAATACTAATTGATTGTATTACTTTTTGTGTGTGTGTGTGGTACGCGGGCCTCTCACTGTTGTGGCCTCTCCTGTTGTGGAGCACAGGCTCCGGACGCGCAGGCTCAGCGGCCATGGCTCACGGGCCCAGCCGCTCTGCGGCATGTGGTATCTTCCCAGACCGGGGCACAAACCCACGTCCCCTGCATCGGCAGGCGGACTCTCAACCACTGCGCCACCAGGGAAGCCCTGATTGTATTACTTTTTGATTAGGGGGTTTCCTTATGTCGATTTGTTAGGATTTTCTATATATAAAGATTATGTCATCTGCCAGTAGAGATAGTTTTACCTCCTTTCCCATTTGGATTCCTTTTATTCCCCTTTCCTGCCCAGCTGCCCTGGTAGGACTTCGAATGCAGTGTTGACTAGCAGTGGCAAAGCGGGCATCCTTGTCTTGTTCCTGATTTTGGGGAAAGCATCCAGTCTCTCACCATTGAAGCTGATTTAACTGTGGGTTATCATACATGTTACTATGTTGAGGACTTTTCCTTTTATTCCTGGTTTGCTGAGTAGTTTTATCATGAAAGGGTGTTGAATTTTGTCACATACTTTTTCTGTGTTAAGATGGTCATGTGTTAAGATAGTCGTTTCTCCTTTAGTCTGTTAAAACAGTGTATTCCATTGGTTGAACCCAACATGCTCTGGCCACTTTTCAGCCTCTTCTGCACTGGACCACAGCTCTGGTCACAGGTACTCAGTCCATTTTTGTGGAGACTCTGCTACCCTAGACCTCCATCTTGTGGGGCAGTGGTCTCGGGAGGAAAGGTGTCTTCACCCTGCAGACAGCGTCCTCGTGTGACCAGCGTTTCACCTGTTGTCCTAAATAGTCTCCCCTGTGCTCACAGGTATTATTCCTTCTCACAGAAAGTGACCCCAGCCTCCAGCCTGTGCTGCCCTGGGGTCCAGGCCCTGCTAGGTGTTGAGGGGGTGAAAGCGTTTTGTGGGAGCCTTCTCTACCTGCCCGGTGGTGTGCTCTGTTGACTGGCCCCAGCGTCCTTCGGGAACCACTTGCAGGTTGCGGTAGCAGCAGGCAGAGCGCCCGCCGGACCAGCACTGTCTTCCGCTGGCGCAAGGGGAGGAGCTGCTTGGACTTGGCAGGGCGCGGCCAGGTTAGCCGTGAGGCAGCGCCAGCCCCTCCGGGGCATCACTCTGCCTCTGCATCCGCAACACCCGCCCCGTGTGAGGCTGCTGCTCGGTGGGACTCCTGGTAGGTGGTCCCACGCACTTGAGCCTGTATCCGTGGATTCCATATTTGCAGGTTTCTTGCAGATCACTGAAATTCACTTATAACTCCCAGATCAAGACTCATTGTATTGATTTCACAGTCCTTTGCGGGCTTGTGCAGAGCGGCAAAGTATTCGAGTTCAGCATGCTGGTTCCCGGCCGAGCACAACTCGGCAGTGCCCCTCCTCCTCCTTTCAGCTCCCACTGTGAACACGTGTCTACTCACTGTTTCTTAGGGCCATGTTTTTCGTGTTTTGTAATTTTTGTTGGTGGTTTTGCTGTTTGGTTTTTTTTTTTTTTTAGTTTCTGCTTTGTAACAAACTGAATCAGTCATACATATACATCTGTTCCCACATCCCTTCCCTCTATTTGGTTTTTTTATAAAACTCTATGTATGTATGGCTGTGTTGGGTCTTTGTTGCTACACGTGGGCTTTCTCTAGTTGTGGTGAGCGAGGGCTACTCTTCATTGTGGTGCACAGGCTTCTCATTGCGGTGGCTTCTCTTGTTGTGGAGCCTGGGCTCTAAGTGCACAGGCTTCAGTAGTTGCAGCATGCGGGCTCAGTAGTTGTGGCTTACGGGCTCTAGAGCATAGACTCAGTAGTTGTGGCGCAGGGGCTTAGTTGCTCCGCAGCATGTGGGATCTTCCTGGACCAGGGCTCAAACCCGTGTCCCCTGCATTGGCAGGTGGATTCTTAACCACTGCACCACCAGGGAAGTCCCGGTTTTGCTGTTTAAAGTGAACTTCGAGCATGGTTCTGAAAAGGCCTGGAGTGTTCTAGGCACAGAAGGCTGTGACATGCCTTATGGAGAAAGTACAGGCATGAGTTCAGTGTTAATGGATCAACAGTATAGATTAAGTCGTCTTTAATCAAAAACCACATAAAACAAGGTATGTGTTGATCAGTTGACAAGCCCTACCCCGTGTTTCCCCGGGACAGCAGCTCAGCACCTGCCAGCTTGGTATCCCACCTGGTATGGCTCAGCTTTAGGCACCGATTCACTCACAGCCGTGTCAGGCATCTCTTAGGAGCAGTGGTGCTGGGCTATAGCAGGAAATGTGTCCATGCGTTATGCTTGGATGGGAGTTGAGTCTGCCTGAGTGGAGAGTGCATCCCAGGACACAGCCAGGAAACTGGGTGGGACAGTGCATTGGCAGGGAGACCTGCAGGGCCAGGGGCTGCTGGTGTGGGAAACGGGCAAGCTGGGGGACCAACGAGTGTCCAAGCCTAAGATGGGTATTTCAGGGGCATTCACAGCCACAAGGAGGCTTCAGGGGATCAGCCGGGAGGCCATGCCACCATCCAGGTTGGAGCTGCTGGCCTCTGCCCATGTACACAGACAGTGCTAATTAGATGGGTGGGGGGCGAGAGGGGTCAGGATGGTGCCTGGCGTCCCCTTGGAAAGTGACCCTGGAGTTGTCACCCTCCTGCTGAGGCACCACGTGACTGAGGGCAGAGTACCCGCAACGGGAACATGGTGCTCTCCCTGCTCTGTGGGCGCCTGTGTGGCCTCTCGAGTGCCCCGGTGCAGCACATTGTCACAGCTGCCCTCTCACCCTTGGGAGAGGAAGCCTGTCTCCCCAGGGACGTGCTTCCCAGTTACTGCCACCATGGGCATGAGGAGGGCATGGAAAGGAAAGCCTGGCATTTTGATGCCCAGTGTTCATGGGAAGTGGAGAGGTAGGATGAGTCCAGCTGTGAGGTGGGCTCTTGGCCCTGGCCTCAGTCACAGTTGCACATGTGTGGTTCACTAGCATGGTTATGGCTGTGTTATTTCTTCAACGACGCCTCATCATTTTGGTTGGATATGGAGTCTTGGGCCGACGCCATGCTTAGGTGGCGTCCCACCTGCTCACTGGGGCCTGAGTGCCCCTTTGCACTCTTCCTGCTGAGATAGCTCCTCTGCCCACTCCTCAGTCTACCTCACTGTCCTGGTCCTTTTCTTTCTGTCACCTTTCTTAAGGGTTTGCAGTTCATGGTTAGCAGAAGACCCTGCTCAGCCTGGCCAGGAATCTGGGGCCCAGGCTCCACCCACATCCCTGCCTCCCGGACAGCAGGCCCTGCTCTCCGCTGCCCCGCCCCAGCACACCAGCCCCTTCTTCCAGTCACATCATTTTTCAGGCTTTGACCGTTTGCACTGATCTGCCGTTAACTCCATTCTGCTCTGATTCTACAGCCACTACATCCTCCTGAAATAGCATTTATTCAAGCCAGAATTTTGTGGGGCATCTCCTAGACTAGCCAGGGCTCTGGGTCTCTGCCATGGACTGCAGCCATGAAGCGTGTGTCCTGCTGGAAGAACCCAGGCTCCGCGGCAGTGCTGACCCAGCGCCACACATGCCCTTATTCATGAAAGTGACACAGCAGTCGTTCTTGAGAGATGACGCTGGAGGTGGTCAGAGGCCCCATGTTAACCAGGGTCCAGCTGCTGGTCCCTTTGCTCCCTAAAGGCATGGCCACGTGAAATTTTCCTACACAGAATCCGACTGGGACTTCCAGCTGGAATGTGGTGTTGAATGTGGAGATGAGAGCGGGGACACTGGCATCCTGCTAGTGTCAGAGCTCCCCTTGCTTTGACCTCAGTCTGTGTCCCGTGGCTCCCTGTCTCTTTCATTTTGTAGACCCTCCCTCATCTCTTCACTTAGTAGCTTCAAGTTCCATTTCTTGAGAGGAAATTCTGTAATCCCCCTGTGCCAGCTAAAGCGGTATGTTAAAATACCTAAAGTTATAAACCTTGGTGTAAACTCCTTATACTTACAGCTCTTATGCAGCGTGCAGAGCAGACTGTCATGATTGCAGCAGCCGTAACGTCTAGTTACTGACATCAGTGCGGCAGGACAGCACGTGTGTCACTGCTGGGACTCAGGCATGCCCAGGAGACGGGGTTGCTGTTCTGGCTCTTTGTGCACATATCTTTCTCCATCTGGCCACCTGTTGCCACCGTCCTAAACCTCCCTCGGGGCACAAGGGCCTGGGGTGGGAGGGCAGGGGTCTTCCTGGACAGGATGCTGCTTCTCCAGGTTACGGTGCCTCCTCCAGCACACATCCCACCCCCCACTCACCCGAACCCCCTCTGAGTGGAATAGCTCCAGGCTTCTCCCAGCCCAGGCATGCTTTCCCCCTTGGAGGAAGTGGCACTTCCAGGTGTGGGACGACAAGTTTGCCTGGTTGTGCAGAGCACGAGGCAGGTGAGATCAGAGGTGGTAGAGACCCTTGTGCCCAGTGAGAGCCCCATGAGGGGGAAGGGCCCCTCTGTGATGAAGACTGGAGGGAAGGAAGGGCTCGGGTGGAGGGGTGTGGGGAAGCCGGCCCGGTGCTCGCAGGCTCCCTCCCAACAGGCTCAGGAGAAGGTATGTGGCTCAGATTCAGGCTTGCTGCACTCCGATCCCCTTCTGGGTTTGGGGACTCTGCATCGGGGAGAAGCCGGCAGTGGCCCTTGAGCCAAAATAGCAAAGCTATCTGCTCTGTGCCCCACCTCTGCCTTAGTCCCTTTATCCCTCCTCCTGCTTCAGCAAGACAGCACACGGCAATAAACAGATGCCGGCTGTTCATAAAAAGACTCACTGTTCATGCGGTTAACGTGTGGGGGCGTTTCTGATCCCCAGGGGTCTGGCGGGGACGAGGGTCCACCCAGAAGCATGGGCACTGACTCACTGTCTCTCCACAGCAGCGGCGAGTCCCTTGCACATGCTGGCGACACACGCCTCAGCGTCGGCCTCCCTGCCCACCAAGCGCCAGAACGGCGACCCGGCGGAGCAGCCAGAGCTAAAGCGGGTCAAGACAGAAGATGGTGAGGGCCTCGTCATCGCCCTGAGCATGGATGCGCCACCGGCAGCCGTGCGGGAGAAGGGCGTCCAGAACTAGCGGCCGGGAGAGTGTTTCTCACTTTAACGTCAACTCTGTGGTGCCAAAAGGAGACACTGCCTCTCACCGACGCTCAGAGCGCGTTCCCTCGGTGGGTGGAGGGCCCTGCGGTTGGACTTCACCTCAGCACTGGAAACACAAACCCAGGTGGCCTTAAAACTCCTTCATTTAAAGACTGAAGTCACCCCTGAACAAAACCACACGCAGCAAAGCTGGGCTCCGGCAGTGTCTCCCCGCCCAGTGCTCAGCTTAGTTCCGAGTAGATACTCAGTCCTTCTGAGGGAGGACGCACCCGGTGCGAGCAGGCCTGCTGGGCCGGAGCCACCCCGCCGCCAGTAGACAAGACAGTATTTTGTTGTTCACATGTGGAATTAGAATATTTTGAGGTGTACTTTCTTTCTTTACAAAATAATGGGGTCTTTGACATTTCAGATCACTCCATTTCTACTCTGGTAATTTTGGAATCACACAGGACCTTTTGTGTGGATTTCATTTGGGGAGAAGAAACAAAGTAGTTTGTTTGTTTTTGTTGTTTGTTTTCAGCCTATGGAATGATTTACTTTTGTCTGTCCTGTTTAAGTTAAATGGAGCTACTTGACATCTACAAATTTTCCACGTTAGAGCAGTTACCTGATGAATTTAATCCACCTCCATTTCCGTGTGTAAGACGGACAGACACACAGACGGACACCCGCGGGCCACTTGTAACCCTGACGGAAAGAGCTGCCAGGCTCGCGGAGCTGCACTTACTTACCCATTTCTCTTTCTTGCTACTTTTTGTTGTTTGTTTCTTTGTGTTGACTTTGTCCCTGGCATAATTTTCCACTCTAAGTAAAACAAGTCTCCTATGTATTGTGTATGTTTAAAACAAAAGAACTATTTACTTCTTCATTTGGAAAAAAAGATTCAATCTTTTATCACACACCCTTTTCAAACAAACATCACAGATCTCTCTCCGTGGCACGTTCGCTATTTTAGGTGCCGTCACCAGCTCTCGGCATCGCCCGACCAGCCGGCCACCCGATGATGGTGCGGTTTGCCCCCCTCATGGCAGGAGCAGCTGCTGGGGTGGAGCAGAAGCTGCCTGTTAATACAAGGGTCTTGGAAGCAGGCACCCTCCGTCCGGGTAAGCATTGGAAACACCTAGGTTGCTTTCTGATTTGTAATAGGAAATTCCCCTCAACCTTTTAGAACTGAATTCAGCACTAAGGCTGACTTCTCTCCTACAAAAAATAAAAGCGACAGGAAAGGAAGGAAAGGTGAGAGAATGAGAAGTAGGAGGCCCGCACGGCCTCAGCCCATGTTCCTCCAGAAGAAAGCCACTCACCTTTCCAGAGGGTTCTGGGGGTCAGAGTTGAGCAGCATGCAAACAGAAAGAGGGCTTTGGCCTTATTGTGAATTTTTAAATGTCATCGTCATAACATTATTTATTTAAATGTAGTTATTTTGGTATTTAATTTTTTTTTAAAGAGAGGAAAAAACCCCTGTATTTTCCTGGTGGAATGAAACAGCTCAGAATGGTATATTTAGGCAATTTAAAAACATTTATTATTTACCTAAAGACCAAATATGATAAACCTGTTCTAAGTATTGTGTGTCAATCCACGGTATGGAGCTGTCACAATGTTGTTGCAGATAATGCGTATTAAAAATTATGAAATTACTGCACACTAGCTGGATTTATAACTCAGCCATTTAAACAATAAACACGAAACCCTCCTGTGAACGAGACCCCGTGTGTGACGGTAGCAAAGTCTAACTTGCAGAGACTGAAGCACGGGTGGGTCAGAGCGCCTCAGGGCGGCACCCTGCATCTGCCAGGCACTTCACAGGTACCTTGGAATGTATATTCTTTTCCTTTTTACTCAGAAGGTTTGCAATTTGCAAATAATTTGGATCTGCTGTGTCCTACATGTGGGATTGGGTCACTCCACCGAGTGCTCCAGACCTCTTAGTCATGGCCACTGCAGCCCCCTAACCATAAGCTCTGGGGAGGTGAGTGGACAAGACCACCCTGATGGGGAGATGGCCTGGGCAACACTAAGCAAATGCCTTGTGTGTCCTCCAGGAGACGCATCTCCACAACCGTCCAGAAAGACTCGGGTAGATTTTCCCTACGTAAGCCCAGTCCATCAGTTGATTATTTCTGAGCCTAAAATGTAGACTTTATGGGCCTGGAGGGATTTCTGCTTGGTTTATAGGTAAGAAAAGTACCCTGTTCTCAAATGTAAAGAAGGGAGAAGGATAGTTTTTGCTGCTGGGAGCTAGAGCATGCCTTTTTCAAAGGTGGGGCATTCTCTTTCCTTTTTCCTTCTGTCTGATTCATTTGGCTCATACACTGGCACATAGGAATTTAAGAATATCAAGGAGAGAGCAGGGAAAGGAAAACATAGATTAACAAACTACCGTGTCCTGGGCACTTAAAAATTTTTTTTAATTTAGCTTTGAATCCCCAGGAGCCCTTCAACACCCAGGAGTCACTGAGCTTGTGTCCTTGTGGCCCCACTTGATGCCTGGTGCTACATCGACAGTCACACTGCAATTCACTCCCACCCGGCTGTCCACCGGTGGTTCCTAAATGTCTCATTTCAAAAAGCCTCTCCTTTGACTTCTGCCAAACTTCTGAGCTCCCTCAGGGACTAGAAATTTCATTTCAGCAGCTTTGCCCTGAACCAGACAAAAATACAAAAGGGAAACTCACATGTGATCCAAGTGATGTGGTGCATCCCAAGGTGTCTATGCATGGTTTTTGGATTAATCTTCCTCTCACGTAAGTTGAGTCTCCACTCGGGACAGCTGAGCTCCTTAAATGCATCACACCTCTCCTCCGTCCTCTCCTAGAACAGAGTAGGCGGGGTCACGGTCAGAAGGAGGTGGGGCGTGTCAGGACTTGGGATTTCTGTGCTATGTTACACAAGGAGACGAGTGACAATCTTCAAGTCCTAACCTCCACTATTCTAGCAGGTATAGTGGTGATTTGTGTGCAAAGATTTGAAATTTTAAAAGAACCAAGTTCCTGAAATTCAATAAAATATTTTTATTAATTTTAATTGAATACAGAGTATCATTGTCATTTTGATAAGCTTAAGCAGGCACTGCTTTTGTGGTTTTTTCATAGGCTCTCTGAGCACACCAAAGGCCTAGCGCACTGGAGCGAATATTCGAAGGAGCTGCTGTGAGGACAGCAGTTCAGGCTTCTTGACTCCACCAGAAGAGAGGGGGCATTGAGTGTTTGCATGTGAAAAGGGCATTGGGTCACAGGCAGCGATAACAGTCTTGCTGGCTTTCAATCCATCATGTTAGAGTTTTCAAACTTACTTTGAGGTTCTGGTTGTAGCTGCCATTTCTTCTGCAGACTTGCTTCTCAGCCTGAGAAAGATCATTGCAAACAGCCTGAGATACATCCTCCCATGAGACGAAAATCTTGTCTAACTAGGCACACGGGTATTCCGGTCCCCACACTGTTAACACTTGGATTGTCCGGCTACTAGAAAGTCTGTGGTATGGATTGCTGATGTCCTGAGGGGTAGTAGGAGGAAGGAGGAATACTGAAATGACCCGAAGTCCCCTTTGGGAGCTAAATGAAGCTCAAGCACAGAGTGTTCACATGGAGGTTTGTTCTTGACATTGATGCCCTAGTGTAAAAACAGTTCTATTAGCATAAAAGAACTGCTCTTTGTGTACTGAGACTCTCCCAACAAAAGGGAGCATTCCTAAATGTTTTTTTCAGATCTGTTGTCCATGTTGTTGTTTTTAACAAATGTATTTATTTTATTTTATTTATTTTTGGCTGCGTTGGGCCTTCGTTGCTGTGCGCAGGCTTTCTCTAGTTGCGGCAAGCAGGAGCTACTCTTCGTTGTGGTGCGCGGGCTTCTCATTGCAGTGGCTTCTCTTGTCGCGGAGCGCGGGCTTTAGGTGCGGTCCATTTTGTATTAATAGATGCTTTAAAGTGCATTAGGTCTTACCTCCCCCTTCTCACTCAGGAAAAGCTCCTCTGGTAATTCATCAGGGTCACCTTGTTGAAGTTAAACTGAGTCTAATAAGAGCTATCCTACAGGATAACCTACCTTTACCCAAGAAAAAGATGTTGAAGGCAGGAGGCCTTCAGGTATAGGAAACAATTCAGTAACTCTGATAAGAGGTCTTTCATGTAGCAAAAGCCATGTTAGTTATTGCGGGGAGGCCCACATTTAGGCCACATTTCGTCTGTAAGGAAGACAGAGAAGGGAATTCCCTGGTGGTCCAGTGGTTGGGACTCCGAGCTTCCACAGCAGGGGGTACAGGTTTGATCCCTGATCAGGAAACTAAGATCCCGCATGCCATGCGGCATGGCCCAAAAATAAAGGAAGGCATTGGGGCATGTCATGAAGCTATGTGCAGTTGCCATATGGTAAGTTCAGGCCTAAATACAGGAGGTGAAAGAACCCATAGTATGTAGTGATTTAAACTGTAGCCTGTTGGCCAGCACTCACCGTAGGTCTCTGTGGAATACTGCCTCTTGTTGTTACCCCTCCATGTTTACATCCATAGCAATACAAAATTAGATTTTAACATGGGTCTCTCAGGTGATCTCTGATGAGATGACTAAACCTGTGGGCACAAAATTTTCTGATTTTAGAAATGTCTTTCTGAGGTCTCTGCCCCTGTGTCCCACCCATTGGCTGAATAAATAAAGCAACTGTCACAGTCCTCTGAAAAAGAAATAGCAAGGGGGTTAAAACTGGAAGAACAACCAACGTGGTGATTATTTTCCTGAATTTTTCTCCCCTCTTGTATCTCCTGATGTAGACTCCAGGACAGCCTGAATATCAGAACTGCATGTTAGGAATGAACATCAGAATACCTAAGAGAAGCCTTCCCCTCACAGGGGAAGGGGGCCCTTGTGGGACACGTGGAGGGGAATCACACAACTGTATACCTGTAAGCAGGAGCCCTGGAGACACTGAGGACTCAGAGAAGAGGAACTGGGAACGGGGACATTTCTAGTCCAAAGAAGTTGGGGGCAGGAGGGAGAAATACTTTTCTTTGGCCCCAAGGAATGTGCAATGTCACAGGGAGGCTAAAGCCTGAGACTTAGCCAAGGGCCAGGAAAGCGGGTACCTAGGAGACAGGAAGTGAGAGAAAGATTCTCTAGGGCTGTGTATGGCATCCTGGACTCACCCTCAGCTGCACATGCCTGGAACTGACTCAGGAAGCAAAGCAAAGGCTTTATTAATTGAACTCCCATGAAGAATGGCCCCAAATAGCACTACAGAGCTTGGGAAACAATTGACCCCCAACAACTGACCCCAAACCACAACCCACAGAGGGCAGGGCAGGTCAGCACATTTATTCTGAACCTAGCCAGGTTATTTGCCTGCTTAAAAAAAAAAAAAAAGATTGTACATTCTCTACAGGGTTTAAATAGGACTCAGAGATTCATAAAATGAACCATGTCTAGAATACAGTTCAAAATTACTCAGTGTACAAAGAGCCAGGAAAATCTCTTAAGGGGAAAGAAAAGAGATGTCAACTTAAGCATGTTGGAATAATCAGAAAAGGACATTAGCTTTCTATGGCTTTAATTATTGTAACCAAACTTCATGAAGAATGGGCAAATGCTCTTGAACCGAAAGCTACAGAACTTAAAATTAACAAATGAAAAATTCGGTGGATCAACAGAAAAATGCTCGGAAACAAACGAACCTTAGCCTCAGGGACCTGTGGAACAATATAAAAAGATCAAATGTACCCTGGGTTAATGAATTCACAGCAAAAGGAGAAAGACATTGGTGTTTTTAAAATAATAATAACAATGCCTAAAAATGTCCCAGATATAATTGTAAAGATTCACAAAGCTCCAAATAGGATAAACTCAAAGAAAAACCATGTCAAGACATACCACTGGCTACTGAAACTGAAAACATTTTATCTTGAAAGCACCCAAAGAAAAGTGACTTATTGCATACAGAGTAACAATCTGAATACAAATTTCTCATCAGAAACCATGGAGGCCCTATGACTAGAAAATTTTTAAAGGGCTTAAGGTAACTGTCAATCTAGAATACTATATCCATAGAAAATATCAGGAGTGCAGATTAAAAGATATTCTTAGATGAAGGAAAACTAAGAATTCTTAACCAGTAGAGCTGCTCAAAAAGAAATGCTAAAGGACATTCTTCAGGCAAAAAGTAAATAATAGCAGAGAAACTTTGGAACTTGAGGAATGAAGGAAGAGATCAACAGAAACGGTAAATATCTGGGCAACTATAATAACTAGTTTTTCCTCTTAAATTCTTTAAAATATTCTAACTTTCCAATGTAAAAGTTTTAACATTGTCTATCAGGGTTTTCAGTGTATGTAAACAACACATATTGACAAAAGTACAATATAAAAGAGGAAGGCAAAGGTTTGTAGGTCTCTACATTTCTACATGGAAGTGGTAAAACATTCTGAAGTAGACTGAAAAGCTAGCTTTGTCTGTTGTAGTCACTAGTGTAATCACTAATACCAAACAAAGGTAAAGGAAAAATCTAAAAGGTAAATTAAAATGGAATGCTAAAATTTTTTTTGAAATAACACAAAGGCAGAGAACAGGAAACCAAAGGGGAGGGGACAAGCAAAAAACAATAATATGGTAGGATCTTATCAATAATTACATTAAATATAAATAGTCTAAATAGACCAATTAAGAGTGTGTCAATTGGATCAAAAAATAAGACCCAACTTACTTTAAATAATTTGGATAGGTTAAAAGTAAAAGGATAGAAAAAGTATATCCTGCGAACACTCGAAAGAAAGTTGGAGAGACTATATTAATGTCAAAGTAGACCTCAGAATAAGGAACACTATCAGACATAAAGACATTACATAATGATACAGGGTCAACGTGCACAACAGCCCTAGGGTTCCAAGCACTCAACAACAGTGCCTCAAAATACATGAAGCAGGGACTTTGGTTTCAGGTTCCACGTGTAAGGAGCTGGGGAGTTGCCACTTCCTCCTAACATGTAAATAGTGCAACAGCCCAAAAATCAACAACTCGTCTTGGAGCTAAGAGAGGTGAGGGTGCAGGGCAAACCACGACCCCCAAGACAGGAGAGACAGATGGGCGAGCACAGGAGTGGAGACTACCACGGGGACCAGTGCCGGGCTACAAAAACCTGCCCTGTGAGCAGTCGACTGCTGGACAACTCTGAGAGTTAGTGCCCCAGGGGAACCCAGTCTTAGGGGTTCCCCACACTTCTGTACATTTTACTTCCAGAAGCTCAACCAGGTTCTCACAGAAAACATTGGAAAAAAACGGGGGAAGGGAAAGGAATCATGTTTGAAATAGACCAGAGCACTGTTTGTTTTTTTTTAAGGTTCTTTTTTGATGTGGATCACTTTTAAAGTCTATTGAATTTGTTACAATATTGCTTCTGCTTTATGTTTTTTGGTTTTCTGGCCACAAGGCATGTGAGATCCTAGCAGTCTGGACAGGTATCAAACCTACACCCCCTGCATTGAAAGGTGAAGTCTTAACCACTGGACCGCCAGGGAAGTCCCTAGAGCACTGCATTCTTAACAAGGCCTGCCTTCAGGAGGAAAGAGTTAAGCAGAGCCTACCTGATCTAAAAGGGAAATTCCCAACCAACCCACTCTAGCCACCCTGTCCCACCTAAGAGGGAAGAATACCTGAGAACCTCTTATGCAGTTCATAGCCCAGAGGCACAGGCTCACTAAGACTGAGTGAGACCTGCCCACAGGACTGTACACCGCTGCCCTGCCCCACCCCCATCCCGCACCTTACCAGGTCACTGAAGACCTGTGTACAGCAGCTCCTTTTATCCAGTCCATCATGTCCAGTTGTCAAGAAAAAATGACAAGTATTAACTAAAAGGAAAACAATTTGTAGAGATAGAGCAAGCATCGGAACCAGACGCGGCAGGGGTGTTGGTGTTATCAGACGGGATCTAAAACAACTAGGACTAATATGTTAAGGACTCCAATGGATAAAGTAGACAGCGTGCAAGAACAAACAGGCGATGTAAGCGTAGAGATGGAAATCCTTCAAAAGAACTATAAAGAACACTGTAACAGAAATGTCTATGATGGGCTTGCTAGTCGACTGGACACAACTGAGGAGAGAATCTCTGCACTTCAGGATGCATCAATAGAAACTTTCACAAGTGAAAAGCTAAGAGAAGAAAGACTGGGGAAAAAAAAAAAAAGCAGAACATCCAAGGACCGTGGGGCAGCTACATAAGGTATAACCTATGTGTTATAGGAGTACTAGAGAAAATGGAAGTACCAGAAAGAAAGGAGCAGAAGAAATGTTTGAAACAAGAATGAATGAGAATTTCCCCCCAGATCCAGGAAGCTCAGAGAATACCAATCAGGATAAATGCAAAAAACAAACAAAAAAACAACTACCTAGGCATAACATTTTCAAAAAACAAGGACAACAATACAAAACAACAGATGTGGTAGATATTAATCCAACTATATCAATAATCACTTTGAACATCAATGATCTAAATATACCAATAAAAGACATAGATTGTCAGAGTGGATCAAAAAACAAGACTCAACTATATGTTGTCTACAAGAAACTTTAAATATAAAGACACTTAATATAGATTAAAAGTAAATTAATGGGGGCTTCCCTGGTGGCGCAGTGGTTGGGAGTACACGGGTTCGTGCCCCAGTCCAGGAAGATCCCACATGCCACAGAGCGGCTGGTCCCGTGAGCCATGGCCGCTGAGCCTGTGCATCCGGTGCCTGTGCTCCGCAACGGGAGAGGCCACAGCAGTGAGGGGCCCGAGTACCAAAATAAATAAATTAATTAATTAATGGAGAAAAAGACACCATGCTAACACTGATCAAAAGAAAGTAGGAGGGGCTTCCCTGGCGGCACAGTGGTTGAGAATCCGCCTGCCAATGCAGGGGACACAGGTTCAAGCCCTGGTCCAGTAAGATCCCACATGCTGTGGAGCAACTAAGCCCACGCGCCACAACTACTGAGCCTGCGCTCTAGAGCCCGCAAGCCACAACTACTGAGCCTGCGTGCCACAACTACTGAGCCTGTGTGCCACAACTACTGAAGACTGCACACCTGGAGCCTGTGCTCCACAACGAGAAGCCACCACAATGAGAAGCCCGTGCACAGCAATGAAGACCCCAACACAGCCAAAAATAAAAACAAATAATTTGATGAAAAAAAAAAAAAAGCAGGAGTAGTTTTTTTGTTTTTTGTTTTGACGGTGATGCGCGGCTTGAGGGGTCTTAGTTCCCTGACCAGGACTGAACCCACGCCTCAGCAGTGAAAACACAGAGTCCTAACCACTGGGCCGCCAGGGAATTCCCAGGAGTAGTTACTTTATTTTCAGACAGAGCAGACTTCAAACCAAGGAAAGTTATCACTGATAAAGACCGGCATTTCATCATGATAAAAGGAGCAATTCTGCAAGACAACGTAACAAAATAAATGAAGCAAAAGCTGAAAGAACTAAAAAAATAAATAAATCCACATTACATTTTGATACTTCAACACTCCTCTCTAGGTAATTGATAAAATAAGTATAAAGTCAGCAAGGCTATAAAAGCTCTGAGCAACACCAGTCAATGTAATTGTCATTGACAGAGCATTCTGCTCAACAGAATACACATTCTTTTCAAATGCACATGGAACATTCACCAATATAGACCAAATCTTGGGTCATAAAACAAAACTTACAAGCTTTAAAGAATTAAAATCATACATGGTATGCTCTTTGACAATTAGGGAATTAAACTAGGAATCAATAATAAAGATAATTTTTAAATCCTCAAACGTTTTGAAATTAGACATCATATTTTGAAATCCATGATTCAAAGAGGAAGTCTTAAAGGGAATTAGAAAATAACTGTAACAGAATGAACATGAAAATATATCAAATTTGTGAAATGCAGCTAAAAGTGTTTATAGGGAATTTTATAGCACAAAGAAAACCTAAAATTCAATCATCTAGAATTCTACCTTAAACTAGAAAAGAATGAATATAACCCATAGCAAATAATCAGCAAAAATTGAAAAAATAAATAAAATTGAGAAAAAAAATCAATGAAATCAAAGCTGATTCTTTGGGAAAAAAAAAAAAAATCAACAAATTAACTCCAGCTGGAATGACTGAGGAAAAAGAGAGGATACAAATGACCACTATCAGGAATGAGAGACGGGCTCTCTGTGATGAGCTCTGTTGCTCTACTTACCACCCATTCGCCCTGTTACGGAGGCAGTATTCCCACCCTGTGTCCATGGGGGTGGCTGGACGTGACACTATGACACTGGCCAGATGAGATGAACTGTAGTTTATCAGTCACACATACTCACACCCGAGGACACTGCAAGCCAAGTAGGACCATATGGGTGTCACTTGGGGACACAGTGAACAACCTAGGGCTACAGGAGGCAGGCTTTGTAGTATCCAGGGTGGGGAACCCCGTTCCCATGGGAGGCTGTGATTGTTTGAATAACCCCATAAGCGGGAAGGGAACTGAAAATGCTTACTCAGGGATAAGCAGGAACTGCACCTGTTCTGTTTGATAAGGAGAGTTGTTTGGCTGGGGGGCTTTATCCATGGAAGTAGAGTGGGTAGTGGAACTTGTAGTTAGGCCATTCCAGGCCTTCCCAGCTGAACCAAATGTTAAGGCAGCACATAATGCTGAACCTTAATTTCAGGCTTCATACCACATCCACACCTGTAAAAAGGATAATAAAGGAATCCTATGAAAAACTGTGCTCATAAATTTAACATCTTAGATGGAACAGACCAATTCCTTGAAATACACAAACTACCAAATTTACTAAAGAAATAGGTAGACTGAATAGACTTGTCAACAAATTGAATTTGTAATTCAAAACCTTCCGACACAGATAAGCTCCAGGAATTGTTCCCCCATCAAATCAACTACTGAGCTTGTAAGAACTGTCTGAATTAACTACTTTGGAACAATGGAGTCTATGCAAACACGTGCAATATCCAGGGGAGTGCTCCATATAGAAAGGCTGGTAAATTTCAGTGACTTTTGGCATTTCACGTAGCAACTACCATCCCCCATCATCCAGCCTTTTGGCAGGCAGCCATGGGGACAGCACCCCACGTTCCTGGTACAGCTTGCTGAAGCCAGGGTGGACAATAGGGACTTTCTCCTCCAAAAATTTGAGTTGTGTATTTTAATCTGCCTGGCGGTTTGCTGAGGGGCTGGTTCAGAATCTGGCCATTATTTCAACACCCACAAACTGAAGTAGCTTCCCTGGCAGCATGGGTCAGGTGATTTAAAAGGGCAGAATAGCTTTTTTTTTTTTTTTTAATCTTATTGGATCCAGGAATGTAAGGAAATCTGTGACAAAACATTAGCTGAACACAAGCTAAAGTAACAGACTTCAGTGATCACGAATGACAAGAAATATAGTCTTGGGACTTCCCTGGTAGTGCAGAGGTTAAGAATCCACCTGCCAATGCAGGAGACGCGGGTTCGAGCCCTGGTCCAGGAAGATCCGCATGCCACGGAGCAGCTAAGGCCGTGCACAACTACTGAGCCTGCGGTCTAGAGCCTGCAAGCGACAACTACTGAGCCCATGTGCCACAACTACTGAAGCCCGTGCGCCTAGAGCCCGTGCTCCACAGCAAGAGAAGCCACCGCATGAGAAGCCCACGCACTGCAAGAGTAGCCCCTGCTCGCCACAACTAGAAAAAGCCCGTGCAGCAACGATGACCCAATACAGCCAAAAATAAATAAAAACTAATTTTAAAAAATCAATGTGATTCACCACATTAACAGAGTAAGAGACCATCGGACAAAATGACACAACCATTCCCAGTGGCATGAAGCTGAGAGCATGCGCCTCCTTAAACTTGGTGCTCTCAGCACCTCGTCTGCCTCACTCTCATCTTGACTATTCAGGTGGGTCCAGAGTGCTTAAATGCTTAAAGAAAAAACCCTCCATTTTTCAGAGAAACATAACAGAATCCATAACAACATACATACCATTTGCAATGTCCAAGGTACAACCGCAAAGTACTAGACACACAGGTTAATGTGACTCGTACACAGAATAAAAGAATATCAATGGAGACTTGCTCTGAGAAAATCCAAACGTGAGAATTACCAAAGATTTTAACTTATGTCCTATAAATATGCACAAGGACGTAAAGATTGTTCATGTGAATGAGCAAATGAAAAAGCTTAGTTAAGAATTAGAAACTAATTTTAGAACTGACAGATTCATCTAAAGTTTAAAGTACATGGTACAGTCTTGAAAGCAGAGTGGGCAGTAATAGGTCATTTAGTGGTATTCAATGATAGTTTAAATTATGCTAATTTTTTTAATTTAAAAAAAATTTTAAATTTTTTGGCTGCATTGGGTCTTCATTGCCGTGCGCAGGCTTTCTCTAATTGTGGTAAGCGGGGGCTACTCTTTGTTGCGGTGCATGGGGTTCTCATTGCAGTGGCTTCTCTTGTGGAGCACGGGCTCTAGGTGTGCGGGCTTCAGTAGTTGCAGCACGTGGGCTCAGTAATTGCAGTGCACGGGCTCAGTAGTTGCAGCGCGCAGGCTCTTGGGCACACAGGTTTCAGTAACTGTGGCACATGGGCTTCGTAGTTGTGGCTTGTGGGCTCAGTAGTTGTGGCGCATGGGCTTAGTTGCTCTGCAGCATGTGGGATGTTCCTGGACCAGGGATCCAACCCATGTCCTCTGCATCGGCAGGTGGATTCTTAACCACTGCGCCACTAGGGAAGTCCCAATGCTATTTTTAAAAACAGGAAAAAATACTGTAAAAACTATATGAACAGCCTCAATGATCAGAGTGGGACAATGTAAGGTGTTATATGTGTACTTGAATCCCAATAGGAAAGAGACAATAGCAGAAGAATTATTTGAGGAAATGGCTGAAATTCACAGATTTGATGAGAGCCATAAATCTAGTTTCAAGAAGCTCAGTAAGCCCCATGCATGATAAACACAAAGAAAACCAAATGTAGACATACCATAGTTTCCAAATTGTAATTTCATACAATAATTTTTATCATATTGGAACAGGACACAGGAAGAACAAAAGGAAGACCCGCAGCTTCTTTCCACACAAGTTGAACAGCTTTGTCATTAGAAACAAACAAATACGAATGACAGTGCACTTACGGCGTCCTCAGTGATGTTAGCACGCTACTGTTGAGGAGAAAATATTTATTAAATCCTGATACATTCTGTCCCTCAGCACTACAGAAACAAATCATTTTTGAGTTTTTGGAATTCCAATAAAATTTTATTTTTAGCTATTATTCCATTTAAAGTTCATCTGGGAAAAAAATGCTTAAGGATGCTTAAGATCAGCAGAGCCATGTAACCAGAACATAGTTCTCTGTGAAGTAGTACAGTAAGTCCGTGGGTAACAAATGAATCAGTTGATAGATGGCATTGTAGTAGGGCAACTGCATAATTTTCATCCAGACCAGAAAAGAGTGCTAAGGTGGATGAGATACCACAACCCAGGGCAGGAAGAGGACCTGGGGTTGAGTCACTCTTGGCTTGGTTTGGCTTGGCTTGGCTTGAGCAATGCCTCACCCACCAGTGCAGGAAGATGAGGCCCTTTCCCCCACTACGTGTTTGGAAATCACGCTCAGACTGAATTATGAAAATAAGACATGTACATCGAACCCAGTGAAAAATGTTTTGTTTTAATCACAAGCCAATACTAGAAACCATAAAGGAAAAAGGCTGATAGATCAGACTATGTAAAAGTCCAAAGATACATATACAGCAAAGTAAAACCCCTCAAACTGAAATAAACACAAAGTGAAAAAAACGACAAGGGGTGATTAAAAACTCTCATAAACAAAACAGACAAAATACACCAACAGAAATATAGTCGAAGGCATGAGTAAGCAATTTACAAAATAATTACGGATGCCCAGCGAAGGTATTCCAAATGTTCAACCTGGCTAGAAATCGGAGATCTTTTTTCTCCATCAAAGATTAAAAAGCTCGTGCTCAGAGCCTGGTCCTGGTGAGCATGTGAGGTGTTGGCTGTTGAAGCTGACAGAATCATGGCAGGCAAGGGGGCAAACATACTAAATCTTATACGTGCAGATCCTCTGGCTTGGCAATTCCAGTTCTATTCAAAGAAATAGGTGGACAAGTGTGTAAACATGTATGCACAAGGATTTCCATTTCCAAAACGTCTATAAAAGCAAAAAATACAAATAGGCATCTTCGGGCAATTACAGTATGTTTTGACATGTTCACGAGTTGTGAAAAGTTAAAGAATGGTCCCTGTAATGCTGCTGAGAATTACAGACTTCACCCCAGAAGGCGTGGGCTTTCCGAGAGTAGTCTTCTCTGGAGACGGCAACTCAGGGCGATTTTGATTCCAACTTTACATTCTTCTATATGTTCTTTTCTTACAATGAACATTTTGTATTTTGGTAAGTATTTTCTGATCCATTTTGAAGAGGAAAATTTCAGCACAAGTTCCAAAAGTATTGTAATTGCTCAAATGCCTCTTACAAAAAGAAAGGAAAGAGGCCAGGGACAAAGTTGTGTGAAATCATCCAGAAGTTTGGTTTGGTTGCAGAAAAAGAAATGCAAACATGAGCAGCTTTGGTCTCACAAGCAGAGTAAGGAGGGGAGCAGGCCTCACCCTCCAGGCCGCAGTGAGCAGGGGCACTGCCACTGAGGACTAAAGGGACAGACGGGCCAGGGGCAGGGTTGGGGGGTGGAGGCTGCAGGGTGCAGAGGGCTCCGTCCCCACCGGAGACGCCGGAGCCCCCTCCGCCCACGGCCTGGAGAGCTGGCAGAAGAGCCCAGTGAGCAGGGCCCCGTGAGGCGGTTCCTGGATGTTCATTCACATGGACACTTGGGGGAGAAACAAACCAGGCCTGTAAAGCCCGGCCACCAAGTGGGGCTTGTGGAAGCCCTGGACACAGGACTTTTATGTCTGTGTCCCTCTGTACCCACATTCAGGGGCCGGCAGGACTCAGCTGAGGGAGGAATTGGAGGCGGCCCTGGCTTACAGCAACCCCTTCTCTAAATAAGGTGACAAACAGTGGTTATCAATTTGAAAAACCAAGTCTGCTGCTGTCCTAAATAAACCGAGGAAGGTTCATCCGACAGCCTGCTCGCCAGGGATGGCTCTTCCTGCCACGTCCCTAAGAGGGTAAAGCGAGGCCACACGCACAGGCCTGGGGAGGGTGGGCGGTGCCTGGCCGCCTCAGACTTCCAGACCTCACCCTGCTCTCTGGAAGCCTCGTCCAGGGCATTTCCCAGGTGAGACGTGGTGTCTTCACCATCGCGAAGGGAAACCCCAAGACGACAAACCAGAGCCCCTTGGTGGTGGTCATCCACACCACCCAGGACGTCCCTGTTCTGTCATTTTATAAAGGAAGCAAGGTTGTGCCCGGCGTGGCAGAGGCAGGACCTGCTTCCACACTGTGGACTCTTAATGTAGGTGCCGAGCATGCAGGTCGCCCTGGGTACAGCCTCCCCCTGGGCCAGTGAACTGGCTCCTCACCAGCCTGCAGCACCTCCACACACCGTGAGGAGGAACTTTTTTCCTAGTTTAATGTATGTGTGGATACACGAAAGGGATTATATTCGGGGAAAATATAAACTACTGACGACATAAACGTGAAGGACCCCTCCTACTCCTGGGCCAAAGTTAGGGCTAGTGTTAGATGGACACTGATGGGTGGCCCGACACCACGCTGGTGCCTCCCCCAAACGGAGTGTCCCCCAAAGGGATTTCAGGCAGAGCTTCCCCACCAGAGATGACGGAAACCGCTCGCGAACATCACTCTCTTACCCTCTGCTCCCCGAGCCAGGCCACCACCCACACGGGCAGCAGGGCGTCCACCTGGCCCCCACGCAGTCCTGGACAGTTTAGGCAGTAAGTGCACTGGGCCGCTCCTACAGCCTGCAGTCCAACGAGGTTCTAAAACTTGGGCTCTGGTTTTGTAACATACAATTCTTTTCCCTTGATGGGTACAGAGTACAACAAAATTAGTCATTTTTATTTAAAAGAAACATTACAAATAAGTGTGCAAAATTAAATTTCATGATTAAATACACATAAAAGTAACATGCATACTTCACACTGAAATCCACAAAGTTAGTTGATTACATGACAGTAAAAGAACTGGCAAAACTGAGAATTTGCTGCTGCAGATTTTAATGTTTGCAACCTGAAATCAAAACATAAAATTAAGTTTTAGGGAATTTAAGAAAATTAAATATATACCTCAAGTACTACTAATAATATAGAGCCCATAACCTATTTTAGTTACCAAACGTTAAAAAAAGTATGTGCCTCTCATTCCCAGAATGTTAGTGTGCAGCTAGTCTTAGAAATGGGGAGAGAAGATGGTGAGAAAGGGAAGTGGAATCGGCCGCCGAGGCATCCTCTCCAGGCCCACAGAAACCAGGCACTGCTTTGTTGAGACGCCCGTTTCCCTGGGTATCCTCCCAATTAAGTGACGCTTTCTTCTATGACCAGGTTGTAAAGTCTATGCGTTACTCTGTTGCCTGCGTGTAACAGGGAAACTCCCTGTGACACCGAGGTCCACCGGGAGCCACAGGCACTGCTCACGGCGTGGGCGGCGCTGCCTCAACTCCAACGGCTCCAAGAAGACGGGGACGCACGACACGCAGCTCTCGAGGGAGACGCCAGACCTACGCCCTTTCTTCAGTTTAGACGGGAGAAGGGCTTCCTTCCTCCTTCCTAAGGCTGCCAGTATGATTGTTCCATTTAAATCTGGTGAGAACCAACACTTACACGTGTGTTCACCTCCCCGTTACAGACTCAGTAAAAATGAGGAAATCTGTTGCCATAAACGAATTTCACTTTGCCCCTCCTTTTTTCAGCGTGCCCCCAGTGTCCGGAGCCCCAGCTGCAGGTGGCGGATGCGGCAGAACCAATGAAGTGGGCGTCACGGCTGAACAAAAGGTGAAGCCAGCAGTTGGGCGTGAGTGTCCACGTGCCCTGAAGATTCTTCCTTTAACACTGGGCTCGGGAGGTCTGGCTTCGGAAAACAGACGACAACGTATGGCTTTGCAACAAGGTCCCAGGCCATCCCCCCAGCCCATCACCACCAGTCCCAGGAGCTCGAGGGGCCGCTGGGCCCCCAGGGCCCGTGGTGCTCGCACTCCTGGTGGAGGGTCACAGCTTGTCGTCGGTCATCTCCAGGAACTGCGCGTACACGTCCCGGACGCACTCCCCTTTGGGGTTGAACAGGAACTTGTAGTAGCTGCCGTCCGCACAGATCGCTGGGCAGAGGAGACCGTGTCACTCAGGGTGAAAAGCAAGCAGCCTGCACTGAGCTCACTGCACAGGCTGAGTGGAGGCTGAGCAGCCCCGAGGGATCTGTGGGTGGTGGGGGCACTCGACCGAGAACCCCACTGTTCTGGGGGGGTCTGCATCTACTTCAGCTAGTGTGGCAATGGGGGAACCCTCTTTGGTCGCCGGTTCCAAGACCAAATGATCTGCCCCACTGACTGCCCGGGAAACCCCGGAGGGCAGGTGGCTGCGCGGACCCTGAGAGGGATGCACAGGACCCCCAGGAGAGAGGAAGGGCCACCAGTGGAGCTGGTGGGGCGCTGACCAAACCTGGGGGCCACTCTCCTCTGGAAGGACCACTTACCAATGACAGCATTTGGCTCTGTTCCAAAGGCACAAATGCATGGAGAGCCTGAGGGAACCTGAAACTTGGAAAAACTCCACTTGGAACTGAAGTATTTTGGAAGGAAACTGGCTGATGCCAAACTGTGAGGACAGAAAGCAAAGAAAGGAAGTTACGGTCACATAACAAAGTTAGAGACACAGCTCTCTTTAATGTCGGCTTAGCCTTAATGACTTAAATTCTATTTTTGCTTTTAATCTTTATTTTTCACATGAAAAAACTAAGTCGTCACAAATGGGTTTATTATAAATCCAGAAACCATCAGCATCAGAAGGGGCACAGGGTTCTACTACCACCAAATTCATTTTCTCGACAGCCAACACAAGCATGACGGTTGGAGTTCAGGACCAAGTCCTACCTCACTGGAAGGTGCCTGGATCCTCGTCAGACCTTTTCTAAGGAGCTAGTGGAAGGGGAAGTTGTGATGCCACTGTCTTAGCATCAAGTAATCTGCCCTGGTTTTCAGAGAATCAAATGAACGACCAAAGCAAGGCATCCCGACTGTGACCCAGACTGAGTGGGGCAACACCCAGGCAACGTTCTGTCCTCCTAACTGGAAAACCTACCTCGATTGTTTATTCCTTTTTGGATCTTCAGCTGCAAAAATGTGCACCGTGCCGTGGTCACTGGACACACAGATGAGAGAAGCGTCCTGATTGAAGTTAATGCTGCAGAGAAACCAGACGAAGCTCGGGTCTCAGGTGGACGCAGGAGTGAGCCCTGACCTCAGCCCGCCGTGGTCAGGACAGTCATTTTAAGAACCACCCCTCCTGACCAGCTGACGGGGCTCAGCACAGAACCAGATGGTCAAAGCCAGGGCACAGCCCCTCCTCCTCAGGTGCCAGGGAGAGGGAAGGGGCTCCCTGCAGACCACCCTGCCACCCCAGGGGCCCTGAGGCCACCCAAACATGCCACTTGAAGGAGAAAAACTCCCCTCCAACGACCCAGGCCCTATAGAGGTGGGCATCACGCAGGCTGGCTGGAGGGGCCCGAGAGCAGACAGATGGGAGAGCGGGCTGTACCAGAGGCCCCAAGGACACTACATCCAGATACTAGCTATGTTTTTATCACTCAGGCCCCAGTGCAGCTCCACACCTGCAAAGGCCACAGACACAAAGAGCGAAGTCCCGCCCAAGCAGGGGTGCAGCCCTGTCAGAGCTCCAGACACTGTGGGACATGTAACAACCACCACAGAGAGAGCAGGTCAGCCTCGCAGGAGGCTGAAGTGACTACAGACGGGCTAACTAGGCCTCCAGTGTTTGCCTGAAGATGCTACTGAAAAATAAGTTGGAGGGACAGTGAAGAGATGAAATAAAACAAGCAAATTCTGACAAATGCAGGACAATGGGTTCATGGTAATCATAATATTCTCTCTACTTTTGTGTATATTCCCATAATAAACAAACAGTTAAATTAGTAATAATAAAACAAGCTACTAAAACAGCCCCTACCAGCAGAGCAGCCCCCGCCCGCCTCGTGGGGGTGGTCCTGACTCTCCTCCAGATCACACAGGGCCCCTTCTCTAGGGTAAAACAACGTGCTTTCTTACCAATAAATATTAGCTGCTTGAGATCCTCTTCGTAGTTCCTGGATTAAATGCCCTGATGAAGTATCAAATATTCGTATAAGGGTCCCCTTTGAAAAACAGTGAAGGGTTTCATTATCAAAGATTCACAACTTTTTAGTTTTCTTGAAATGAGTTATATTCACAAACCCATTAACCCATCCGACCCTTTCCCAAACTCACCCACATCATCTAAAACTCAACTTTCCCTCTGTTGTCACCGAGAACAGACTGGAGTCTCTATAGTCCGACAGCAGCGGGCAGGGGCCGAGAGAGGGTCAGGGAGACCTGGGGCCCAGGCCCATAGGCGTGGCCCTCTCGGAGCCCCGTGCACACGCTCCCCTGGCAGAGGCCCTGGGCTGTCTCACGCCCTGAGAGCCATCAGTTCACTCAATGTCCAGAGAAATGGCATCTTAATTATAATGCCCACAGCCAGTTAGAAAAACACTAATTCTACTGCCAAACAGATAGGGCACAACCAAATAAAATGACTTTTGGACCCTCTATGTCAACTATGACCCGCTTCCTGAGAGAAGGTGGCTAAGAGCCTCTCAGGGGTCGGGATCTTCAGGGGAGGGCTGGTTTCCCGGGAGCCCGCACCCTACGGCGGGAGAGGCCACTCTGGGGGCACCTCCGTGGGGCAGGGACACCCACTTACTTTCTCAGATGCGGTCGCAATTCTTGTTCCCTGCAGGTTGAGAGCAATGCAGCTCAAGACGCCCTCATGGGCAGGAATGTCCACTGGTGGCTTCTCAGTGCTGGCCAGGTCCACGAGCTGCACGTGGCCCGTGTGCGTGCCCGGGAAGGCCAGGAGTGAGTTGTTACTATTGGGGCACAGGACACAGAGGCCTAAACAGAGACAAGGAAACGTGTCAAGGACTCAGGACCATCTCAAAGCTTCTGCTCTTCCATGACCATACCTGCTCCCTACCCTCCAGGTCCCATGAAAAAGTAAGAATCATTCACAGCATCTTTTCCCTGTGAAGGGCAGCAGAGGGCCAAGCAGAGCTTCCTCCCACGAGACGGCTTCATAACTGGAAACATGTGCTGAACTTGCTACTGAATAAACTTTATCAAATGTCTGTCTTTTGGGGTGTCAGCCACGAGAATGCAAAACTGTAAAATCTAAAAGTGAATCCTTAAAAAATAAATAAATAAAATAAAATAAAAATGAATCCAGTAACAGTAACATAAAAAAACCAAAACTGGGCTTCCCTGGTGGCGCAGTTGTTGAGAGTCCGCCTGCCAATGCAGGGGACACGGGTTCGTGCCCCGGTCCGGGAAGATCCCACATGCTGTGGAGCGGTTGGGCCCGTGAGCCATGGCCGCTGAGCCTGCGCGTCCGGAGCCTGTGCTCCACAACACGAGAGGCCACTACAGTGAGAGGCCCGCGTACCGCAAAAAAAAGAAAAAAACAAACAAACAAACCCAAAACTGAAGAATAAATTTAATGATAGATGTAAAAGACACTATAACACACTGCAAAGAAAAACCAAAGACCTGGTGGGCGGAGAGCTGTCCTGTGACCACAGCTTGGAACCTACCTTCACCCACCTACAGAGTAAGTGCAATCATAGTTAAAATCTCTGCAGGCTCTTCTGAAGAAACAGACAACCTGTCACTAAGTTATAAGGAAAGTAAAAGGTCCTAGAATAGCCCCCCAATTTCTTATAAAATAGGAACAACACTAGAGGACTTATACTACCTAATTTCAAGAATTATCTTGAAGTTCCAGGGACTTCCCTGGTGGTGCAGTAGTTAAGAATCTGTCTGCCAATGCAGGGGACACGGGTTCGATCCCTGGTCCAGGAAGATCCCACATGCCACGGAGCAACTAAGCCTGTGCACCACAACTACTGAGACTGAGCTCTAGAGCCTGCAAGCCACAACTACTGAGCCCACATGCCACAACTACTGAAGCCCGCGCGCCTAGTGCCCGTGCTCCACGACAGAAGAAGCCACCGCAGTGAGAAGCCCGCACACTGCAACGAAGAGTAGCCCCCACTCGCCACAACTAAAGAAAGCCTGCGCACAGCAGTGAAGACCCAACACAGCCAAAAATAAATAAATACATACATACATTAAAAAAAGAATTATCTTGAAGTTCCAGAAATCAAGGTCATCTGATATTGGCATAAGGAAAGAAACTCAGACCACTGGAGCAGAATAAAGAGTTCAGAAGAATCTTACACTTATTTGATTTTTAAAAAAAAAAGTATCAAGGTAATTCAATGCAAAAAAGATAGTCTTTTAAACAAATGGTAAAGGGACTTCTCTAAGCAAAAAAGAAGAGGCCACAAGCAAAAACATGAAAACTGATAAAAAAGCTCATTGGTTAAAGTAAATATAGAGTAAAAGTAATAATATCAATCACACACAAAGCTAGTGGGAAGGTTAAAAGACAAAGGTAGTAAAATCATCTACATCCGCAATAAGTAAAGGATACACAAAGCAAAAAGATATAATGTCAAAAACAAATTGTGGGGAGAGGGGAGTAAAATGTCGGGTTGTTAAAATGCATTTGAAATTAAGAGACCAGGCCATTTAAAGTAATCACATGTATATATACAGACTGCTATATATAAACCTCATAGTAACCACAAACCAAAAATCTATAATAGATACACACACAAAAGAGAAAGGAATCCAAACATAACACTAAAGACAGTCATAAAATCACAAGGGAAGGGATTTTCCTGGTAGCACAGTGGTTTAAGAATCCGCCTGCCAATGCAGGGGACACAGGTTTGATCCCTGGTCTGGGAAGATCCCACATGCCGCAGAGCAAAACTAAGCCCATGCACCACAACTACTGAGCCCGCATGCCACAACTACTGAAGCCTGCGTGCCTAGAGCCTGTGCTCCGCAATGAGAAGCCCTCGCACCGCAATAAAGGGTAGCCCTGCTCGCCACAACTAGAGAAAGCCAATGCACAGCAGCGAAGACCCAGTGCAGCCAAAAAAAAAAAAAAAAAAAATCACAAGGGAAGAGAACAAAAGAAAAAGACCTACCAAAACAACCCAAAACAATTTGTGGCAATAAGTACGTACCTATCAATAATTACTTTAAATGTAAATAGACTAAATGCTCCAATCAAAACACAGAGAGTGGATATATACACAATGAAATACTACTCAGCCATAAAAAAGGAATGACATCTTGCTATCTGCAGCAACATGGATGACCTAGAGGGTATTTTGCTAAGTGAAATAAGTCAGACAGAGAAAGACAGATACTGTACATTACCACTTATATATGGAATCTAAAAAATAATTACAATATGACCCAGCAATTGTACTCCAAGAGAAATGAAAGAATACATCCACAAAAAGACCTGCATGTAAACATGTACAGCAGCTTCTATTTATAACAGCCAAAAATCTGGTATGGATCAACAGCTGTGGTATATCCATATGATGGTATACTACTCAGTAATAAAAAGGAGCAAAATAATAGCACACACACAAAAACATGGAGGAATCTAAAAAATATTAAGCTAAGAGGGCTTCCCTGGTGGCGCAGTGGTTGGGAGTCTGCCTGCTGATGCAGGGGACCCTGGTTCGTGCCCCGGTCCGGGAGGATCCCACGTGCCGTGGAGCGGCTGGGCCCGTGAGCCATGGCCGCTGGGCCTGCACATCTGGAGCCTGTGCTCCGCAACGGGAGGGGCCACAGCAGTGAGAGGCCCGCGTACCGCAAAAAAAAAAAAAAAAAAAAAATTAAGCTAAGAGAAAGATACCAAACACATCTGAAAAGGCAAAACCTGAAGGTCAGGTGGGGAAGGGCACAGCCTGGGGAAACTCCTGGGTGACGGGACTGTTCTGCCCTGACTGTGGTGGCAGCTACACAACTGTTTACAATGACTAAAGTTTATCAAATGATACACTTAAAATGAGTTTTATGTAAATTATACCTCAATAAAGCAAGAAGAAAAAAACCAAAAATTTTAAAAGCAAAGTTAAGATGATAAAATGAATAACAAAGTCAGCCACACGTAATCCACCAGCCAGAAGAAAAAGGGAAGGAAATGTCTCAGAACTTAATAAAAACATGGATTCCAGGGCTCACCATGGAGCTCCTGAATGGCTGACAGTGAAAAATCCCAAGAGGGACTCCGATGATTCTGGTGAGAGGCAGGGTCTTAGAACCACAGAAAGGAAGCTGGGCTGTGACGGTGGGAAGGTTCAGGGGAGAAGGTAGGGACCGAGATGGGGAGCTTGCATCTCCCAGACCCTTCCCCAGAGCCCCAGATGCCCCAGGACCCACCACTAGGGCGACACCACTCCAAGACCACCTGGAGGAGAGGCGCCCAGCATGGGTCTGCGTCCCGCCTGGATCGGACCCAGGAAGCCAGTTTCTACCATCCATCCTCCTCTGGATTCTTACCTTTCGGGTTATAGCAGGTTTCAAAGACGTGCAACTGATGAGGATTGTGTGTGAATGTAAACACCTTGATCATAGAGTCCAAAACAACCACAATTCTGGAAAGAGAAAAACACCATCAGAATTTCTCTCCCCCAAAGTGAAACTCAAACATTTTATGACTTTTGTTCTTATCATCTGGAAACAGAAACACCGCAAAGAGCAAATACAAGAGGGTCATTCCGGGGATTTCCCTGGTGGTCCAGTGGCTAAGGCTCCACGCTCCCAATGCAGGGGGCCTGGGTTCAATCCCTGGTCAGGGAACTAGATCCCACATGATGCAACTAGGAGTTCGCATGCTGCAACTAAAGATCCCGCATGCCGCAACTAAGACCCAGCACGGCCAAATTAATTAATTAATTAATTAATTAATTTAAAAAGAGGGTCATTCCTGAACCCAGGCACTGGGCAGCAAGGTCTGCGGAGCAGGTTGGCAGGGAGCCTCTGGGCGCGAGGCTGGCACTAGGAATGAGCGCCTCTCACCGGCTGGAGGAAAGTATAGCCCGAGGGCTGGGAGGGCATTTTCATCAAATACTCTTGTCTAGAGTAAGAACCAAGCAGGACACAAAGGCAAAAATTCTATCTTAACACACTTTTAGACACGTCTTGACAATCCAGAAATGTAAGAAAGTGGAATATCCTTGATTTGGCTCCAGGATTTGCATTATTACGAGCCCCTAAATGCTGACATTCCTGGAAGAAACAAGTCTACCTACGAGTGCAGGGATGACAGACCCCTATTCACACTTGTCTGGTTCAGCATCTGTCCTCCCACAGCCAAGTATAGCATGTAAATCACACCACAGCCGAGCACAACATGCAAATCACACCACAGCCGAGCACAACATGTAAATCATACCACAGCCGAGCACAACATGTAAATCACACCACAGCCGAGCACAACATGTAAATCACACCAAAACCCAAAGTGATGAAGCTCTGCTCGACCTCCGTCAACATACTAGGAAAAACTCCTGTGCTCTCCTAAACCCCAGAAAGGCAACAGCTGAGAGAGACCTGCTACTTTCAACAGGTGAGACTCAATGACAGCTTCTCTGTGAGGAGTTCCTGAATTTTCTTTTACTTTCAGATTGAAACATGTATGAGGCAGCATTTGGACAAGTGTGGGCTAAGAGGGAGGCAATTCAAGGTTCAAAACTCGAGTCCTCAGTCTGTACCTGTCGGGTGGAACGGCTCCCCTGAAGGACTGAGAGCTGGAGGGGCAGGGCTGGCCGGGGGCCGGGTCCGCGGAGGTGCACTTCAGCCACGCCCACCGACCACTCACCTGTAAGTGATCCTGGGAGGCAAATAAAATTCACTGCCTTCCTTATGTCCTTGGGTTATAAACTACAGTCTCACGTTTTTATACATCGTTTTCCTGAACACTTCACTTCTCTTCCTTCAATATAAAATGATTTCAGCCATCTTCAGAGAAAGTGACTGTTCTACCTCTAAAAATGAGACACCAAACCTACCTATCTCGCCGTAATTTGGCAGCCTTGACTTCGGTAGAAAACTCTATTTCAATCACAGTCTTCTTCTTCAGGTCATCCCAGATCATCACTGAAACAGGAAAGAATGTATGAACATGGTAATGAACAGGCCAGGGGCGGGCTTGCTAAGGCCACTCCTGAAGGAGTCCTCACATCACAAACACCTGACTGGGAGCGCGTTGGGTGGGGGTGGGGTGCGGGGACACGAGGCTCTCCCACTGGCAGGACGGTCCCGCTCCCAGGTCTCAGACCGCCCCCCACCGCCCTCCCGCCCTCCTATTCAGCAACCACACACCTGCTCACACCTCAGGCAGCCAGTCTCTGCCTCTCTATACACACAGGCATGCACACAGGCACTCAAGCGCACTTGAGCCTCCTCCCTGCCAACCCTTGCCTAGTTTTTAGGCAAACTTCTCTCCACCTCTCTTTCCTTGGTTCTACTAGACTGAGCCAAAAAGCAAGCCCAACCACAGGTACCAAGTGCTAGAGATAAACCTGGATTAAGAAAAGAAAGGGTCCGGCTGCGCTGGGAGGTCACGCAGGCTGGAGGCCTCGGTCGGAGGGAAGGGAGAGGCTGCATCCAGGGGACAACATGCCAACGGCCAAGCAACCAGCCGACACTGGCTACGAGACCTCCTCCACCTCCACGGTGCCCCTCACTGCTGACGGCAGCTACCTCTGCAGTGCCCCAGCCTACCACTATTGCGAGCGGCGCAGCTCCCAGCGCCAGGCTGCAGAAGAACAGAAGACCTCGCGAGTCCCGTAGAGCTGGGGGGCTTTTTTCCTCGAGCAGACAGACCTGAGGCATGCTGTGGAACGACCTCACCTGCAATCATTTCTGAATCAAGAGGATCAGGGCCTTAATGGTTTTCGAACTCTGCTGGGAAAAAGTGCCCACGTTTTCTCTGGTACAGTCAGTTTGGAGAGGCTACTGAATTGTAACAGGAATGGGAGGGTGAGGCACACCTACAGACATTAAATCGTTTACCACGTCAAAAGAAAAAGAAAAGAAAGGGTTCTTTCATGGGGAAATGAGACACATAAAAACCAGGGCCAGTGTTCTTCAGCCCTGACTGTTCTCGCTCTGCTTCAAGCTCTGGAATATCTTCTGCTCACACTACAATCTTCCGTCAGGATGGATTAGCAGTTTATGTCCCAAGGGCTGAGACAATTTACAGACAACCCTGGAGGATGAAGAGTGTGTGTCCAGACCTCTTTTCCACTTGAAAAGCTGGGTACAAAGCGTGTGGGGTGAGGGAAATAAGCTCCCTAAACAGTCAGGTTACGGCTGACTGAGAATGGAAGGGAAGAATGTTTCCCCTAAAGGTCCCAACACCATGACCAACAACAGCCCGGTGGAATTCAGGGGTAAGTTTTGCCAGAATGGGTAAGAATCCTAAGTTTCAAATCAAGAGACCACTGAATACCAGCCTACCAGAACTGCCAAAACTATTATCAAGTAACCTAAGACGTATTTACTATCGAAGAGGTTAGCTATCATTTATAACCACTCAAAACTGAAGCGGAGAACAGTGCTCTTCTTGCTCCTTCAAACACCATCTTTGATAAACTTTTCCCATCGGCTCTTCCTTAAAG
This sequence comes from Mesoplodon densirostris, assembly GCF_025265405.1. Classification (NCBI taxonomy): domain Eukaryota; kingdom Metazoa; phylum Chordata; class Mammalia; order Artiodactyla; family Ziphiidae; genus Mesoplodon; species Mesoplodon densirostris. Next base: position 13,423,604 of record NC_082678.1, on the reverse strand, counting down.
GGCACCAACGTGTCAGTGAGTAGACAGTTACCTTACTGAAAATAGTATCTTCCCCAAACCAGATGTTCACGACCCTCTGGGCAAAGGACACTCTACTCTTGAACACGAAAGCAATTCAGTGAACTTCCTCTGGCCCTGCAACCTAACACCAGAAAGCCTACAACTCAACACAAACGCAAACTGGCCCAAACCGGCCCAAACCAGACAGAAGCCCACAGATACGGATGTCAAGGGTGTCACAAATACGGGTGAACTCCATTTTCAGAAATGTCTGGAAACAGTGTGATGAAGCCCCAGAGGAAGCAGCACGAATTCTCATTCACAGAACAAAAGTGACCAGACACGATGCCTTGGGTAGTGAGAAAAATCCATGGCCTCTGAGGGCTGCGAGCTGCCCTACTGCAGGAAACCCAGAATTTTAAATGTACTGGGCGGGATCCTGTATGTCTGTCTCTTGATACAGTTCCTAATAGCAAAAAATATATTTCAAAATTCTGGACTTCCTCCTAAATGGAAAGGGCCTCTCTGCTCCCTGAACAGCACCCTGTCAGGACCCAGTGGGTCACCGTGACAAACCAGTCTCCTCCAGTCCTGTTTTATTCTGTTTTCACAAACCAAAGACACTAGATTCTTTACACTGTAACACCATGCATCTTAATTGATAATCGTTAAAATATTAAGCAGTAATTTTGACATTGAAAAAATGTATTTTTAATCTTACAAAAGTTTAAACAGACCAAGTTCTTTTTTAAAAGTTGCCCTTAGCACACTACAAAAAGCTTAAATTTTACTCAAAATGTTGTTAGAAAACTGCTTTCTTCTAAAAAATATTTTTCTTCTGCAAAATTTCTGAGACTCTCACTTCTCGGAATTTTTTTTACTGAGAGTAAGATGTTACAGGTGAAAGAGACCCCAGAGATTATCCGGTCCACTGCTCCCTTGGGGGCGGGGAGCAGTGACACCTCCCAACAGTGCCACAGGTGGGGCTAAGCTACTGACTCCTCACCAATGATCAATGATCAATGAAATTCTTCATATGACAAAGACTGATCCAGCAGCAGAATCTCTGCCCATCCCCAAGGAGCCCAAGTAATCCTTCTTTTTTTTTTTTATTTTTATTTTTTTTGCAGTAGGCGGGCCTCTCACTGTTGTGGCCTCTCCCGTTGTGGAGCACAGGCTCCGGATGTGCAGGCCCAGCGGCCATGGCTCACGGGCCCAGCCGCTCCGCGGCACGTGGGATCTTCCCGGACCGGGGCATGAACCCGTGTCCCCTGCATCGGCAGGCGGACTCTCAACCACTGCGCCACCAGGGAAGCCCTTCTTCTTTTTAAAATATTTATTTATTTATTTATTTATTTATTTATTTATTTTTGGCTGTGTTGGGTCTTCATTGCTGCGTGCGGGCTTTCTCTAGTTGTGGCGAGTGGGGGCTACTCTTCGTTGTGGTATGTGGACTTCTCATTGCGGTGGCTTCTCTTGTTGTGGAGCATGGGCTCTAGGCACGCAGGCTTCAGTAGCTGTGGCTCGCAGGCTCTAGAGCACAGGCTCAGTAGTTGCGGTGCCTGGGCTTAGCTGCTCCGCGGCATGTGGGATCTTCCCAGACCAAGGCTCGAACCCATGTCCCCTGTATTGGCAGGCGGATTCTTAACCACTGCACCACCAGGGAAGTCCCTCTCCTTTACTTTCAAAGAGCCACACTCTTTACAATGCCATCTCTTTGAACAAAGACACACACACACACACACACCAGGAACAACACTCCTCAACCCAGAGCCCAGCTGTTCTCTGTTCTATATGTTTCTGTGAGTCAGTGGCTCTCTGCAGGAGAAGCAGCCTCCCCACACCTGGCTTTAAAAGGAGCTCACAGCACAGGACGCCAACCACAGAAGAACATCCAGAACAAAATGGTGCGAAGGCCCCCATCCAGACAACACAACTGAAAAGTACGTGCTCAATGTCCATGGGGACAAGTGACCCTGGTCACACGTGTCTTCTCCCAGGAGCAGCAGAGAAAAGACACTCTCTCTCTGGATGCTTCTTTCCCAGGGACTAGTCCTTCATGTGTCACAGGGCCACCATGGAAGATCCAATGTAGCCAGAGACACAAAGATACTCTAAGAAGTTCAAGAGAGGACTACACATGAGGTGCATAATTAAATGCAGGATTACTTTACCTTTGTTCGGAGGGTATTTCGGCTTTTTTCCACCACCAACTAAAGCTAAATAGTTGCAGCGAAATAACATTTCAATATGGCCAACTCCTCCTTCTAGAAATTCTGAAATGATAAAAATAAGTCAGTATGTATATTTTACAATTAAAAAAAGAAAAAAAGTAAAAACGTAACAGTCAGAATTTGATTTTTAATCAGTAATTTGTATCTGCCATTAGAAATGAGAATAGTGACTGGCTAGGAAAATAATTAGCTTCAGACCTCTCAGCATCCTGTCATCATGAACTGTATTCTCATGTGCAAACACTAGGAGCCTAAGAAGCCATGTAGCAAAATGTATGAAATATCTGAGTTCGTATTTTAAGGTGCAGCAAAATTTGTAAGCTCTGAGGAAGTATGCTGTGATGCAAAAGCTGGAATTCCTTTTCACCACTTTAAACACCTCTTCGACTGGAAGTCCGAAATGCTCAAAAATGTTCACAAATTATGTGAAGACAAACATGTCAGCAGATTTTCAGCTGTGATCCACGACAGAAGGAAGCCCAACAGGCTCTCTCAGGGGAGCAACAGGAGCCCCCAGGAGGAGTGGGGGGCTCAGGAAAGCACACTGTGCTCTGAATGGTTCCCGTCGCAGCAGGGCCGCCCCACCCCATCTCCCCAGCTTCCACTCTGGTCTGTTGTGACCACGAGCTCCTGGGACAGTGAGGGGCAAGCCAGGAAACAAAACCTCTGAAAATCAGAAGTTAACCTAAAAATTGACTCCTACCTGTCCAGTCAGAGCCGCCCAAGAGGGACTCAAAGTCCATCAGCTTGCTCAAGGAGAAGTTTCAAATTCAAGGCCTAGCAGAAACCCTAGAAAGGACTCTGTGCTTAACATTATCCACAAGGAACACAGTACTCCTTATAAACAATTTAATGGTCCTGTGACACACAAGCCACCTCAAGTAATTCTCGCTGTAACAGGATGTGGCCACAGCCCAAACTCAAAGGACTACAATGCTTCAGTCCTTAAACCGTTCTCGGCTCAGTGTGCGGCCTCAGACCCATGACCGCGCAGAAATCCTTCACCCCACAGTGCGGGACACGCCTTCATCACCACAGGCACCACCTGGTTCCCTGGATGCACTCACTGGGCACAGGGAGACTAGCTGCTGGTTAACCTTCAGCCTTGGCCTTTACACTCTTGAAGAGATTAATGGACTCCAACAGACCAAAGCTGAGCAAAACTTGTAATAACCGGCTATTAAACAAATGCTGAGCACCAGTGGGGGAGAAGACGGTCTCTTCAGCAAACGCTTGTTGGGAAAACTGACAAAGAAGAATGAAGTTGACCCTTAACTTGTATCATGTACAAAAGCTAACTCAGGGGACTTCCCTGGTGGTGCTGTGGTTAAGAATCCACCTGCCAATGGAGAGGACGGATCCCTGGTCCGTCAGTGGGTTTGATCCCTGGTCCAGGAAGATCCCACATGCTGTGGAGCAGCTAAGCCCGTGTGCCACAACTACTGAACCTGCGCTCTAGAGCGCGCAAGCCACAACTACTGAAGCCCACGTGCCTAGAGCCTGTGCTCCGCAACAAGAGAAGCCACCTCAATAAGAAGCCCACGCACTGCAACGAAGAGTAGCCCCCGCTCGCCGCGCACCTAGAGAAAGCCCACACACAGCAATGAAGACCCAACACAGCCAAAAATTAATTAATTAATTAATTTACTTAATTTTTTAAAAAAAAGCTAACTCAAAATGGGTTAAAGACCTAAATGTAAGATGATCCAAAACTACAAGACTCCTGGAAGAAAACAAAGGCAAAAAGCTTCATGGCACTGGACTTGGCAATGACTTCTTGGACATGACATCAAAAGCACAGACAACAGGGGCTTCCCTGGTGGCGCAGTGGTTGAGAGTCCGCCTGCCGATACAGGGGACACGGGTTCGTGTCCTGGTCTGGGAGGATCCCACATCCCGTGGAGCGGCTGGGCCCATGAGCCATGGCCGCTGAGCCTGCGCGTCCGGAGCCTGTGCTCCGCAACGGGAGAGGCCACAATAGTGAGAGGCCCGCATACCCCCCCCCCAAAAAAAGCACAGACAACAAAAGCAAAAACAGACTGGGACTTCCCTGGTGGTCCATTGGTTAACATTCCACGCTCCCAGGGCAGGGGGCCCGGGTTCAATCCCTGGTCAGGGAACTAGATCCTGCATGCTGCAACCAAGAGCCTGCATGCTGCAACTAAATAAAAGATTCTGCATGCCGCAACTAAGACCCAGTGCAGGCAAATAAATAAATAAATAAAATTTTTAAAGCAAAAACAGACCAATGGGACTACATGAAACTTTAAAACCTTTTGTGCATTAAAGAACTTAAAGTGAAAAGCAAAATGGGAGAAACGTCTGCAAATCACATCCCTGCTAACAGGTTAATATCAAAAATATATAAAGAGCTCCTACAACCCTAAAACAATAATAAAACAAAACAAAAAAAAGTCAAATAATTGGATTATAAAAAATGGGCAAAGGACTTGAATAGACATTTCTCCAAAGATGATATATGTGTTCAACACTCATGAAAAGATGCACATCACTAAATACAGAAATGCAAGTCAAAACCACAATGAGAACACGGTATATCTTTCCATCTGTTTGTGTCATCTTCAACTTCTTTCATCAGCATCTTAGTTTTAGGAGTACAAGTCTTTTGCCTTCTTAGGTAGGTTTATTACTAGGTATTTTATTATTTTTGATGCAATGGTAAATGGAACTGTTTCCTTAATTTCTCTTTCTGATATTCTGTTGTCAGTGTGTTGTAGATGACACAAACATATGGAAAGATATACAGTGTTCTTGGACTGAAAGAATTAATATTGCTAAAATGACCATACTACCCAAGGCAATCTACAGATTCAATGCAATCCCTATAAAATTACCAATGGCATTTTTCACAGAATTAGAACAAAAAAGTTTTTAAATTTGTATGGAAACACAAAAGATCCCAAATAGCCAAAACAATCCTGAGAAAGAAGAACAGAGCTGGAAGAATCACACTTCCTGACTTCGGACTATACTACAAAGCTACAGTAATCAAAACAGTGTGGTATTGGCCCAAAACCAGACACATAGATCAATGGACCAAAACAGAGAGCCCAGAAATAAACCCACAAACTATGATCAATTAATCTATGACAAAGGAGGCAAGAATATACAAAGGAAAAAAGACAGTCTCTTCAATAAACGGTGCTGGGAAAACTGGACCGCTACACATAAAAGAATGAAATTAGAACATTCTCTAACACTATATACAAAAATAAACTCAAAATTGATTAAAAACCTAAATGTAGGACTTCCCTGGTGGTCCAATGGTTCAGACTCCACACTTCCACTGCAGGGCACATGGGTTCGATCCCTGGTCAGGGAACTAAGATCCCCCATGACACATGGCGCTGCCAAAAAAACCCAAAACAACAACAACAACAAACCAAAGCAAAAGAAAAAAACACACCTAAATGTTAGACCAGATACTATAAAACTCCTAGAGGAAAACATAGGCAGAACACTTTTTGACATAAATCACCGCAATATTTTTTTGGATCCATCTTCTCGAGTAATAGAAATAAAAACAAAAATAAACAAATGGGACCTAATTAAACTTAAAAGCTTTTGCACAGCAAAGGAAACCATAAACAAAACAAAAAGACAACCTATGGACTGGGAGAAAGTATTTGCAAACGATGCTACTGAGAAGGGCTTAATTTCCAAAATATACAAACAGCTCATACAACTCAATAACAAAAAACCACAAACAACCCAATCAAAAGATGGTCAGAAGACCTAAACAGACATTTCTCCAAAGAAGACATACAGATGGCTAACAAGCACATGAAAAGATGCTCAATATCGCTAATTATTAGAGAAATGCAGATCAAAACTACAATGAGGTATCACCTAACACCAGTGAGAATGGCCATCATCAAAAAGTCTACAAATAATAAATGCCGGAGAGGATGTGGAGAAAAGGGAACCCTCCCACACTGTGGGTGGGAAAGCAAATTGGTGCAGCCACTATGGAGAACAATATGGAGGTTCCTTTAAAAACTAAAAATAGAGTTCACCATATTATCCTGCAATCCCACTCTTGGGCATATATCCAGAAAAAACTCTAATTCAAAAAGATACAATGCACCCCAATGTTTGCAGCAGCACTATTTACAATAACCAAGATGTGGAAGCAACCTAAATGTCCATCGACAGATGAAAGGATAAAGAAGATGTGATATATATATACATAATGGAATATTATTCAGACTTAAAAAAGAATGAAATAATGCCATTTGCAGCAACATGGATGGACTCAGAGATTATCATACTAAGTGAAGTCAGAAAGATAAAGACAAATATATTATGGTATCACTTATATGTGGAATCTAAAAAAATGATACAAATGGGACTTCCCTGGTGGTCCAGTGGTTAAGAATCTGTCTTGCGATGCAGGGAACACCGGTTCGATCCCTGGTTGGGGAACTAAGATCCCACATGCTGCGGGGCTACTAAGCCCGCGTGCCGCAATGAAAGATCCCACGTGCTGCAACTAAGACCCAACGCAGCCAAAATATATAAATATTGTAAAAATAAAATAAAATAATTAAAAACTGATACAAATGAACTTACTTACAAAACAGAAATAGACTCACAGACATACAGAAAACAAACTTACAGTTACCAAAGGGGATCGGGGGGAGGGGGGGATAAATTAGGAGTTTGGGATTAATATATACACCCTAATATATATATAATAAGTAGGACTTCCCTGGTGACGCAGTGGTTGGGAATCCACCTGCCAATGCAGGGGACACAGGTTCGAGCTCTGGCCTGGGAAGATCCCACATGCTGTGGAGCAACTAGGCCCATGCACCACAACTACTGAGCCCACACTCTAGAGCCTGCAAGCCACAACTATTGAGCCTGTGTGCCACAACTACTGAAGCCCGCGTGCCTAGAGCCCGTGCTCTGCAACAAGAGAAGCCACCGCAATGAGAAGCCCATGCACTACAATGAAGAGTACCCCTGTTCGCCGCAACTAGAGAAAGCCTGCATGAAGCAATGAAGACCCGACACAGCCAAAAATATATAAATAAATTAATTTTTAAAAATAAAATAAAATAGGTAAACAAGGATCTGCCGCATAGCACAAGGAACTATACTCAGTTATCTTGTAATAACCTATCATGGAAAAGAATCTGAAAAAGAAGATATATGTATGGATAATTGAATCACTTTGCCATACACCAGAAACCAACATAACACTGTAAATCAATTATACTTCAATTAAAGCAACAACACAATGAGATATCCTGCCACAATCATTAAGATGGCCACTATCAAAAAAACAAAAAAAACCAAAACACAGAAAATAACAAGTGTTGGCAAGGATGTAGAGAAATAGGAATCCCTGTGTACTGCTGGTGCAGCTGCTACTGGAGACTGTATGGTGGTTCCTCAAAAAATTAAAAACAGACTACCACATGATCCAGCAATCCCACTTGTTAGTATACATTCAAAAGAACTGAAATCAAGGCTGTGAAGAGATATTTTCACACCCATATTTACAGCAGCATTATTCACAACACCCAAGAGGTAGAAGTAACCCAAACGTCTACTAAGGGGTGAACAAAACATGGTCCAGCCACATAATGGAATATTACTCAGCTTAAAAAGGAAGTTCTGGAACATGGTACAACACTGGTACAACACAGATGAACTTTGAGGCTATTATGTTAAATGAAATAAGTCAGTCACAAAAGGACAAATACTGTATGAGTCTACTTATATGAAGTCCCTGGAGTAGACAAATTCATAGAGACAGAAAGTAGGATGGTGGGGGCTGGGGGAGGGGGAAGGGGAGTCAGTGTCTAATAGGGACAGAGTTTCAGTTTTGCAAGATGAAGAGTTCTGGGGGGTCTGTTAGGGGTGTACTTATTTCCTCAGTGCAGGTTCACTAAGTTCTAGAATCAAATTTAGTAAGAGAAACCTGTGAATTATGCCAAGAGGTAACCAACATATTTTTAAAATACTATCCAACCAAGGGAGAATATTTAATACTAACACAACACTATGCAAGCACTGAGACTTCAAACTTATTAATGTTGGATTTGTCAAAGTCATGAGTTTTCTCAAGTTCTAAAAGCAGCAAGTCACTCCCTTAGCAAGATGTAACCAAGCTAATGGGAGAATGAAGAAATGCCAGGAGGCACAACAGCCTCTGAAATGTGACCTGGACACAGAGAACCGATCGGGTGGGATGGGGAAAAAAACGAAAGCTGAAGTACTTCACGTGAAGAAATCACCAAAAATGTGTTAAGGGGCTTCCCCTGGTGGCGCAGTGGTTCAGAGTCCGCCTGCTGATGCAGGGGACACGGGTTCGTGCCCCGGTCCGGGAGGATCCCACGTGCCGCGGAGCGGCTGGGCCTGTGAGCCATGGCTGCTAAGCCTGCGCGTCCAGAGCCTGTGCTCCGCAACGGGAGAGGCCACAACAGTGAGAGGCCCGTGTATCGCAAAAAAAAAAAAAAAAAAAAAATGTGCTAAAAGGATATTACATTCTGTTTAAAAGTTTTTAAAAAGTTTTAATTTAAATGATACAGGCTATGATTTTTCTCTAAGCCTCTTTCTAACAACGACAACAATAAAACAGTATTACACGAAATCAGAATTATTTTGTTTTACCTTGATGCCTATGCTATGGCTGACTCTGATGCAATTAAAAAAAACATCAATGTCAAGATTACCAAGATGTTAAAAGTTAAGGATTAAGACAGCAGTTTTGACCACTGTAAACTGCTATGGCCTCTGGCCTTTGGAAAGGAAAAGAGAAAAGCAGATTTTTCAGCATCAACTGGTGAGGCAGAGAAAGGGGAACGTGAGGCTTTCCTGGGAAGAGCGGAAGCAATCAAAGGGTGAGACTCCAAACTCCAGGAGAGTCAGAGGACTTTTAGTGACCCCCACCCAGGGCCACAGCCGCCACCCCACTGAGCACCTGCCACAGCCCCCAAGGGTGTCTGACCCCCACCTCCTGCAGCTGGAGAGGAGGGGGCCTTCCAAAAGGAAGCCCAAGATTGCCATCAGAGCCCCCGAGTCCCAGGCCCCAAGGGCTGGTCCTGAAAGATCAACAGGCGTCACTCACACTGACAGAATAGCAGAGACATGCACCCAAGGATGCTCGTCAATATCCACATTTCTAAAAGTCCCCAGGCCCAGCAGCTGGCTATGCAGCAGACTAAACTCCAGAGAGAGACGGAGGACACAAGACAGGCTCCAAGGAAACTTCGACTGATGCAAGCTTCAGGCACAAATCAATACCTGACAGGTCCCACTCTTCCTACAGAACCTGCCTCAAAAAAAATGAGAAACTGGGGGGAATTTCCTGGCGGTCCAGTGGTTAGGACTCCGCGCTCTCACTGCTGAGAGCTCGGGTTCGATCCCTGGTCAGGGAACTAAGATCCCACAAGCAGCTTGGCCAAAAAAAAAAAGAGAGAAAAAAAAGAAACTGAAATAAAATGGGGGAGAAGGACGTCTACGTGTTGGCTTAACCTCCATTCCGCCGAGAGGCTCTCATACGAAAGGGGAGAACTGGGCCCTCCTGGCACGACAGCAGCCCCCCTGCCTTTTCATCTTGCCTCTGCCCTACAACCTCCAGCTCCTTTTATTTCCGAGGAGTTTTCTTTTAATGGAAATATCTTAATTGTTTCTCATTATACAAATTATATATTATCACTATGAAAATAAAACAACACAGAAGAGCATTAAGTAGAAACAGCTGTAAACGAGATCATGCGTGTACTTGTACTGAACTCAACAAACCAATGGCACCACCTGGCACCATCACACTATTTTCCAACTCTTCCCTCTAACAGTGCGTCACGGCTGTACCTCCGTGTCAGGATGTACCACAGCATCTAGCATCTTTTTCCCAATTTTTTCCTTCAGATAAAATCCTGTAAGGCCGATACCGGAGAGGAGGAACCAAGATGGCGCAGTACAGGACGTGCGTGCTCTCACTCCCTCTTGAGAGAACACCAGAATCACAACTAGCTGCTGGACAATCATCGACAGGAAGACACTGGAACTCACCAAAAAAGATACCTCACATCCAAAGACAAAGGAGAAGCCACAATGAGACAGCAGGAGGGGCGCAATCACAGTAAAATCAAATCCCATAACGGCTGGGTGGGTGACTCACAGACTGGAGAACACTTATACCACAGAAGTCCACCCACTGGAGTGAAGGTTCTGAGCCCCACGTCAGGCTTCCCAACCTGGGGGTCTGGCAACGGGAGGAGGAATTCCTGGAGAATCAGACTTTGAAGCCTAGTGGGAATTGACTGGAGAACTTCGACAGGACTGGGGGAAACAGAGACTCCACTCTCGAAGGGCACACACAAAGTAGTGTGTGCATCGGGACCCAGGGGAAGGAGCAGTGACCCCAGGGGAGACTGAACCAGACCTACCTGCTAGTGTTGGAGGGTCTCCTGCAGAGGTGGGGGAGGAGGGGGGCTGTGGCTCACCGTGGGGACAAGGACACTGGCAACAGAAGTTCTGGGAAGTACTCCTTGGTGTGAGCCCTCCCAGAGTCTGTCATTGCCCCACCAAAGAGCCCAGGTAGGCTCCAGTGTTGGGTTGCCTCAGGCCAATCAATCAACAGGGATGGAACCCAGCCCCACCCATCAACAGTCAAGTGGATTAAAGTTTTACTGAGCTCTGCCCACCAGAGCAACAGTCAGCTCTACCCACCACCAGTCCCTCCCATCAAGCCTCTTACATAGCCTCATCCACCAGAGGGCAGACAGCAGAAGCAAGAAGAACTACAATAATGCAGCCTGTGGAACAAAAACCACATTCACAGAAAGACAGACAAAATGAAAAGGCAGAGGGCTATGTACCAGATGAAGGAACAAGACAAAACCCCAGAAAAACAACTAAATGAAGTGGAGATAGGCAACCTTCCAGAAGAAGAATTCAGAATGATAGTGAAGATAATCCAGAACCTTGGAAAAAGAATGGAGGCAAAGATGGAGAAGATCCAAGAAATGTTTAACGAAGACCCAGACGAATTAAAGAACAAACAAGCAGAGATGAACAATACAATAACTGAAATGAAAACTACACTAGAAGGAATCAATAGCGGAATAACTGAGGCAGAAGAACGGTAAGTGACCTGGAAGACAGAATGGTGGAATTCACTGCTGTGGAACAGAATAAAGAAAAAAGAATGAAAAGAAATGAAGACAGCCTAAGAGACCTCTGGGACAACATTAAATGCAACAACATTCGCATTATAGGGGTCCCAGAAGGAGAAGAGAGAGAGAGAAAGGACCCAAGAAAATATTTGAAGAGATCAGAGTCGAGAACTCCCCTAACATGGGAAAGGAAATAGCCACCCAAGTCCAGGAAGTGCAGCGAGTCCCATACAGGATAAACCCAAGGAGAAACATGCCGAGACACACAGTAATCAAATTGGCAAAAATTAAAGACAAATTATTGAAAGCAGCAAGGGAAAAATGAAAAATAACATACCAGGGAACTCCCATAAGGTTAACAGCTGATTTCTCAGCAGAAACTCTACAAGCCAGAAGGGAGTGGCATGATATACTTAAAGTGATGAAAGGGAAGAACCTACAACCAAGATTACTCTACCCAGCAAGGATCTCATTCAGATTCGATGGAGAAATCAAAAGCTTTACAGACAAGCAAAAGCTAAGAGAACTCAGCACCACCAAACCAGCTCTACAACAAATGCCAAAGGAACTTCTCTAAGTGGGAAACACAAGAGAAGAAAAGGACCTACAAAAACAAACCCAAAACAATTAAGAAAATGGTCATAGGAACATACATATAATTACCTTAAACATGAATGGATTAAATGCTCCAACCAAAAGACACAGGCTTGCTGAATGGATACAAAAACAAGACCCATATATATGCTGTCTACAAGAGACCCACTTCAGACCTAGGGACATATACAGACTGAAAGTGAGGGGATGGAACAAGATATTCCATGCAAATGGAAACCAAAAGAAAGCTGGAGTAGCTATACTCATATCAGATAAAATAGACTTTAAAATAAAGAATGCTACAAGAGACAAGAAAGGACACTACATAATAATCAAGGGATCAATCCAAGAAAAATATAAAACAATTATAAATATATATGCACCCAACATAGGAGAACCTCAATACATAGGCAACTGCTAACAGCTATAAAAGAGGAAATCGACAGTAACACAATAACAGTGGGGGACTTTAACACCTCACTTACATCAATGGACAAATCATCCAAAATGAAAATAAACAAGGAAACAGAAGTTTTAAATGACACAACAGACCAGATAGAATTAATTGATATTTATAGGACATTCCATCCAAAAACAGCAGATTACACTTTCTTCTCAAGTGCACACGGAACATTCTCCATGATAGATCACATCTTGGGTCACAAATCAAGCCTCAGTAAATTTAAGAAAATTGAAATCATATCAAGCATCTTTTCTGACCACAGTGCTACGAGATTAGAAATGAATTACAGGGGAAAAAAAGTAAAAACCACAAACACATGGAGGCTAAACAATACGTTACTAAATAACCAAGAGATCACTGAAGAAATCAAAGAGGAAATCAAAAAATACCTAGAGACAAATCACAATGAAAACACGACAATCCAAAACCTATGGGATGCAGCAAAAGCAGTTCTAAGAGGGAAGTTTATAGCAACACAAGCCTACCTCAAGAAACAAGAAAAATCACAAATAAACAATCTAACCTTACACCTAAAGGAACTAGAGAAAGAAGAACAAACAAAACCCAAAGTTAGCAGAAAGAAAGAAATCATAAAGATCAGAGCAGAAATAAATGAAATAGAAACAAAGAAAACAATAGCAAAGATCAATAGAACTAAAAGCTGGTTCTTTGAGAAGATAAACAAAATTGATAAACCATTAGCCAGACTCATCAAGAAAAAGAGGAAGAGGACTTAAATCAAAATTAGAAATGAAAAAGGAGAAGTTACAACAGACACCGCAGAAATACAAAGCACCCTAAGAGACTACTACAAGCAACTCTATACCAATAAAATGGACAACCTGGAAGAAATGGACAAATTCTTAGAAAGGGCTAACCTTCCAAGACTAAACCAGGAAGAAGTAGAAAATATGAACAGACCAATCACAAGTCATGAAATTGAAACTGTGATTAAAAATCTTCCAACAAACAAAAGTCCAGGACCAGATGGTTTCACAGGTGAATTCTATCAAACATTTAGAGAAGAGCTAACACCCATCCTTCTCAAACTCTTCCAAAAAATTGCAGAGGAAGGAACACTCCCAAACTCATTCTATGAGGCCACCATCACCTTGATACCAAAACCAGACAAAGATACTACAAAAAAAGAAAATTACAGACCAATATCACTGATGAATATAGATGCAAAAATCCTCAACAAAACACTAGCAAACAGAATCCAACAACACATTAAAAGGATCATACACCATGATCAAGTGGGATTTATCCCAGGGATACAAGGATTCTTCAATATACGCAAATCAATCAATGTGATACACCATATTAACAAATCGAAGAATAAAAACCATATGATCATCTCAACAGATGCAGAAAAAGCTTCTGACAAAATTCAACAACCATTTATGATAAAAACTCTCCAGAAAGTGGGCACAGAGGAAACCTACCTCAACATAATAAACGCCATATACGACAAACACACAGCAAACATCATTCTCAATGGTGAAAAACTGAAAGCATTTCCTCTAAGATCAGGAACGAGACAAGGATGTCCACTCTCACCACTATTACTCAACATAGTTTTGGAAGTCCTAGCCACAGCAATCAGAGAAGAAAAAGAAATAAAAGGAATACAAATTGGAAAAGAAGTAAAACTGTCACTGTTTGCATATGATACTATACATAGAGCACCCTAAAAATGCCACCAGAAAACTACTAGAGCTAACCAATGAATTTGGTAAAGTTGCAGGATACAAAATTAATGCAAAGAAATCTCTTACATTCCTATACACTAATGATGAAAAATCTGAAAGAGAAATTATGGAAACACTCCCATTTACCACTGCAATAAAAAGAATAAAATACCTAGGAATAAACCTACCTAGGGAGACAAAAGACCTGTATGCAGAAAACTATAAGACACTGATGAAAGAAATTAAAGATACCAACAGATGGAGAGATACACCATATTCTTGGATTGGAAGAATCAATATTGTGAAAATGACTATACTACCCAAAGCAATCTACAGATTCAATGCAATCCCTATCAAATTACCAATGGCATTTTTTACAGAACTAGAACAAATCATCTTAAAATTTGTATGGAGACACAAAAGACCCCGAATAGCCAAAGCAGTCTTGAGGGAAAAAAATCGGAGCTGGAGAAATCAGACTCCCTGACTTCAGGCTATGCTAGAAAGCTACAGTAATCAAGACAATATGATACTGGCACAAAAACAGAAACATAAGATCAATGGAACAAGATAGAAAGCCCAGAGATAAACCCACGCACCTGTGGTCAACTAATCTATGACAAAGGAGGCAAGGATATACAATGGAGAAAAGACAGTCTCTTCAATAAGTGGTGCTGGGAAAACTGGACAGCTACATGTAAAAGAATGAATGAGAACAGTCCCTAACACCATACACAAAAAATAAACTCAAAATGGATTAGAGACCTAAATGTAAGACCGGACACTATAAAACTCTTAGAAGAAAACATAGGAAGAACACTCTTTGACATAAATCACAGCAAGATCTTTTTTGATCCACCTCCTAGAGAAATGGAAATAAAAACAAAAATAAACAAATGGGACCTAATGAAACTTAAAAGCTTCTGCACAGCAAAGGAAACCATAAACAAGACGAAAAGACAACCCTCAGAATGGGAGAAAATATTCGCAAATGAATCAATGGACAAAGGCTTACTCCCCAAAATATATAAACAGCTCATGCAGCTCAATACTAAAGAAATAAACAACCCAATCCAAAAATGGGCAGAAGACCTAAATAGACATTTCTCCAACGAAGACATACAGGTGGCCAAGAAGCACATGAAAAGCTGCTCAACATCACTAATTATTAGAGAAATGCAAATCAAAGCGACACTGAGGTATCACCTCACACCAGTTAGAATGGGCATCATCAGAAAATCTACAAACAACAAATGCTGGAGAGGTTGTGGAGAAAAGGGAACCCTCTTGCACTGTTGGTGGGAATGTAAATTGATACAGCCACTATGGGGAACAATATGAAGATTCCTTAAAAAAACTAAAAATAGAATTACCATATGATCCAGCAATCCCACTACTGGGCATATACCCAGAGAAAACCATAATTCAAAAAGACACATGCACCCCAATGTTCAATGCAGCACTATTTACAATAGCCAGATCATGGAAGCAACCTAAATGCCCATCAACAGACGAACGGATAAAGAAGATGTGGTACATATATACAATGGAATATTACTCAGCCATACAAAGGAACGAAATTGAGTCATTTGTTGAGATGTGGATGGATCTAGAGACTGTCATACAGAGTGAAGTAAGTCAGAAAGAAAAAAACAAATATCGTATATTAACACATGTATGCAGAACCTAGAAAAATGGTACAGATGAACCAGTTTTCAGGGCAGAAGTTGAGACACAGATGTAGAGAACAAACGTATGGACACCAAAGGGGGAAAGATGCAGGGGTGTGGGGACGGTGGTATGCTGAATTGGGCGATTGGGACTGACATGTATACACTGACGTGTATAAAACTGATGACTAATAAGAACCTGCAGTATAAACCAACAAACAAAAAAACAACTAATACTAAACTTTCTTTTGGTTATTTGTATGGAAATATGTTAATATAAATGTTTCAGACATTACATGAAATTTCTAAAAATCCTATATGTTCTGGTATAATGTTATAAGTCACAATTCTAGTTATTACTTTAAAATGTATATCTCAGAAATAACTAAATTTCCTTGTCAATTGCATTATTATGAACTTTCATCAAATCTTTAACCGTGGTCATTTTTAAGTCTTTTGTCATTTACAGACAGTTCTGGGTGTACTCTGATGCTTTTGCAGAAATGTTCCTATAAAAGGGTTTCATCTTCAAGGAATTCATGGAAAAGACTCTGACAAGTACAGGTTTCTGGTAACTGACTATACTGCTGAACTGAATGAATAAGCAATTTCAGAACTCTAGTGGAAAACTGATGAATTCATAAAAGTGCTAACAAATGATCAAGATGAAAAAAAAATTAATTACATTGGACTGAGTGAACTGATGAGGATGATTATAATTTTTGTGATTTTGTTTGAATAAGAAAAAAAAATCCCACAAGGACTCAGAGGCAAAAAATATACAAATCAATTTTCACTGCAAAGTAAAGGAGCTGTTACAGTGGAGGATTACTGGACTGAATGTCAATATTATGACATGGTATGAGTGTGTTTTGTGTTTGGTAATTGCAATCATTGTTGCTTTTGTTGTGGTCATCCATTTACAATGCTTGGTGTCAGTTTATCTCTTGCAAAAATAAAATACAGTGTGTGTGTGTGAAAAAATAAAAATAAAAATAAAAAAATAGATAACTAATAAGGACCTACTGTTGCCTGTGCTAGAGTTCCCTAACACAGGGAGCTCTGCTCAATACTCTGTAATGACCTATATGGGAAAAGAATCTAAAAAAGAGTGGATACATGCATATATATGACTGATTCTCTTTGAGTACAGCAGAAACAACACAACATTATAAACCAACTATATTCCAATAAAAATTTAAGAAAAAAAATCCTTTAAGTATGATTGTTGGATCAGAGTGTGTGTGTGTGTGTGTGTGTGTGTGTGTGTGTGTGTGTGTGTGTAAATATAGAAAATGAACAGTTTGCCAAATTATTCTACAAAAAAGGTTCTACCAATTTAAACTTATACCATCAAGATTAGGAACAGGCCATGGGATGATCTGCCTCTCCACACCCTCACCACTGACTGGACCCCACCACCACCCCCGCACTCCGTCTCTCATGCTTCCCATTTCTCTCTAGTCCCCTCACCCACCATGTGCTGGGCTGACCAAGCAGGGCGTGGAGCCCACAGGACCTGCTCTGAAACTGGAGGATGTTGGGCCATGGGTAAGGCGCCGACAGACTGTCAGGTCAGGCAGGTGCTGAACTGGGCAATGTCAGTGACTGTGTGTAAACACGTCACCTCTTATTTCCAGACACTGGGTAGTCTCACCGAGGACCCTGCCCATATTATTAATTACTGCATCCTCAGCCCCCAGTGCAGCACTCAGTGGGCTCAGGAACAAGCAGACTCACCTGCTGCGCCACCTGTCACTCGGCATCCCCTCTAGGCCTCTGTGTCCCCCTCTGCTTCCCCACACATGGCTGCCAATGTCACATGTGTGAGCACTGGTCACATGGAGGAAAAGGCGGGCAGTGCTAAAGACAAGGGGACTCCTCTGGACCCTGCTGCCCGCCCTGAGGACCTTGCAAGTTCATCCAGTGTAGGCTACAAAAGTTCTAGTCAGCTTTGGAATGTGGGAGGGTTGTGTTTCTAAATGAAGAGTGGAGTTGACTTTTTAGTACTCCTTTTATTTCTATAACCACTTAGATACAATTTTATCCAAAGGCATCACTCTTGACACATCTCTGTTCAAATTATGATTTGAACCTTCCTTCCAGGATATGCTTGGATGTGTATGTGATATACATGAATCGGAGTTCTACACTCTGACCCCACAGCATCCCTGTGAGAACACCACGCGGGCTGTGCTCCCCGGGCTCCCACGCCTCCCCCGAGCTGAGCCATGCTGCTCTGTGCACGGGACGCAGGACCTACAACACCTCGGAGGAGAAAGCTGCCTCCACTGGGGTCTTGGCGATGCCCAAGACGGCATCCCAGCACTGCCAGCTCCACCCGATGGTGGGTGTGCCTGCAAGAGGCATTCGGCTCATGGCCAGTCGTGCAGTCGCCTTACTCAGAGCCATGGTCACAGCAGAGACAAGGCCAAGAGCCCAGACCTGGGAATGACCCTACAATGCAGGCACACTTCCTTTCTCGTTTAGGAAAGTAAATCTCAAAGATAAAAAAGGAATAAGGTCAAGTCTTCTGCCTATTTTCTACTGTTGAGTTAGCTGCCAGAAATGTAGCCGCAGACTAGCCTGCAAGTGCATGTAGAAGTCCTTAAACACATCATTAGTAAGCACCACACAGCCCTGCTGGATGCCTCATCACAAATTCAAAATTCACTACAAGCTAAGCTCGGGGACGGCCTGCCCCAGACACAGTGCAGCTGAGCAGGGACAGGGAACGAACACGGCACTGTGACATGACAGCAGCAAACCTTCCTGGCACTTAGGAGGTTTAGACGCTTCTAGTTGAATTTATTTTTATAGGAAACCCTAGATTTACTGTAAACATTTCATTAATTAGGAAGCAGTTTTTAATATGCCTTTAATGATTCAACTTTGAAACTAAAGTCTGTAACTCCGAAGTTTGTAGGTCAATTTAAGTAAAAAGTATCCTGAAATTTCAAGTTAAGCTGTTTCAAAATATTTTATAACTATTTTTCTGTATAAAACAGAGTTGTCGGGGCTTCCCTGGTGGCGCAGTGGTTAAGAATCCGCCTGCCAATGCAGGGGACACGGGTTCGAGCCCTGGTCCAGGAAGATCCCACATACCGCAGAGTAACTAAGCAACTACTGAGCCTGCGCTCTAGAGCCCTCGAGACACAACTACTGAGCCCACATGCCACAACTACTGAAGCCCGTATGCCTAGAGCCTGTGCTGCGCAACAAGAGAAGCCACTGCAATGAGAAGCACGTGCACCGCAATGAAGAGTAGCCCCCACTCGCCACAACTAGGAAGCCCGCGTGCAGCAACGAAGACCCAACGCAGCCAAAAATAAATAAATAAAATAAATTTATTAAAAAAAAACAACCAGAGTTGTCTTAATTCACTACTAACCAAAACAAAACAAATAGAAGTCAGCAGCATAGAAGACTGATAGGAGACTTCCACTGTCGCCTGTAACACTCATTAATCCCAAAGACCCACTCTTTAAGGGTAACCCTGCTGCCACCAATGACAAGGGCACAAGCTTGCAAAGCACTTTCTGTGTGTACTGCCACTCATCTGTGTGTATCACGCGTCCTAATTCACCCATCTTTACAATAACCTTAGGAGGCAGGCAGTTATCATCTTTATTTTTCACACATCAAGAAACTGAGGCCAACAGAAGGTGAGGAACTTGCCCAAGGTTACACAGCAATGTGACAAGGGGCAGAGCAGGACTAGGATCTAAATAGTGTGGGCCCAGGGACTTCCCTGGTGGTGCAGTGGTTAAGAATCCGCCTGCCAATGCAGGGGACACGGGTTCGATCCCTGTTCCGGGAAGATCCCACATGCCGCAGAGCAACTAGGCCCGTGAGCCACAACTACTGAGCCCACGTGCCACAACTACTGAAGTCTGCGTGCCTAAAGCCCATGCTCCGCAACAAGAGAAGCCACTGCAATGAGAAGACGGCACACCACAACGAAGAGTAGTCCCCGCTTGCCGCAACTAGAGGAAGCCCATGCACAGCAACGAAGACCGAATGCAGCCATAAATAAATAAATAAATAAATAAATAAATAAATAAATAAATAGTGTGGGCCCAGAGTCTGAGCCCTTTACTAACCAGCTACACGGTCCTTCTCTAATAAATAAAAGTTATAGACTTCAGCTTACAAAATAAACTCCTGAATATAAAACACCACTTACTGTTTTACATACCAGGGTTGTACGGAAGATTTTACTTGACAAAGAGGTTCCACCACCAAAAAAAAAAAGATTCTGAAAATCCCTGATGTAGGATATTAGTTGTCAAAATGGAAGGGGGCTGACAGGGAAGCTTAAGAATGCAGTGACTTCCTCTTACAGATGAGAAACAGTTCTTGCATCAGAAAATATAACTTGCACATTGAATAAAAACCACAACTACAGGAAGAAAAAGGATGTTTCACATTGTTTACGATTTATCTGAGATTTGTTCATCCGTTGGCAGATAAGGACCAGGAGACACTAAAAGCTTAAGAAAAATACATAGAAGAAGAAAATGGATGATTCTACCTGTAAATTACACATTTTTCCTGTCAAATGGGAAAAGGACCACCATTATTTTATTTTACCAACAGAATTCCTAATTCCAGCTTTTGAAAACTTGTATTCCATGAAAACATAATTTAAGACACTGAAATAAGTAAACAGAAGCAACTATATTGCTACAATAGTATTTCCTAAGTGTGGGTCATTTTAAGAGCCAAAGTCCCACGTGCTGTAACTAAACCCCTCACTTGAGCTCCCTACAGCTTCACCTTCAACAGGAAGAGTGCAGTGGCCTGCACAACCGCACCTGGTTCTCTCAGCAGGGCTAGCAGGTACTGGATTCACCAGAGTACCCAGAGTTGCCAACACCCGCTGAATCACCACTGCACCTGGCCCGCAGAGCCCAGCACTCATAGAAGCTCAACGGAAGAAAGAGGACAGCTGCATCCAGGCTGACAGGGCCACGAACCCTGTTCACTTCTCAAAACCAGCTCCCCTCTAATCTGCAAGATAAAATCTAGACTCTACAGGCTGGAACAGGGCAGAAACCAAGAAATGTCAGTTACTCTTACCTTGTTTCTCTTTTTCCTTCAGTGGATCGGTGTTATAGACTCGGAATCCATTTTCCATCCCACACGCAAAGCACCCTAAAGTGTGAGACAGACAAATTAATCACCTCACTGGAGTCTCAGCTGAGGACCCCAGGCCTGGACCGGCACAAGCAAGGGGTCCAGAGACAGTGACCTCTCCCAGGAACTCTTGTGGATGCTCAGACCACACGAACGTGGTCTTCAAGTGTCACTACAACTCTCCTCATGAACTGTTATCAGAAGATTTGCACGTCACTCCACTGCCCCCCTCAGGGCCCTTCTGGCATCCCGTGGACCAGGCTCACTTAACTCCAGCACGACTGCACCAGCCACTCTGCCACTGCGCACTTCCCTCAACTCCCGCCTCTAATGCTCACCACTGGCCTCCCCGTTCCCAACACACCTCTCGAGGACTGTACCAGCCACCAAGTCCTAGAGAGGCAATGACAAACAAGAAAGTCCATGAGGACAGGCACAAAGCGGGCAACCCCAGCAGGTATGGACACGCCCAGTTGGGGAAGGCGGGGAAGGGCTGGTGTGGATGGTCTTCTAGAAGGCAGCTTGAGGTCTCCACGACCTCACTCCCATTTGGAACTAATCCTAACTCCCTAAACCCCATGGTCACCATCCCCAAGTCACACACCAGATTGTTAATGGTCCAATTAAAGGCACTGTTATGAACTGAATGAAGCACTCAAGTTTCAAGACGATCCTGTGACCTGGACTTCACTTGCCTAAGTGTGACCAAGACCACATTAATCTCCTTCAACACCACCATGCCGACTCATATGAAGCTTGTGGCCAGAAGGAGAAACACCAAACCCTCCGCTTCTTTTTCCAAGACAAGCTGCAGAGCCTGGACCCTCACTGCGACCGCACTACTGGCCTGAATGCAAAAGCCACGCTCAGGGTCTATTCCCCTGGTTTTGATCTGCGTTCCAGCGTTGGGAAGACATTATTCTATCCTATCAGCCACCCCTGCCCCCAACATGGAAAGCATGCTTCTATTTTTTGTCCAAGTTACTTATAAAACTGCAAGGACCATGACAGCCTCCTCAGGAGCTGGAGACTGTTCTGCAGTCAACTCTCAGGTACTTTATCTGGGCCTGGAGCCTGACACTCACTCTAAAGTACAGTGTTACTTATTATCTCTAACTTATTCTGGGTTGTAACTCCCTTTTTGTGTTATTGGAATCATGTAATCTGGACAGGGGAACCAGAGTTTGGCTTTCTGGAAAATATGAAAATAATACAGAAGTTGAAACTTTTCCCTTTCTTTCTCAACTATTACACCTTCCACAAGTTTTAAGCCTGCACCTATCTTATTTGTCTTTGCCAGAACACATATATTTCTAATAAGACTTGTATAAAATAAACAAACAATCCCTACAAATCCACAAGAAAAAGGCAGACAACCCAACAGAAAAATGAGCAAAAGATTTGGACATTTCACAAAAGAGAATATCCCAGTGGTCAATAAACACATAGAATCAGGGAAATGTATACAATCTCACATATACCACAATGAAATCTACTAAACATCCACCAAAAGGGCCAAAACAATGGAAAATACACCAAATGTAAGGAGTGTGTAGAACTCTCACGGGAACTCTCAGAACTGCTGTTGGAGGGCAAACCAGGACAACCACTGCAGAAAACTGTTTGCACGACTACCGCTGTCAATTCTACTCCTAGGTATACAAGCCTTGCAAAAATGACAACATACGTTCACCAAAAGACAGGTATTAGAATGCTCACAGCAGCACCATTATGCTCATAATGGCCCCAAACTGGGAATCTACCCAAAGACCTACGAATGGTTCAATGGATAAATGAACTGTGATATATTCACACAAAGAAACACTGCACCAATGAGAATGATATACAATTATACTCAACAGTATGGAAAAAAAAAATCTCACAAACATGATACTGAATAAAAAAGCCAGAAACAAAACACAATACGGATAGGCAAAACTAATCTATGTCATTGGAAGTCAGAATGGGGGAGTGGCTGGAAGGAGCACAGGGTGGCCAGGTGTTTGGTTTCTTAACCTGGGTGCTGTGGAAGGTGTTTTCAGTTTGGAAAATTCAGCAAGCAGAATACTTAGGATACGTGCACTTTTCTGTAAGAATAGTGTGCTTCAATTAAAAGCTAGAAGAAAAGGTACTACAAATACCACAAGACTGGAAACCACTCACTAAGGAGGCTAGGCATTATCCTTGTTATTTTTAGGGTAGGGGAAATAATTAATGGATTTTACTTGGCTATCATACAAAAGTTGGCATTAATCTTCTCATTCTTGCTATCTTAACAAAACTTTTCCCCACAGAGAAGTGTTCAAGCCAACAGCTGGTGACCAAGCACAGTGCGGAGGAAGCCGACTGGCAACAGGGCATCAGAATCACGGAAGGGCACTCTTCTACGCATGAGCCATGTGCAGTCCACATGCAAGTGCTCTTCGGCCACACTCCAGAACCACAGCAGAGTGAGCCAGCGAAGTCAGCCTGTGGCCTCAGTCTCGGTCGAGGCAGGACAAGCTAGTCTACGGAGAAGGTGTGTACTCAAACCCTGTGTTTCCCACGGGAAGAGAAAGAAAAACGGCAGCCAGATTATAGAAATGTATATATCCACATCTCAGAATCTTGAAAACTGTAATGCAAGTTATCTTTGGGAGAAGACAAGTCAAAAGTTTAAACAATTTAAAATTATAAGCAAATGTTTCTAAAGTTGCAATGCAAGTGCTAAAAAAGCTGAGTAAAACTTAAAAATCAGTATAAAAACAAAATGTAATGAACTCAACAATCTGGCATAAATTTACATGACAGGAAATTAGGCTAAGGGTAAGCAGAAGCTTAAGTATAAAAGTATATTTTTTCCCAGCAACACTGTAAGCTTTACTTGTAATTTATTACAATGAAATGAAGTGGTTTTACAAAAGTGAGAGTGTATTTTTCAGACAACTGAAATATATCCATCTAAAAGCCAGTGCTGTATTTTCTAAATAATCTTTGATGAAACCTTTATAAAAAAAACATGATAAACTTCACTGGTTTCTAAAATAATCAGCATCATCGTGAGCCTCAATTACTAAACTGAAACTCAGTACAAGGATGCCTCACCTGGCACTAAGGCAGGTATAGAAGATCTTGCATTTAAAGGGCCTCAGAGTCAGTAAGCTTTTTGCTTCTGTGTTTGCTTTTCAGGGCTGCCTCTCCCCTCCCCTACTATCAGCCAGTCACCTCTTTCCATTGAAAACACATTTCTTAAGGAGTTGTAACACGGTTAACTCCTTAAAGAGTTCTCAATTATTATCAGAACCTGCTGAAAAATCTACTGGTCCTCCTGTGGAAATCAAAACCCCAAATGTTCTGCCACATACTGCTGGATGCCCAACATGTGGCCCTAAAAGGGCACCCCAACGTGGGGCCACACCACCTGCGGTCCCCAGCCCAGCCGTCCCCATCCCACGTTCTTCCCCACGTCCACCTCCACCCCTCCAAGAACACTTCCTGCCCTCAGGGGCTCCTCCCCGAAGGAAAACCCCTGCTTCGCCTCAGTTCCCAGACACACTTAACCCTCCCGGGGCCCCACACTCAGGACCTTGGAGCCATAACCCCACAAGCCCAAGTGCCCACGCACTGGCACAGCGGGGCCACCTCCGCCCGGCCTATTTAACTCTACACCAAACAAGCTCCACAGACACGGGTCCTGCAGTTCCTGCTTCTGGATTCTCTTCAAGCCGGCTTCCAAAACGAACACTCGGAACCGACGCGGGACCCCCTCCCCGGGTGAGAGTGGAGCGCAGCCCCGCAGCCCGCCGGACTCGGAAACGCGAAAAATGCCATTTCCCCAAAGCCGTGCTGGACGGTCCGGTTTCCACCCAACAAAAGAAGAAAGTGTGAGTCCGGCGATTTTTTTGCTATGAAAATCAACAGAAAAGACGAGGACCTTCGCGGACGAGGTCCTGAGCCTGGGGGGCCGTCCTCACCTCAGCGCGACCCCATCCCGGCCGCTGGGGACCCTAAAGCGACAGGAAAGAACCGACGCCGCCCGGAAAATCCCGTCACCATCCGACCGGGGTGGGGGTGGGCGTCGGGGCGGTGGGCGAGCGGCTGGGAAGTGGGGCGGCCGGGGGGGAGGGGAGGGACGCCGAAGGAAGGAGAGGGAACGCCGGGGGGAGGGGAACAGGCGCCGGGGGAGGAGGGGACGAGCGGCCTGGAAGCGGTACGGACGCTGCCGCAGGGCGCCGAGGGCCGAGGGCGGGACCCCGCTCGAAGGGGCAGCGGCGTCGGGAGGGCCGGGGCAGTCGACGGGCTTCCCTCACCGTGGTCCTGGTTGAAGCCGGCGTAGAGCAGCCCGTTGCCGTGCGGGTTGCAGGGCAGGAGGTTCATGGCGCAGCGGGGTCCACCGCGCCTCAGCGCCGCATGCCGCTCGGGGAGGCAGGCCGCCGGGGTCCCTCTGGCCAGCTCCGAGGCCGCCGCGGCCGGAAGCGAAAGGCCCACCGCCTGCGCGCGCAGCCAAGGAGCCGCGGAGCGCCGAGCACATCCACCCGGGGCCTGCCGGGCGGGGAGGTAGCTCCGAGAGCGTCACGTCTATGGGGGGCGGGGCCTGCCCGAAGAGGGCTGGTCTGGTCGGTTCGGGAGCAGGGCATGGTCTGAGGGGCGGGGCCGCATCTGTGGAGGGCGCATCTGGGGGCGGGAGCTACCTGTCCCAGTCGGGAGGAGAACCCCAGTGCCGCCGAGCCCTCCAGGGGGCGGCGATTCAAAGGGACAGCCCAGGGACTTCCCTGGTGGCGCAGTGGTTGGGAATCCGCCTGCCAATGCAGGGGACACGGGTGCCAGCCCTGGTCCGGGAAGATCCCACATGCCGCGGAGCAACTGAGCCCGTGTGCCACAACTACTGAGCCTGCGCTCTAGAGCCTGTGAGCCACAACTAGGGAAGCCCGCGCGCCTAGAGTCCGTGCTTAGCAACAAGAGAAGCCACCGAAATGAAAAGCCTGCGCACGGCAATGAAGAGTAGCCCCTGCTCACTACAACTGGAGAAAGCCCAAGCGCAGCAACGAGGACCCAACGCAGCCAAAAATAAATGAATACGTAAATAAATTTAAAAAGAAAACAAAGTGACAGCCTTGCCCCGTGACCCTCAGGAGCACGCAGGACCCAGCCCCCCACAGTAACTCGAGTCCCCCGGAAATCATGTAGATTAAGGTAAGCATAAGAGACTTTTCTATTTTTAGTTGATAAAAAGATAAGTATCTCAGTAAAAAATAACTGCATTATGGAGTTTTTAAAGGTATGCTAGTAAAATGTACGCGAAAATAGCAAAATGAATGGAAGTGAGGAAATGGAAGTACAGGTGACCCTTGAGCAACTCAGGGCCACTTACACGAGGATTTTTTTCGATAGTAAATGCCTCAGGGCTACAATACCCTGGTTGGTTAGATCCACAGATGCAGAACCGCAGATACCAAGGATAGGAGGGCCGACTATAAATTACACGCGGATTTTTGACTGCGTGGAGGGCGGGCGCCCTTAATCCCCGCGTTGTTCAAGGGTCGACTGTATATGAATGTATAGACCCTCCCACCCCCTACCCTCCATCTCCTCAGAGAGAGACCCTCCACAGGGACACAGACCCCCCACGACCCAGAGCTACCCACGGACACACAGCTGCCCCCAGGACACAGAATCCCCAAGACACAGAGCCCCCCCCAGGACACACAGAACCGTCTTCAGGGACACAGAGCTCCCCAAGACACCAAGCTCCCCCGCACAGAGAGTCCTCCAGATCACAGAGCCCTGCCTACCACCACCTCCGCCCAGGACACACAGCCCCTGGGACACAGCACATCATCAAGTAAGGCTCTGGGCTTCCCAGCACCGCGGAGCCGGCCCATGGTCCTATTCCAACATAGTAGCCATGGAGTCAGGAGCGGCTGGCCCTAGGGTCCCCGCCCAGAGGGCCCTCTGGTCTCGCCTTTCATCTGCAAGAGGTAAGGTTGTTTCATGTGATACAGTGTTTCACTAGTAAAACAATCAGAGAACCTTCAAAAAGCTACCATCCATTACCCCCATTTCTAAAGTGGCCCACAGAGCAATGATAAAATTTTGCGGCAAGGAATCAAGAAACCAGCAGACAATGCTGACCAGCTTTGAACGGCACAAGGCACTGTCCTCCAGCAGCAGTAGAAAGTTAGTCTCTAATGCGGCG
The DNA here is from genome assembly GCF_025265405.1 of Mesoplodon densirostris. NCBI lineage: Eukaryota > Metazoa > Chordata > Mammalia > Artiodactyla > Ziphiidae > Mesoplodon > Mesoplodon densirostris. The sequence goes on along the minus strand of NC_082678.1, from coordinate 13,396,483 downwards.
GACAGGCATATTCTAGACCCGAGTGCCAAGTCCACTCCTGGGCTAGACAGCCGTCTTCCTGTCATCTCATCAGGCACAGAAAGAGCACGGCAGATTCTGGCACACACAGCCTGGCCACAGCGGGCTGGGTCGGATATGAAAGCTCCCTGGACGAGGCCCCTCAGGCTGATAGGGGCAGCATAAAGGCAAGACCCTGCATGAACACAGTCCAGAATGGGGCAGCATCCGAGCCAGCAAAGGCCAGACCACATGCTGGTGCCTGAGCGGCTGCTGCTTTTACCAGCAACAGCTTTAACCTTGCTCAGTCTTCACACCTTCTAGATAGGAGTTACTAAGACAGCGATCCCGGAATCACTGCTGCCCCCTGAGAGCATCGAACACAGCAAAGTGCTCTCCTACCACAAGTGCTAGTCTGAGTCCTTTCCAACACCCTCCTACAGAAATATCCCCGTTTCTTGACCGTAGGAGGTCTCCCTCATTGCAGTGAGTCAACTGAGTTCCTGATGGTCTTTGGCTGACGACAGTGAAAGCACTTCTGGGCTGCCTCACCTAGGAGGGGTAAAGGCTGGAGCAACAGCAACTATGTTGGGGCAAGGTAGACTTTGGAACTCTTCCTTGTTGCCTCTGTCTTCCTCTCCACAGTGACTCAGAGGCCTCTGTACCTGGGCTGGTCCCACTGTTATTGTGAGAAAGTAGAGTGAAAGAAGCAGTATTCCACAGTTGAGTTCTAGACCGAGGCAGGGAAGAGAAGGTAGGATTAAAAGCCAAAACTTGATTGGCAGGAGCCAGCCTTTTTTGAAAAGAAAGGTATGTGAGACTCCAGAGATCTGAAGAAGGAGGGCACAGACCCAAGTATTCCACTGAAGCCAGAACAGATGGAGCCAGACCCTGACCCCGAGTTCAGGCTGGTTGAGGAATGAGGGTCGGGGATCAAGGGTCAAAGGTGAGGAGTGGCAGGGCCAGTCTGACCCTTGCCAGGGTAGGGAACCATGTTGGGCACCCACTGCCTGTATGGAGAAGTGGCTCCCATTACCTACCATTGATCCATCTGCCCACTGCCAGGCAGAAGCATCTATATCAACAGCTGCCCTGTTCTGAGGCTTTGTCATCCTCATTCACTAGGTCACCATATTGATGACACACCCAGTGGAGGTCGGTGCCCCAAGGGAAGCGAGGCCCAAGGGCATGTAGGGAGCGGGGAGCGGGGGAACATAGGGTCTTGCCCTCCTGGCGGGTCGGGGTGCATCCCCTACCCCCATGACAGCTCAGCCCCCTCCCCCCAGTTCCCCAATACATGCAGCTTCAGGCTTGCTTTTCAAATCCACATTTACTTTTTTTTTTTTTTTGCAGTACGCGGGCCTCTCACTGTTGTGGCCCCTCCCGCTGCGGAGCACAGCCTCCGGACACGCAAGCTCAGCGGCCATGGCTCACGGGCCCAGCCACTCCGCGTCATGTGGGAGCCTCCCGGACCGGGGCACGAACCCGTGTCCCCTGCATCGACAGGCGGACTCCCAACCACTGCGCCACCAGGGAAGCCCCACATTTACTTTGATGACTCAATTCCCCCCAAAAGGGAAGCATCTCCATCTCCATCTCTTTGGCAAAACAAATATTATCAAGCTCATAATTGACATTTTTTCCAGATTCAATATTTGCCTGGATCATTCCTCATCAAAGTTGTAAGCTCTCTGTCTAGGAAACTATCCTGCATTGCAGTAATTTTCACAGGGCAATAGAAGACATAATTGTACATAATATATTTTGAATCTAGATGCTTGAAAAGAGAATTACAAGCAGCTGGGACACAATCTGGTCTTCTTGTTTATACTTGGGGTGGATTTTGCCAGTAGTGAGGCCACGGAAGAAAATGGCGAAGTTTGAGAGCAGTTTCTCCAAGGTTCAGTTTACATTTCAGTTTTGATTTCGGTGTGCTCACCACCAAAACATGCATACTTGTACTTAATATGTTCTGTATTAGGGTTTGTTTTTATTTCACAGAAGTGTCACTTTGATAGTACTTTCTGCTGTGAAACATAACTTATTTCCTTGTTGTGTGAGCCCTGGGTTGGCCATAACAAATTGCCACAAACTGGAGGGCTTGAAACAACAGAAATGTGCCTCTCACAGTTCTGGAGGCCAGAGTCTGAATCCAGGTGTGGGCAGGGCTCTTGGGGGGCCCCCTCCTGCCTCTTCCAGCTTCTGGTGGCCCCAGCTGTCCTTCAATTAAACAACGAAAAGGGATCAAATTTAGGCTTGTGACCAGGTGTCCGTCCCCAGCCTCCCCACCTCCACCGGCCTTGGAAACCTGCACCTTCTACTTCCGTGCGCCCTTCAAGGGGCAGGGGAGAGGGGCTCGCATTCAGGGTGGACCCCTCCTCGTTTCTGCTTGTGGCAGTCGGGGAAGTGACACCCCACCGCAGCCATCAGGCTTCGTGGTCAGCAGATCAACCCTCCACTCTCCTCTCTCATCCACTGCCTAGCAGAGAGAAGGGTGTGATGGCCCGGCAGCAAGTCCTCCCAGGCCCGCAGCCCCTTGCAGAGGGACCGTCCCCTCAAGGCTTACCTGCTATGCCCTCACCTGCTCCCCTGTGCACATCTGTCCCTGTTGTGCCCAGGGGGCTGGGTGACCAGCCATGGCCGAGCACATTCCTCCTCTCGGGGCCTCGGCTCCACCGTCTCTGAATAAAAGTGTTGCTTCCAATTCTAGGGTCCTTTAAATTTCTAAAAATCTGTAAATAACAGAAACCAAGGACATCTGTGTGTTTTCAAGTTATTATTTTTTTAATCCGTTGTTGCAACCTCCAGCTGCCACAGAGAATCTAGTGGTAGAACCAGGAAGGAGACCCTGCCCAGAGTCTTGGCTGAGTCAGCTCTGATCTTTACGCTTATGCAGGGAGGTGACAAACCGTCCACTGGGGCCAGAGTACCGCCCACTATTTCCGCAGACGGTCACCCACTGGACGGCTAGTCCTTTATTCCCCACTGTCTGCTTCTGTGTTCTTTTCAGGAAAAGGCATCCTTTCAATCAATGGCACAGGGACACAGCCTTGTTGCCAACACCAGGCACTAGCACTGATTGTGGTGCCTGAAACAGGCGATAAAGCAAATGGAATAAAGGGCAATAGGGCTTCCCTGGTGGTGCAGTGGTTGAGAGTCCGCCTGGTGATGCAGGGTATGCAGGTTCGTGCCCCGGTCTGGGAAGATCCCACATGCCGCGGAGCGGCTGGGCCGGTGAGCCATGGCCGCTGAGCCTGTGTGTCCGGAGCCTGTGCTCCACAATGGGAGAGGCCACAACAGTGAGAGGCCCGCATACTGCAAAAAAAAAAAAGGGGGGGCGGGCAATGGAGGTACACTTCTCCATTGAATGGAAGTACAATTTTCCATTCTTTCCAATGGAAAATTGGAAAGAAGCAGCCAACAGTTCTACCAAGAAGCAAGTATACTTTTTATTGTTGAGAAGCATTTTCTTAAACAACAGTGTTCACTTCACTCTTAGCTGAAACTTCAGGCTTTGAGTGACATTTTCTCGCCAATCTGGACCTGGTGTAACCAGGCTGTGGTATGTTCGCTGTAACTAGAGATATCTTTGGCATTTTCTTCCCTTAGCTTCATAACTCATGGAACATCTTGTACAAAAAAAGTAGATTTACAGAAAAATATGCATATAAATCACTTATTAATCCCAAAACGTAGTAAATAACATAGCAAAAACTCGATCAAATCCATTTCATACACAAGCTGGACAGATCTGTTGTGCCTAATCTCTAACTTACCTGTGGCATTTTATAAATTAGTGCTTTGACATTAAAAAGGAGGTTTACAAAAAGGCCCTGCATAACGTCAAAGACTCTAATTTCTCTCTCCATCCTGGTTTTTCATTCTCTAGAATTTATACTCATCACACGCATGTCACCATTCTTATAAAAAGCAGTTATTTTAAGAAAAAAATTGCACTGCAATCATGATCTAAGTAGCATTCAAAATTCCATGTTACCCAGAGAAGGTCGTCCCTTTATAAACACACGTCTGAAACAAGAGCCCCACGCCTGTCCACGCAGACATGTCGGGTACGCAGGGTACCGGCCGCAGTTCCATTGCTCAGGGCTGCGTGGGCACCGTGACATTGGCGGGTGTCTGCATCCAGAGCGGCCTCCTGCCTCCCACCTGTGCCACCCCTCTGCCTCGCGCCCTCCTCAGGAGACTTTGCAGCTGTTTCTGGTGCAGTGTTTGGGGGGGCTCTGGGGAAGGTGGGCGGCCTTTGCTTTTCGGAGGCTGGTCCTCTTGTGGCTGGAGCTGGTGGCGAGGGAACAGGGGCGGCCGTGCATCACCCTGGCATTCAGGCCGCTGGCCATCGAGAAGGACTTGAGGTGGCTCCTGAGGGCCGTGGGCAGTGGCAGCCTGTCCACCAGGTGCACGGGCGTGCAGGACACCACTGCCCGGCAGCACAGGTCCTGCAAGCTCAGTACTTGGGAAAGAAAAGAAAACCTATTTCATTTGTGTTGTCCTGGGCACGGGGCCAACGCAGGGGCAGCCACACACCTGTCCACCCTCCTCTCTGGGACTCTGGGGCAAGATGTCCTACCCTGTGCCCACGTGCAGTGATTGGAGATGGATGGTCCTGCTTTCATCACCTTAAATCCAGTTTGTCCCCAAACTTAAGACCCCCACCATCTCTCCCTCTAGGTCTGAGAGGTGAGTGGACTGCCCAGCGATGGCCAATGAGGTCTCCTCAGGACTAACGTGACCAACTTTTGGGGTCGGAGACCAAAGGGCTTCAGGAGACGTGCTTCCCCAACTGAGTAGCTGACACTGAAAACGTGTGTTATCAGCTTTATAAAGACGTATTGGAGAACACACCAGAAAAGCAAATGCTGTCATTTATGTTTCACCTACATCGTTCATTCTGTGAGTCAGGGTCCCTGCTCAGATAGAGAGGGGCTCCCAGGGGCCTGCTGGGAGGAGGAACGGCATCTCATCCCTGATGCAGTCGGGATACCCCTCAACCCCTGGAGGATCAGACAGAAGAAACACGACCCAGGGCTTTGGCTCCTTTTGGAATCAAGGTCCTAACAAATAACGTTCAGAACAGTGCTTCTCAACTGGGGGCGATTTGGACTCCCCAGGACATTCGGCAAAGTCTGGAGACATTTGTGGTTTTCACAAATGGGGGCAGGGAGACCAGGGACGCAGCTCACCCACAGCACACACGATGCCCCCACCAGAGGACACTCCATCCAAAATGGCACTAGTGCTGAGCTGCAGAAGCCCTGATTTAGGAGAATGGAGACTGTGGCCCAGGGAATGGGTCCTGGGAGGCTGAGCACTGGCGGGGCTGCAGGGTGGACTGGACGGACACCTACCCTTGCTTGGCCTCCAGAGCCGGTCCATCCCATGCCGCAGCAGCACGATCCTGGCCAGCTCCATAAAGGACTCAGTGATGTTGAAATTGCACAGCGGACTGACCTCAAAGAATGTCACACCCAGGCGTTCCGCATAGGCCTGGGCCTGTTCCGTGGGGACCTGCCGCTTGAAGGCCAGGTGCAGGCGGTTCCCCACCAGGATTTTAGGGACCCCTGGGGCGTGCTAAAGGGTGACAGAAGGGCAAGGAAAGTGGGTCACGTGCAGGCTTTGTTGTTGGTACCATGGGTGTCCCAGGGTGAATGGTGTCCACCCAGAACCTCAGAATGTGTCCTTTTTTGGAAATAGGGTCTGTGCAGATGTAATTAATTAAGATGGGGTCTTGGGGTGGACCCTAAATCCAGTCACTGTGTCTTATAAGAAGGGGAGAGGACATAGGACACACAGGGAGGAGGCCACGTGATGGTAGAGCAGAGACAGAGTGACACGTCCACAGGCCAAGGACCAGGGACTGTCGGCAACACCAGAAGCTGAAGGAAACAGGAAGGATCCTCCTCTCGATCGCGGCCCTGCCGACACTTTGCTTTTGGACTCTGACCTCCAAAACGGAGAGAAGACGTTTCTGTTGTTTTCAGCCACACAGTTTGTGGTGAGTTGTAACGGCTGCGCCAGGACACTCACACAGTGGGTGGGACTGACCACTCCACGTCTCCACTGGCAGTTGGGCCGGTCAGGCTGCCAGCAGGCAGCAGCCTGGTCACCACCTGTCAACCTACCTGACTGCATGCAGGGCCCAATCCTGTGCTGGGATGTGACGCGTCCTCCTCCCTGTGGCTGGAGCCTTGTGCCCTGGCCGCCCCAGCCCGCCCCCCCTCACAGGGCCACATGGACGGAGCCCTGGCCATGTCATACCTCATTGATCTCCTTAATCCACCGGTCGATGCCATCAAAGGACCAGCGGTTTGCGATGTCGTAGACCAGGATCACACCCTGGGGGAGGCAAAGTCACTTGTGGACAGTCTGGCTGGCATGCAAGCCACTCAGGCACACACTCACAACCAGCTAAATAGCCATTTTACTTATGTTAACACAAAACATATTATTTTGATTTGTCTGCCAAATGTAGCAGTTATATGATCACTTCCAGTGATATTTCATAAGCTCATTGATAAACCCTCAAATGTGAATGTGAGTTGGGGACTAGAATTCAATTCCCCACATTCATGAGCTGGTCCAGGGATACGGAATGCGGGGGTACTTCACAGACTACCCACCTGGACGGAGGGCTCTCACATACGTACAGACACACACACACATGAACACTGCGCACACACAGCCCACATGCCTGCATATTTATGTACACACATGTGTAGACGCACGTGCCTACACACTGCTCATGCACATGTACATACAAATGTAACACATGCACACACACATCCCTGATGCAGAGGGCTTGGGAGCCACCAAACAGTCCATGGCACACTTTTAGACTCTGGCATCAATTTTTGTTTGTTTGTTTTTGCGGTACGCGGGCCTCTCACTGCTGTGGCCTCTCCCGTTGCGGAGCACAGGCTCCGGATGCGCAGGCCCAGCGGCCATGGCTCACGGGCCCAGCCGCTCTGCGGCATGTGGGATCTTCCCGGACCGGGGCACGAACCTGTGTCCCCTGCATCGGCAGGCGGACTCTCAACCACTGTGCCACCAGGGAAGCCCCTCTGGCATCAACTTGTATGTGAGCTAATTGCCTTGTCCTCCAAGTATCCATTAAAAAACATTCCAAAAGTCATCACTCAAAGTCAGTTTGAGGGACTTCCCTGGTGGTCCAGTGGGTAAAACTCCGTGCTCCCAATGCAGGGCCCCAGGTTCGATCCCTGTTCAGGGAACTAGATCCCACATGCATGCCTCAACTAAGAGTCAGCATGCTGCAACTAAGAAGCCTGCATGCCATATCTAAGAAGCCCACGTGCTGCAACTAAGAGCCAGAACAGTCAAAGTAAATAAATTAATTAAAAAAAAAAAAAGAAAAACAAAGTCAGTTTGACCTCCCGGTTCAGGGGTATTACCTGTGCGCCCCGAGAGTAGGAGCGGAATATGGTACAAAATCTTCCCTGACCCGACGTATCCCTGGAAAAGATGTTGGAAATCTGTAAGAAGAAATCACTGCTTCCCGACAACAAGGTTTTTGAACTTGGGAGCCAGAGCAAATGCATTTTACAATTGTCAGTTGGTGGCCATCCCACAGAAAGTCCGAGCCCCCAACAAGACATTGGGCACTTTATCCCTGGAGAGATCTGGACATTGGGATGTCCTTTTGGGCTCATTCTCTTTTCTAATTATTTAAAAAGTCAACTAGAGAAAATAGTGATGGGTTTCAACATAATAATTCTGACATTTCAATAAGTCTAATTTAAGTTTTTAAAAAATTGTTTAATTTGTAGATAAAGCTGTGTAGTAAGGAATGTGAGTCTACACTGGGGGAGAAATAGGCCAAAGGATTTGGTGGGGTCACTCCACTTCCAATTAACTCTAAAAGATCATGGGAATCCCCTGGCCAGTCCAGTGGTTAGGACTCCTGGCTTTCACTGCCAAGGGCGTGGTGGCTTCAGTCCCTGGTCAGGGAACTAAGATCCCTCAAGCCATGTGGCACAGCCAAAAAAATAAATAAATAAAAATAAAAGGTCACATGAAGTCAGCCCTGTGGATGCATCCCCATGTTCATCAATACAAGGAAGTGACCCGGGGGTGCATTAACTAGGATAAAGAAAAATAACACATCTGGGATCGACTCTGCCTTGTGTGGGGGAATTTACTAAGATGGACCACCAGGACCAGGCAAGGGGGCTTCGTCTTAGACGCCGAGGAAAAAGGAGCAGCTGTTACAACAGCTTTCTGAGTCCCGTACAAGTTTGGGTTGAGAGGGGAGCCCTCAGGAGATCTCCGGGGAGGGAGGAAGGGAAAAGAGACTTGAGAGTCAGCAGTGGGAAGGGACAGGGCCATTGAGGGGACATCGTGGAGAGAGGCTTCCTGGCCCAGACTTGGGGGCTGACTGCTCCTGATTAGGGGCAGATGGGGGTGGGAGAAGGGGCTCCGGACCACTGCAGACACTTGTGGCTTGGGGAGAGGTCTGGCATGGTCAGGCGGGAGAAGGGAACCATGCAAATGACCATGCAGGTGGTCCAGGAGAGGGGATGACACAGGGGCTAGTGACAGTGGTCAGGAAAACCACATGGGTTGGGGGCAACTCAGGGATTAGTCACAGCAGGAAAACCCTAGTCCCCCACCTCCGGAACTGGAGGGGCAGGGGTGTGACCACAGTCTGAGCCAGGGCTGCCTGGAGTGGGGACCAAGAAAGAGACCCAGGCCAGAGCTAGGCGACACTCTGACCTCTTGCCCTCCTACCCTCCACCCTCCATCCTGTTGATCTTGGTCATGACACACAGCCCCTCTGGGCACTAGAGAGGCAAAAGCAGAAGCACGTCCACATGCTCTGGACAGACTCCAAGGTCCACACAGATCTCCCTCGGCGGGGCACTGGGTCAGGCTGGGGCCGAAGCAGTGGATATTCCCACAGGTGGTACCAGAGCCCCCGAGGGCCTGGACAGACCCGCCCTGTGCTCAGGAGCTGGGCAGGACCCCTGACTCACCAGAGCTGCAGCTTCACCCGCCGGCCGTCCAGCAGGATGGTGGTGGTCTTGTAGTCGATGCCTGTGAAAGAGGGTCAGGGTGGCTTAATGCAAAGCACTTCCGTAGTTATGCTCAGGTAAAAGGTGCAGATAAGAGAAACTCTCTCACGCTGGGGGAGAAAGGACTACCTGCCGGTGCAGATCCAGGACTCACAGAGACGGCTGGACTGGGCCCTGCTCGGACCCTCCCCTGGCCCACCAGCCTCGCCCACTTGCTCTGTGGAGCGGGGCCTCCAACCTCCCTCCACTCCTCCCTCACCACCACTGCCTCCAGCTCAGTGCCCAGGCCCCCGCCGCTGCCCAAAGGGTGGGCAAGCAGGAGCCCCCTGAACCGTTCAGCAGCTGGCTCCACGCATGGCCTGCTGGCCCTGGGTTTGCCGAGTGGCAGCCACTCACACACCCTTGTCTCCGCTGGACTCAGGGCTCAAACACGGACATAGTTTCCCCCAAGTTATCACACTAAGAATGTAAAAACCTGTAGAATATGAAATTAGGTATGAAGTATTATCTCAACTATGCAAAGACAAAATGTGTGTACGTATGTGCACAGGGGTGATGAAATAAAATTCATGTTTTATGGCAAGACAAGAAAAACTTAAACATAAAAAGGTTTTCTGCCCTTACGGGCCTCCTGGCTCCCCTTTAGTGTGTATTGTGCATCTGCATTGACCAGACCTCCTTAGGAGACAACATTCCTTCTTAATTTTGTAAACCGTCAGGATGACCTGCTCAGCACTTGATAACTCCTCAGGAAATAACCTTCCTTCCTAATGTTGTAAGGGGTCACGATGACCCAGTTTTGCTTTGGAGGAGCAGACCTGGATTGTATAAACTGTCAATATGTCATCTGATGTATATCCTTTTGTCTCAAAAATGTATATAATTGTACTTTTTTTTTTTTTTTTTTTTTTTTTTGTGATACGCGGGGCTCTCACTGTTGTGGCCTCTCCCGTTGCAGAGCACAGGCTCCGGACGCACAGGCTCAGCGGCCATGGCTCACGGGCCCAGCCGCTCTGCGGCATGTGGGATCCTCCTGGACCAGGGCACGAACCCGTGTCTCCTGCATCGGCAAGCGGACTCTCAACCACTGCACCACCAGGGAAGCCCTATAACTGTACTTTGACCTCTGACAGTTTTCAGAGCTTTCTGAAAGACTGTCTCCCAGGTTATAATCCTCAGGTTGGTGCAAATAAATGTTTCCATTCCTTTCTTAGACCAACTATTGATTAATTTTTTCAACATGCATGGCGTAGTTGGCAGGATATCAGAGACACCCACCAGAGGATACCTGGGGTCTACCCTAAACTGGTGCTCGGTACTAGCCCTTTGAGCCCCACCTGCTTCCTGGAGCTCCTCAGGTGTTCCGGTGAGTTCTCCTGATATCCAGATCTTATTATTTAAGTGATGATCCTACAAATTTTTTTTCAAGCTTTTTTGTACTTAAGACTTGGAGTCTTAAGGGGCACCAGTGCATTTCCTTGGCAGGGTCCTAGGGGGATCTAGGCAGGAGGCCCTGGGAAACATAGGTGGCTGGAGTTTCGTTAAATTTAGTTTAAATTAAAAACAAACAAAACAAAAAAACAAGGTGATATATGGTCTGAGCAAATGGTTTGCCAGGGAAACAAGAGACAGCTTGCTCAGCCCCAAGAACGAGGAACACCTGCTCCTTCTGGCCACAAGATGTCCTCAGGTGACTGAGAACCTAGTGGAAGTGTCTGAGGATCAATCTTTCAGGTGTGTAGCAGTACTACAGCAGATCCCACTACAACAATTAAGTAAATGCTGCTCTTCCAGGGACGCAGGAGATAAAGGCTGATCACCTACTGCTCCAAGCACCCACAGCGGTTTTAGATTGTTAGAGGGAGAAACCAAGACACATAAAAGAGCCGAACAGACACTAGCATAATTCCTTGGACAGCTAGACTCAGAAGCAGCACCCACAACCATACTTGTCCTCAGAAAGTTGTTCAGATCATATCTTTTCTCTGAATTAGGCAATCAAATTGATAATGGGAAATTGTGCTTCAAAGGTCAAACAGCTCCTGAATGGACAGCCACCTATGGGGATACCAGCTGGGTTTATATAGAGCTGATGCTTGCAAGTGCTTACCTAACTGGGAATCAAAGGAAATCCTGCCCTGAAATGACCAAGCTGGGATTCTTTTTTGGCATTCCAAACTGATTTTTCCGTGAACAGTCAGAAGAAGCCAGCAGAGGGTAATTTCTTACCATGTCAGTCAGTCTCCTGGACGCCCCCCCCCCACCCCCCACCCCCCGCCCACAGGGTCTACCGGAAACAAGAGTGATAAGAGCTTTTCTTTTTTCTAAAATTGGATTAGCAGCAGAAATTATTTGTAGGGCTATCTTCTTGGATCCTTTGAATTGGAAAGACTCCTAAATTGGAAAGCTCTCATCTTAAACTATTGTACCTATTTTAATTGGTATGCAAAAGCCCCAAAAGGCTTCAAAATTCCAAAATAGCCTCATTGAAGGATTTGTTGTAGAAGGCTAATGAAAGATTGATCATATAAAAGGTACCTACAATAAAAGACTATAAAACTGCCATAACTACTACTCCATCCTCCTTTTTTTCCTTTTTTTAATTTTTATTCATTTATTTATTTTTTTGGCTGCATTGGGTCTTCGTTGCTGGGCGCGGGCTTTCTCTAGTTGTGGCGAGCTGGGACTACTCTGTCGCGGTGTGTGGGCTTCTCACTGCAGTGGCTTCTCTTGTTGCGGAGCACGGGCTCTAGGCACGCAGGCTTCAGTAGTTTTGGCACACGGGCTCAGTAGTTGTGGCTCGCGGGCTCTAGAGCACAGGCTCAGTAGTTGTGGCACACGAGCTTAGTTGCTCCGCAGCATGTGGGATCTTCCCGGACCAGGGCTGACACCCATGTCCCCTGCATTGGCAGGCAGATTCTTAACCACTGTGCCACCAGGGAAGTCCCTAAATGGTTATCTTTAGAAATGGGACCACCTGAGGTTATAGGTGAGCCTCTTGGGGTCAAAGGTTGAACTGAGGGCCATAGTTAAAGAATTTCTTAAACCCAGGGAAGATCCTCAAAAGGTTTTGTAAATGGATTACCAAGATGGGAGGCCACAGGTCTGTCTAAACCTGTGACCACAGCTGATATTCAGGGCCTGATAGGAAAAAAAAAATTTTTTTGGCCTTCTCCTCTAAGCTGAATGAAGGAAAGAAAAACATTCCCACAGAGGTGGATGAGTATGTTCGTACTTTGCTATCATTTAGGTGGCCACCCAATTATCTGAGGAATTAAAAACAGCTGTCCTTGTTTTAGAACTCTAGTGTTTACAGGACCAAAGGTGTGGCTCCAGAAACAGCCCAAGGCCCACCAATCCTTTTACCACTCCCATAATCTCCCCTATTTATTTTAAGAGGCTATAAGTAAAAAAAGAAAATTCTGGCTTTAAGGGAAGAAAGAAAATCCTCCTAGGACAACTTGCATTTTTCCTCCTCTGCCTTTGAGATACAAATGTTCTACCCAGTCTTCTCCAGGAGCTCTTATCCAGGCCATCTCCTTTAATGCAAATTTCAGGAAGGTAACTCTTTTTTTAAAAAATATTAATTTAATTTAATTTATTTTGGGCTGCGTTGGGTCTTAGTTGCGGCACGTGGAATCTTCATTGGGGCAGGCGGGATCTCGTTGCGGTGTGCAGGCTCTTCGTTTTGGCGTGGCCTTCTCTCTCTCTAGTTGTGGCATGCGGGTTTTCTCCCTCTAGTTGTGGCGCATGGGCTTAGTTGCCCTGCATCATGTGAGATCTTAGTTCCCTGACCAGGGATTGAACCTGTTTCCCCTGCATTGGAAGGTGGATATTTTACCACTGGACCACCAGGGAAGTCCCTCAGGAAGGTCACTTTTTTTTTTTTAGCCCTAAAATTTATTTTTATTGAAGTATAGTTGAATTACAATGTTGTGTTAATTACTGCTGTACAGCAAACTGACTCATTTATACATATATATACATTCTTTTTCATATGCTTTTCCGTTATGGCTTATCTCAGGATATTGACTATAGTTCCCTGTGCTATACAGTAGGATCTTGCTGTTTATCCATTCTGTATATACCAGTTCGCATCTGCTAATCCCAAACTCCCACTCCAACCCTCTCCCACCCTTCTGCTCCCCCTTTTTTTTTATCCTGTCATCTGAACATAATTTGTACATCTCTGTATGATTTAGTGGATAACCTAAGATTACGGGGAAATGGGGAATGTGTTCAACTTCTGGGAAAGGATTCTTGTGAGAGGAAGTGCACCCTTCATTTGGTCTTCTTCAGGAAGGTAACTCTTATCCAAAGGAAAAAACGAAAGAGGGATAAGTAATTGGTAACTTGATTTGTCAAGGGCAATACAAATCTTAAATGTCTTTCCCATAAATATTAGTAAAAAGGATTTAGCCATCTAAACAGGTGACCTTGATTTGTTCCACCTGCAAGAAACCCAATTTGAATCCAACATCTTTTGTAACTTACGTGTTTTACATTATTATACCTGATTCATGGTTGAAACTCTGGAATGGGAACTGGGGTCTCTGTTTGTGTCTGTGTGTTTGTATGTATCTGTAAATGTGTGTGTTGTAGACATGTGGCATTGCCAAAATTAATTTGTAAAAGAGCTCTATTTAATTGGCTTAAAGGATAATAAGCACTTATACAAATACTCAGAAATATAAAAGGAATGAACCCAAATGAACTTCAGGATCACATGATCTAGGGTTAATTTTTAATGAATGAAAACAAGTTTGAGTTTATTGGTTTAATTATAAAGACATATCTTTTTTTTTTTTTTTTTGGCCACACCACACGACATGCGGGATCTTAGGTCCCCGACAAGGGACTGAACTCGCCCCACTGCCGTTGAAGTGCAAAATCTTAGCCACTGGACCACCAGGGAAGCCCCAATACAGACATACCTTTAAAGTCATCAACATTAAGTATATACTACTTTGTATGTAGGTTTACCAGAAATCAAATAAGATCATATAATTCCTGTCACAAAATTTGTCAACAAGAAAAATAACCTGATGTGATGAAACTTACAAGCAAATTAAATGTAAACAAGATAAGAGCTTTTAGGTGAACTCTTTAGGAATAATTATGTTTTAGGACTGTCTACTTAAAAATAGTTTCTCCAGATTTTTGGCAGTTTTGATTACACTTTATGTAACTTATAAAGTGATAGTTTCTTGCCTTTCACACTGTGTATCACCTACTCCTACTAAGATAATGATATCTAAACAAATTGAAACTATTGATCACATCTACAGTTCTCCATAAATTAATGAACATCCACAATGCACATGCTTCCTCCCCAGGTGGAAATTAACCTTCACACAGAAGAATCAGGGATGGGGCATACGTGGGGAGCAGATGTAGGGAGAAGGAACAGTGGAGAGAGTCCAGAATGGCTCAGCCTCAGGATCTAGCCTGAAACCAGGCCCACCCCTCAACCTGTCGGTTACATAAGGCCACAAACTCGTTTTTGCTTAAGCTTCTTTGAGTTGACTTTTTTGTTTGCACCCAAAAATGCCCTGACAGAAAATCCATGAAGCACAGTGACTGGAGAGAGGGACAGAGGAAACCTGACACACAAATCCTGGAAAAGCTGCGGAAGATACATTTTAACATCTTCCCAAAGCAGAGCACAATGCCTCCCACACCCCAGAATTTCACTGATAGTGAACATGTATTTAAAAGAAAATCTACAGGAATTCCCTGGCGGTCCAGTGGTTAGGGCTCCGCCCTTTCACTGCCGAGGACATGGGTTCAATCCCTGGTCAGAGAACTAAGATTGTGCAAGCCGCATAGTACGGCCAAAAAATAAAAATAAAAGAAAATCCAACTCAATGATAATGATCTAACTATTAACATTCAGGACCCAAACTGAACTCTGACTCTGGTGGTTGTTCCCACCAGGACAGCCCTGCCAGGTCACCTGCCCTCGGCACACTGACCCTGACGCCCGGGACCCTGAGGCACCCTCCCAGAGCCGTGTGTGCTTTGGAGACCCAGGCCCACTCGGTCTCCATCAGTGTTAGTGTCCTTTAGAACTGCAACCCGGCCTACTTCCCTCCATCTATGCAGCTGTGCACTGCCATGGAAGGCCCCTCCTTTGAACTGGGGACAGGGAAGAGCAGGGGAGGTCTGGGGCTGGGAGATAAAGCTTGAAAAAACACTGCCCACCCTCACCCCCCATGTGATCTGTAGGGTGGAAAATGGGAACGGAGATGGGCTAGCCCTCTGGGCACCCCACAGGTCCCCCACGTAGCACTGTGAAGACCCTGCAGGGAGAAGCTCTGTGATACGTGGGATCAAATCCCAGTCCTGACGACCAGCGGCTTCCTCCCTCTCCCCGTGCCTCAGTTTCCCTGACAGCTCACGTCTGGTACCTGCCGCCAGCAGTAGCCTCAGCTCAGCACAAGCTCCATTCTTCCCCAGGACTTTGGGTCCCAGGATAAACCCTCTGTCTCAGCTGTACCTGCCACAGAGAAGCCCCCAAATTCCACCCATTCACGCCAGGTTCGAAGTCCCATTGGGAGAAGAGTCTCTTTTTTCATACACTTATTTATTGAACCGTTTTATGTTCCTCCTGTTATGTGTTTGCTCTGTTCCTATTGTATTTCCTCTCCTCTGTTACTTCATGTTTTTGACAGTAGTATTGTCAGTGTTAGGGTCAAAAGGTGTAACGCACATTCGTTGCACTTAGCTAATTCACCAAGAACTCTGTCCATCAAAATAAAACAAAAATACACAAAAGCTCCTAGAACAAAGCCTGTTGGAATGTTCACTGAGTGAGTCAGGACAACAGAGACAAGAAGAGAGATAATTTTAGCCTGAAAAACAGCAAATGTCAAATGCCAAGACACTCCCTACACTTTGAGGCCACGTGATGTGTAAATAATCTATTTCAGCTCTCCAGCACCTGCCCAACTCTATCTCTGTGAGCAAGAGGAAGCAAACATGTAAATACTGGTTAAGTATCATTGACAAACATATTCATCATGACGACCTGACTTTTGAGAACTTGTCTTATGTTGAATTAAAGTATCAGAAAGCAGGGTGCTGGCTGCCAGGGGCGGGGGAGGGTCCAGGTTTCCATTTGGGGGGTGAGAAAAATGTTCTGAAATGAGAAAGTTACAGGGTCGTGAATGTACCAAATACCACTGAATTGTTCACTTTAACATGGTTAATTTTATACTATGTGAATTTCACCTTAAAAGAATGTATATACATATGCGCTATCCAGAGACCGACTCTGGCCTGGCTTCCCCGATCAGAAGGGCACTTTGTTGGGAGATGTTGGGGTGCCTCACAGGACCAAGGGGGCGGGAGGGCTGCATAATGGGGCTCAGGATGGGAGAAGCAGGGAGACCCCAGGGCTGAGGTACAGGCCGAAGCTTCACCCATGGCCAAGGCCCAGAACCTGCCCCTGCCGGGCTGCCTCCCGTTTCTAAATGGTTCTAAAAGTGAGTCATGCTTTTTTTTTTTTTTTTTTTTTTTTGGCCGCGTGACATGTGGAATCTTAGTTCCCTGACCAGGGATGGAAGCCGTGCGAAGCGCAGAGTCTTAACGACTGGACCCCCAGGGAAGTCCTGCAATTCATGTTTTAAATGGGCATTTGAAGTGTGTTCATCATATGAGAATCCCACACAGAGAGCAGTTACTGAAATCAGCACCAGTCCCCCTCCTCTTCAGAATCTACCCCACCTCCTTTTTGAAAAGGAAAGTATGTTCCCTGCACATTTCTCCTTCCTGGTTTTGCTCTGTGAAATAGCAAAGCCCTGTGACCCAGGTGCTTCCAGGCTCCTCGTGGCCTGGCTGCCCCAGCTCATCCACACAGCTCCCAGCTCTTAGCTGCCTGAGCCGCTCACTCCCCACTCTGTGGGCTAAACCCTCCCACACCCTCCCTGGCAGGGACAGGACCACTGTCACACCTGCCTTGTTCCCTAACGGCCTGTGTCTGTGCTGAGCTGCTGCATCCAGGTACCCTATGAAATCCCACAGCAAGGACAAGCCCCACCAACCAGATACCGGCGGGACCTGGCACATCATCCCCCATGAGTGAAACTGGTGAGTAACCCAGAGCCTTCCCTAACCATCGCTCGGGCGTGGCCAGATGATAGCCCCCTCTTTCCAGAGCCCTGACACCTCAGAGGGTCTCAGTCCCTTCAAATTGCAGGGCTGCCCCTGCCAGGTCTTGAGGTCACCCTGAACCTGGACTCAGGCTGAGGCAGGAGATAGATGGGCCCCAGGCTGAACAGTTTCTCCCCTGTGGACAGAAACTCCATAAAAGCAGGATGATGGAGGAGGCTGGGCCCTGCCCAGATAAGAGATAAAAGACCACATATTCCTCATTCTTGAAGTCAAGGAAACCTCCCTGACTACACATGCACAGAAAGGCTCCTTGGAGGTCAAAAAGGGAGGGGGCACCACCCCATAGTAAGTGATGTCAACTACCCATAGGCCTCTTCGCTAGAATCCATCTTGGCTAAGAGATGCGTGCGCGCACACACACATGGGAGGACCCTGAGATAAACCAAATATAGATTCAGAACCAGGTAAAGCAAGATGATTGCCAAAGGAAACCTGGAAGAAATGCCCCATAAAAGTGATTCAAACTACCACAACGGCGCGACTCTCTCTTTGAGCCCGCCCGTGTGTCTATCCACAGGTACTGTACTATTTTTCCTCCTAATAAACACTTTACTTGCCTCACTACTTTCCGTCTCTATGTCTTTATGTGGCAATTCATTTCTACACAGCGACGGGTCAGGGCCTTGTCACTGTCCATTGGTCCCTGGTGGTCAGTGGCTAGGATTCAGTGCTCTCACTGCCACTGCCAGACCTCAATCTCTGGCCGGGAACCGAAATCCTGCTTGAAGCCGCTGCAGGCTGAGGCCACCCGAGATCAAGGCCACCAATAGGGTTCAGCGGTCAGGCCAGGAGGGGCCTCCCCCCGCCCTACTTTGGACAGCCCAACAGTCTGGGTGACGCTGCCAGGGAAAGCACTGCCATCCTCCATGGAAAAAAAAAGGGTGGCGGGACTTCCCTGGTGGCACAGTGGTTAAGACTCTGCACTCCCAATGCAGGGGGCCCAGGTTCAATCCCTGGTCAGTGAAGTAGATCCCACATGCTGTAACTAAGAGTTCGCGTGCCACAACAGAGGAGCTGGTGAGCCGCAACTAAGGAGCCCACAAGCCACAGCTAAGACCCAGCGCAACCAAATTAAAAAAAAAGGGGGGGGCGGGTGCATCTTTGATTTTAAAGTGCAGTTTTCTGATATCAGCACCCCTTTTTCCTGCCTGTCCCACAGTGGGGGCCCCCCAGGCTCTGCCATCCACCACCTCCAGTCCGGGGTGGTCAGCCCCCAGGTGAGCTGTGTCAGGGAAGCGGAGCTTTAATTTCAGTAGCACCCCTGTGCAAATACATCCAACCATGGAGGTGCCATGTGTCTTCAGAAGGAGCCCGAGCCCCTGCTGATTCAATCTCCTACTTTCATCCCTTGGGAGCAGCAGAGGCTGAGACCACCTGCTGTGTGTCAGGGGAAGGAAAGGACCTCACTGGAAACACACACGGAGGCTCTCGTCACTGGTTGTGATCACGACCAGCTGAGCAACTGTCCCAAAGCTGGACGGCAATCCAGGCCACCTGTCCATGCTCTGGAGGACAGTTTCAGATGAGCTGCCCTGAGCTTGGAGAGCCCATGCCAACTTCCCTAACTGTGGTCTCAGGACACTAAATGTCAGAGAGGGTGAGAGGCTAGACAGACACCTATGCAAGATCTGTATGCTAAAAGCTATAAACCACTAATAAAATAAATCAAAGAAGATCTAAATAAGTGGAGAGAAATACTGTGTTCATGGATTGATAGACCCAGTATAGTTAAGATGGCAGTTCTCACCAAATGGATCCACAGATTCAGTCTCAAAGACTCTAGCAGGATTTTTCAGAGGGGGGGTTAGAAATCGACAAAGCTGAATTTTATTATTTATTTATTTAAAAAAAATTTTGGCCCACCTTGCGGCTTGCGGGACCTTAGTTGCTCATCCAGGGATTGAACCCGCACCCTCTGCAGTGAAAGCACAGATTCCTAACCACTGGCCTGCCAGGGAATTCCCAAAGCTAAATTTTGCATGGAAAGTTAAAGGAATTAGAATAGTCAAAACAATTTTCAGGGCTTCCCTGGTGGCGCAGTGGTTAAGAATCCGCCTGCCAGTGCAGGGGACACGGGTTCGAGCCCTGGTCCTGGAAGATCCCACATGCCGCAGAGCAACTAAGCCCACGCGCCTAGAGCCCATGCTCCCCAACAAGAGAAGCCACCGCAATGAGAAGCCCGCGCACCATGACGAAGAGTAGCCCCCGCTCACCGCAACTAGAGAAAGCCCGCGCACAGCAACAAAGACCCAACGCAGCCAAAAATAAATAAATAAATAAATAAATTAAAAAAAAAACAATTTTGAAAAAAAGGAACAAAGTTGGAGGACTCACACTACCCAATTTCAAGACTTACTATATATATATATATATATATATATATTTTTTTGTGGTACGCGGGCCTCTCACTGTTGTGGCCTCTCCCGTTGAGGAGCACAGGCTCCAGATGCGCAGGCTCAGCAGCCATGGCTCACGGGCCCAGCCGCTCCACGGCATGTGGGATCTTCCCGGACCGGGGCACGAACCCGTGTCCCCTGCATTGGCAGGCGGACTCTCAACCACTGTGCCACCAGGGAAGCCCCTGCTTTTATTTTTAATCAAACAAAATACCAGTCCTGTCACGAGTCACCGTATGATTCAAATTCATGAGTAAACTCAGCTGAGTCACATTTAAGGGAGGGTAATCCATTAATTATTAGCTTCAAGAGGTTGGAATACACAACTCATATAAACAGAAAAACAGCCTGAGTGTCACTTTGGCTGAGGAAACCCCAGGATCAGTTAAATGGCCTGCGTGGTTCTCCACCAACAGCTTTAGGGCACAATCTCCCAAGAGATGGCCAGCAGCAGGTGATTTCGGGTGGGAAAGGCTGGCATCCAGAGAAAGATTAAGAAGCCAGGCACAGAGTCCCGGGGCTGGAACTGCTGTGATTGGCTGCCGGGCACAGCACAGATGCCAGGACAGGTACCTTCAAAGACTGGGGACCCTGATGTTTTCCATCTCTTGATTCTAGAAGCATGCCGATCTCTCTCTCTACCCGCCAAGTCTTAGAAAACAAGTCATGCTGTAAGGCCCCATTAACCAAAATCCCAGGTCTGCCGCACTCAAGTCAGAAGTCCCCACAGCAGCCTGAAGGTGACAGGGGCCTGGGTACCAGATTCTAGACTTTGCAACATGTTAAAAAGAGGTTAAGACCTGGAATGCCAAAACCACTTAAGAAAATAGAAACCCCGGGGCCAAATTCTCAGAAATGTAATTGATTACCATTATAAAGTCCCCAAAAGGCAAAGCATGCTGTGGCAAAAATAAGACCACCTAAAAAGACAAGTTGTTCATAGTAGCAGACTGATGAAATGCTGGAGGCATCTTAAGCCAGAGTGGTGCAGTCAGACCAGCTTCAGGAGCCCCTGGAGGCCCCGCAAATGGGTGGGTGGACAGGTAATCTTGCTCCTGGAGAGAAGGAGGGGGAAGGCAACCCAGGTCAAGTGGGGAATTTGGTTGAGGCCTCCAAGGAGGCAAGCCCACTTCTGAAGAAGGTAAACCCTGAAGATGTCACTGAAGCTATTATCTTATATCGGGACCCCTTTAAATTGTCTTCTTTGTGGATCTGACAAAATCTACATAATGGATATTTTTAGGTCCAAACCCCTCGGGTGCTGCAGCTCTTCTGCTTTTGCTTATACACAATTCACTCTTTGTAGCCAATTAAGCTAAAGAAGCCTGGAAAGTTTGAAACAAAGGTCCCAAACAATCTCTTAATGTGAAGTGAACCCACAGCCTGCAAATGCTTGGTGACACACTGGTGACACACCAGCCACTTCCCCATGCCTTGTTGCTTCTCTTCACCCCACACAACCGGCCACATCGAACCTGAGCTCCTGGGCCAGCAAGGAGTGAGCAGGTGCGGCTGGCAGGACCCAGGCAGGACCTCGAGGCTGTGCCTGCCCGGCCGTGCTCACCCTGCAGCCACTCAGGCGTCCTGTGCCAGTGACAGAGGACACAAGGGGTGGTGGGTGGGCCTCTGGCCCCAGTAGCTGAGTCTCTGTCTGGGAGGAACCTGGGCTGGCCGGTTCTGAGTCCCTCCCTGCCTGTCACCTGAAATCAGGTTTGCCTTGGGCTGGGGGCTGCAGGGGTTAGAGGTGAGACTAAAGGGGCTGTCACCACCGCAGAAAGGAGACCCCACAGGACACAGGGGAAGTAGGGCTGATTCAAGGGCTTTTAAAGAGAAAATATGATATAAATGCAATTTTATCATTTTCAAATACACGGAAGTATTTATGACATAATTTAAAAAAAACAACGCATTAAATTTATTGAGTGCTCACAAGTGGTACCAAGGGAGGTGAAGGAGTTACACCAAGAAGAAGTGGGATAAAACACGACTCGACTCTCAGTTCAAACTTGAAAGTGATGACTTTATAAATCGTGTTTTGAATCTTAAAGTGGTTGCCCAGGGAAACCGGCAGAGTAGCTTTAAGCTGCCTGCAGCAACTAGAAGGCCGCAGGAGGGTGTGTGAATCTCCTGGTGGAAAGACTGTCAAAGGCAAAGAGAAAGGACAAATAACCTATCTCACGAGATGATTCTTCTATACTCTCAATAAGTGGAAGTTATTATTTTTATCTCTTGGCAGAAATGAAACTGAGAAAGAAAGATGGGATCTTCCTGCTGGGAAAAGGAAGCTGGAGAAATAGCCAAAAGACAGTAGTCAGAGAAACAGTGAGTCTCCTGCTGGGAAAAAAACTAGGAGGCAAGAGATTGCGGCCTTTGGTGTCAGTTTGATCCACTTCCCTCTCCCGTCACTAATGAAATGAACAAAATGTAGAAACTTGGCAATCAGAGAAGGAAAGGGTATGGCCCTGGTGCCAGGAACACCCCAGCTGGAGCCCAGGGGAGACCCAGGATTAACAGAAGGCAGAGCCCAGCTGCTGAGGCCTTCTTTCTTTTTTTTTCTTTTTTACATCGTAAAGCACCGAGCTGATCTCCCTGTGCTATGCTGCTCCTTCCCACTAGCTATCTGTTTTACATTTGGTAGTGTATATATGTATATATAGTGTATATATGTCGATGCTACTCTCACTTCACCCCAGCTTCCCCCTCCCACCCCATGTCCTCAAGTCCATTCTCTATGTCTACATGTTTATTCCTGCCCTGCAACTAGGTTCACCAGTATCTTTTTTTAAGATCCATATATATATATGCATTAGCATACGGTATTTGTTTTTCTCTTTCTGACTTACTTCACTCTGTATGACAGACTCTAGGTCCATCCATGACGCCTTCTTTCCACTTCTGCCTGGAGCAGGACTTCCGAGGGGAGAGGAGGCGGGACTAGGCACCAACCCACCAGACAAAAGTGAGGCTCCAGGGCCAGCAGGGGCCTGGCGGGACCAGGAGTGTGCACGTCACCCGTCACCCGTGGGAGGGGAGGACAGCTCCCTGGGCAATGGGCCACCCGGCAAGGGGTCTGCGCAGCCCACACTCCCCCTCCTGCTCTGCCCGGAGCTCAGGTTACAGGACAGGGTCAGGAACCCAAGGGCCCTTCCCTCCCTGAGTAGGCTGAGAGGAAAACAGAAGGTCTAGCTTGGAGAAGCCAGGCCTCACCAGACTCTGTCAGAGCACAGAATACGTGCAGGCGGATCTGCCTGGGTGTGAGCAAAACGCAGGGAAATGCAGCAGCGCCACCTGCAAGCACTGGGCAGACCCACCTGCAAAGGAGAAAGCATGCAGGTGGGAGGCTGTACGGTCCCTGGGCTGCCAAGCGTGACAGAGCAATGCCGGGAAAGGGGGTCTCCCACTGCATATCTACTTGGAAAAGAATGTGTCTTGACCCCTCCCCCGCATCCCTCATCCCAGCAGGATGGCAGCCACCAACGTCAGAGGTAAGACGGTGGAGCCTCAGGGGACAGCCCCACCCTGGGACAGGCAGAGACTTGTTCAACACACCCAGAGTCCCTGCCATGAACACCCATCATTTATTTGGACTGTGCTAAAATGAAGGGCTTCTGTTCTTAGAAATACTATTAATGGGGTGAAAGGCAACACAGACGAGCGTAGATACTCACAATACGTATTTCTGACAAGGGATTCACAGCCAGAATACATTTTTCAAACACTCCTACTGACCAGTAAAATAAATTCAACCTAATGAAAAATGGACAAAGGTGTTCAATCTCATTAGTCATCAGAAAAATGCAAATTCAACTACACTATACTTTCCAGAACGGCTAGAATGCAAAACAGCAAGAACCAAATCTTGGTGTTGATGTGGGCAAACAGAACTCCCGATCTTCGCAGTGAGAGTGTAAACTGAAAACAATTTTGGAGAATCTTCTTAAGTTAAACATATGCATACCATAATACTCATCCATCCCAGGTTTAGGTCTATTCTGACAGAAACGCATCTTTTGTGCTCTAAAGACACACGGTGGGAATGTTCACAGCAGGACGAATCACAACAGCCAGAAACTGGAAACCACAGAAATGCCAGCCCCAGCATGATGCGTAAATAAACAGATCGAAGTACGTTCACACCAGGGATATCATAAACCTTCCACAGCCATACACAACCCAGGAGAGTCTCACACAACGGGAGCAAGAGAAGCAGTCACATTACAACTCTCACTTTTACACAGAATGAATGAGACAAAAGTGGCCCATGTTGTCAGAAGCCAGGCCAGTGGTGACGCTGCAGGGTGTCATGGCTGGGGGAGGGCTGGGGGCCCAGGGGCCTGTTGGTGTTGTGCTTCCTGGGTGCTGGTTGCATGGGCGTGTTAGCTTTGTGAAAATTCACTGAGCTATGCAATTACAATAGGTACACTTACCTATATGTAAATCATACTTCCATAAAAAGTTTAAAAAGGAAGGGAAAAGAGATAGAACCTAACTTAAAAGGAAATATGACCCCAGGAGCAGAAGGAAATTCATCCCAGTTACTTCATGCAATGGAACAACCTAATAAAAACAGGCTGTTGGTAAAATAAGAGTTCAAAGGAGAGTTTTTAATCAGATGAATTTTTAAAGAATTCTTTAAAAATTAAAAAAAGGAAAATTGTAAAAGTAAGGAAAAATTAGACACCAAAAGGACATCAATACTGAATTAACAAATAAGTTAGAACAGCTAGAAACAGTTTGCTAAAATAAAAATTACCAATACATAGGAAAGCCTTGAGAGTACCACAGAAATGCAGAGAGAAAGACAAAAAGAACAAGGCACTTAGAAGACATGAATGGAGGACAGATAAAAACAGCCCAACATAAGAATAATCAGTGTAGTAGGCAGAATAATGGCCCACCAAAGAGATCTGTGTCCTAATCCCCAGAATTTGTGGATATGTTAGGTTACATGGAAAAGGGGAATTAAGTTTGCTAGTCAGGGATGAATTGGGAGATTGGGATTGACATATATACACTAATATGTATAAAATAGATCAGTAGTAAGAACCTGCTGTATAAAAATAAAATAAAATAAAATTCAAAAAAAAAAGTTTGCTAGTCAAGTGACCTTAAATTACAGAGATTATCCTGGATCATCCAGCAGCCCCCATGTGATCACAAGCATTCTTAAAAGTGGAGCAGGAGGCAGAGAGTCTACATCAGAATGATGAGATGGGAGAAAGGCCCCCCACCCCCACTGCTGGCTCTGAAGGTGGGGGAGGACCCACAAGCCAAGAGACACAGGCAGATTCTAGAAGCTGGAAAAGGCAGGAAAACAGACTCACCCCTAGCACGTCCAGAAAGGAACACAGGCCTGCCGACTTTGATTTTAGCCTATGAGACTGTGTTGACTACCGACCCCCAGAACTGGAAGAGAAAAAATTTGTGTTGTTTCAAGACACTAAGTTTGTGGCAATTTGTCCAGCAGCCACAGGAAACTAATATAACTGGTGTCCCTGAAATAGAAACACTAATAAATGTAACAGAAGATGTTTTAAGGACATAAAATAAATTTCCCTAAAATTAAAAAAGAAATCTGCAAATTTAAAGAGTACTCAGTGTACCAGGAGTTCAAGATGAAGCATTCAGCTCTGAGACATGGTCTGGTTACGCTCATGAAATGAAGCAAAAAGAAGGAATCTGTCAGAAATTCACGAAGAAAATGCAAATCACCTACATGGGAAAAAAAATCAGCTGACTTCAGGCTTCCCCACATCCAATGGCAGAGGGTTGTGGAGCAATGCTTACAAAGGGTTGAGGGAAAGAAAACAGAAGCTAAGAATATTACACCCAACCAAGATACTGTTCAAAGATAAGAGTCAATGGACAGACACTGTCAGACATGAAAATGCTCGGGTAATACTCACGAGCCCTTCCTGAAAAATGATTGAAAATGAAATTAGCTAATTAGACAGCAAAATAAAAGGACTATCGGTGAGCACAGAGTTCTCTGAAATGTTGAATTAACACTGAGCAATTGTGGGCACTGTAGCTACGATACAGAATAGGGTGTTAGGAACCTGGGCAACGTGAACATAACAGCACAGGCCAAAAACTCAGGCGGCGGGTGGAGGGGGATGGGTTGTGAGACTGAAATGCCCTCACCTTTCCTGCCAGAAGCACGCACAGTGTTTCAAAGTGAAACGTATCTTTAAAATAATAATGATGATGATTCCAATTTCTTACAATTTTTCATAATCTCTTTTCTTAATCCAAGAAGAATCTTTCCGTAAATCAAAAACCCACATAGGGCACATCTATCATATCGGGTCTTTTCTGCAGTGTCTCAAGCCAAACTGACAACAAAACCTTTCATGGAAAGTGTCTTTTTAGCCTAAATCCTCCCTCTGTGTCAAGGAAAAACCTTGAGAAGAAAGCGCTAACTAGTTGTTAGCAGTCTTGGTTCAGCACATAGAATGAAAGTAATGAAGCAGAAGCACCAAGCCTCCGTTCACACCAGCCAGAAGGACCTCCTTTTATAAACATTTGTCTACATTCCTCCTATTTGCCCCTGCACTGTTCACCTACTACAGAACAGAAAACGTTCCGCAGCCTGTTCCCCCAAACATACACAGCGCTTTATTTGCTGAATGTTTTGTTACTCCACCTCTGGCCCATCCATTCACTGAGCCCCAGGCCCAGAGGACACAGCCGTGAAGGAAACAGACACAGCCCCCACCTCCCACCCCGTTGAAATCCAGCACTGCGCTGTCCAGCAGAACTCTGCCGTCTCACAAGTGGCTGTCCAGCACTTAAAATGTGGCTAATGCACACTTTTAGTTGTATTTCATTTTAACTACGCGTGCTTTAAATGTAAAAAGCCACACACGTGGTTAATGGCATCATCTTGGACGACATGGATCTAGAATCAGAATCTGCATTTTCATAGGACTGGGGATGAATCTTACTATGCACTGCAGTGTGAGGATGGATCCAGGTTTTCACCATCAGCTCATGTCCCCCATCTCAAACCTTCCCCAACTCAGTTTGCCACCCACTGTCTTTTCAATCCTACCCTGCCTGATCAGGACAGGAAGCACCCCCAGGCTGGCTTGAACATTAAGACTCCAGTCCCTGGGCTGCCCTTTTCGGCTCCCCAGGAACCAGACTGCAAGCCCAGGAGCAGCAGCGTCTGTGTTGGAAATGTGGCTCCCACCCCTGAGATGACAGCTCAAAGGTCTCCTTCCACAGCCACTCATTCTGCACCATCCAAGCAGCCTGTGGTGGGTAAAGCCCTGTGGAACCGCAGGACACCTGGTTGTCCTCCCACCTCCTGGCCCAAGTTCCTGCCCACGCACTTTCCTCTCCGACCCGCTTCTTTTCCTCCTAATGTCCACCCCCTCTCAGGGGCTGCTGCTCTCAAACCACAAACTTCGGGGACACCCTGCCGGCTGTCCTCTGGACGCTCTGGCCTCCCCTCACCCTGGGACCCACTCTCCTGCACTCTCTGTCGGTGATTCCCTTCCTGCGCCCCAGGTCACACTCCCTAGGGTCACTTGGGTTCCTTGCCCTCCCAGGCCTGTTTATCAGTGCAAGGAGCCCCTCTACACGTCACCCTGGAGAAGCCTCGAGACTTGTTCTCTGCGCCTTCTCCCTCCCCTTCCATCCGACCACCTGGGAGCCTGCACCCGCTGCGCTCCGATCCCACGCTCCTGTCCCCTCGCGCCAGCGCCGCACCCTCCACGCGTGCTTTCCAAACTAGTCGCGCACAAGTGCGGCCTCCCTGCGGGGCACCCCGGAGCAGCCCTGAAAACCCCTCTCCCCAAACCCGGGCTGCATGGCGGCACGCTCTCCTCCGCCTAGCCGTCACCCCCAGATCGGGAGGACCCCAGCGCCCTATCCAGCCGCTCGCTCCCGCCGCACGCGCTGCGTGCGCCTGTCCCAGCCCCACCCCCATGAGCTGCCTGGGTCCCCCACGTCCGGGGTTGGGGAGGGGGTGCAGCCAGGGCTGCCCGCGTAGTGCGGGCGGGATCCAGGCAGAGCCTGGACGGCCCTGAGCCCGGCGCTCCCTTCCCCGGGTCCGCGTCCCCTCTCTTCCCCGGTCCCCGCGCGCTCCACCGCCTCTCCTCCCCGCGCCTCCGCGACCTCGTTTTCCCTCCCAGGCCCCGCGCCCCCCGTTCCCCTGGCCCGCCGAGCGCTCCCCTCCAGAACCCCGCGCCTCCCCGGCCTCCCTGGCCTCTCTTGCTCCCGTCTTCGGCCCCGCTCCCCGGGCCCGCGTCCCCTCTCCTCCTCAGCCCCCGCGCGCTCCCCCCCGCTCCTCCACTGTCCTACCCGGCCTCGCTCCCGGACCTGCGCCCCTCTCCTGCCAGGTCCCCGCGCGCTCCATCCCCACTCCTTCCCGGCCCGGTGCTCACCCGCGGGGTGACCGTACGGGGACTCGGCCGCACCGTCCTGCAGGCTCGCCAGGATCTCGCCCTTGCCCACGTCGCTGTCGCCCACCAGCAGGAACTTGAGCAGGAAATCATAGGCGCGGACCGGGCTGCCCCCGGTGCTCATCGTGCCGCACCGGCGCCCGCGCTCATGCCCGGCCCGCGGGACAGCTCAGAAGCGGCGGCAGGGAAGCCCAGCGCACGGCTGGCCCCGCAGTCCTTGGAGGGCTGCTGGCCCCGCGGCCCCTGATGCCTGACAGCTCGCAGCCCCGCTCTGCCCAGCCATTGGCTGGCCGCAGTTGCTAGGGCGGCTGAGCGCGCTCACTGGCTGGCTGCCCGTCCATCTAGCTTTCGTCTCCGCCTCCAGGCCTTTCCCCACCCGCCCCTCCCGGGAACTTACGGCCTCTGCCGCCAATGGTAGATGGAAGGCGGGGCCGGGGCGGGGCAGAGGACGGCGATGCTACTGCCACAGCCAATGGAGGTCCGGAGGCGGGGTGGGGCGGAGCCAGGGGAGGTGCGGGGCGGGGCTATCTGGGGCGGGGCCGGTGTTCACGCTCCCGCGTGGGCCGACTGGCTGGGTGCCGGGGCTCGCTGCCCACCCACCCGGAGACTACGTTGGTCCGGGTAGGGGCGTCGCAAAGGCCGGTTCCGGTCGCAGCCGCGCGGCAGGAAGCCCGGGCCAGGTCGCCTGGTGTCGAGGACCCGTGTCCCAGGCGAGCCCGGGCTCGCGGTCTCTCCCACGGTACTCCCACGGCACCACGCAGAGTGCTGGGTGCGCGTGCTTGTGTGCGCGCGTGCACGTGTTCGTGTGTTTTATGTGCGCATCCGCGTGTCTCTGTGTGCATGTGTGCATGCGTCTGCGCACCTGTTCCTGTGTACGTTTGCAGGTGCTTGTGTGTGCGTTCGTGCAAGTGTCTGTGCAGGTGCTGGGGGAGAGGACCAGGTGGGGACCCTCCACCTCCCAGGCTTCTCTCCGGGTCTAGGGAGCAGTGGGCGCAAGGCAGGGGCCTGTCTTCTGCGCTGGGTGTCTGACTAGGTGCGCGTTCGTTTACGCGCGGAATCCAGGCAGCGGCACGCGGCGCGCGCCGGCGTGGTGGAGCTCACTCTCCGGAGACGCCACCCTGGGGGCTTCATCGTGAGGCTCGCTGAAAAGCTGGCGTCCAGCGGCTGAGAGGCCCGCGGCCCTAGCCTCTCCCGTGCCATCCCTCCACCCAACGTTGGAGAGAATCCTCTGCTCGTGGGCAGGGAACTGCTTTAGGCCCCACTTGGGGGGTGGGGGCAGAGGAGAGAGAAAGGAAGAAGAATTACAAAAGAAATTGTTTAAGATTTTTATCGTTGTCATTTGCACTTCTTTGGACCTAAAAACGGGTTTACTTTGGGATGCTAGTTTAGTTTACAACACCTGTTGCTTATTGATTGATTAATGTACTGGTGAAGCCACTATTAAAAAAAAAAAAAGGAAAGAGTAAGATAAAGGATGGAAAGTGGAAAACTGGAAAAATATGCAGGAGGTGGAATTTTGTCCCCAATCCTACCCTTGCAAAAACGAAACCAAAAAGCTCAGAGGAATTTCTTCCCATCTCCAACTCTTGGCTCTATGGTACCAATCAGCTGAGAGCCACTTGACCATTACCTAGTTAAGCAGGATACCTCCTTCTGCTGGACCTCCCAAATAAAAGTAACCACCTAAGAGGATTATATCCACATATGGATTTCCATATTCCTGTCTTAGGATAAAATAAGGCCCACCCAACAGTGCCTGGAGTCTCTCCACCAGAGGTGTTATTTCACAAGCCAAAAGGAGAAGGGTTCCCACCACAGGAGCTCCCAGCCTCCTGGGGGATGGTTCCATGGTGGGACACTGACCTCTGACCCCCAAATTTCAATAAAAGTTCAGGCAGAAAGTGGAGGAATATGGATGCCACTTGCCCATCTGCCAATTCAAGGCCAGGCTTCCAGTACCATCTACCTCTGACCATTGGAAAATTCTTCCCTGTGGCCAGGCTGAAATCTGCTCCCTGAACATCTCCCCTTGTCCTGGGGCTGCTCCAGATGTCAGGCCAAAGTAAATGCCCACAGCCCCTGCTAGCACAGGCACTGACTGGGAACAATTCAAGTAAAACAGAAGGGCAGACAGGATCATTTAAAGATGCTTCTTCATGGGCTTCCCTGGTGGTGCAGTGGTTAAGAATCCACCTGCTAATGCAGGGGACGGGGTTTGAGCCCTGGTCTGGGAAGATCCCACATGCCGCAGAGCAACTAAGCCCGTGCGCCACAACTACTGAACCTGCGCTCCAGAGCCCGTGCTCCACAACAAGAGAAGCCGCCGCAATGAGAAGCCCGTGCACTGCAAAGAAGAGTAGGCCCCGCTTGCCTCACCTAAAGCCTGCGTGCAGCAACAAAGACACAATGCAGCCAGAAAAAAAAAAAAGAGATGCTTCTCCATGGATAAGATGTAATCAGAAGGTGAAGCAGTATAGACACACTTTGGAGGACAGGGCAGAGGCCATTGTGCGGTTGTTCAAGGAGGCTGGAGGGGCAGCTGGCCCTTTACTGGATCCTTGACTGTCATTTGTGCTTTTCTACAACACACCACCCTGGTTAAGGCTCCAGAAATCCTAAAGAATTCATTGAAATCAAACTCCTTATAGTTGGAGATTGGCACAACATTGTAAATCAACCATACTTCAATGAAAAATAAAACTAAATTAAAAAACCCCCACAAAACTCCTACAGTTGGTTTTTGTTAATATAGCACCAGGCCTCCAGCTGCTCTTAAGAAAAACAGTTGAGGCCATAGTCCTCCTTCTTCAAAAATCAGGAAAAGCCCCCTTCATCAAACATTTGATCTCTTTCGAGTGGAGACAGAACGAACCCTGTAACCACAAGATGTCAAAGATCCACCGGTGGCGTAGTGTGGCCAGAATGGCATCATGGCATGCCATCCCAATTTCATTAACTGCTTCAAGCTTCTTTCTGTATTTCTAAATAACATGCATTGTTTATATTGATGCTCAAAGCTATCCTGCTCAGCCTTGAATGTAATACTGTAGTGGAAAACTGGAGACACATGTTCACCACATACCACATGATGGGGGTTATCCCAAAAAGATGCATTGAAGTCCTGTCCCTGGTACCTGTGAATTTGACCTTATTTGGAAATAGGGTCTTTGCAGATATAATCAAGATGACGTCATTAAGGTGGGCCCTAACCCCATATGACCATGAGGGAGTCCATGGACCACACTTGAACATCGCTGATCTGAGCCTGCCTGTCTCCTGACTCTAACCAGTGTAGGTGTGGCCTATCATGTGACTTTAGCAAAGGGACATGAGGGGTGTCTGCTGGGGCCTTCAAAAAAGGGGCACCAGGGAGCAAGTCCCTTCTCAACTTCTGTATGTTTTTGTCAGGAGTGTGACAGCCGCAGCTTGTGACCACGAGGGCATCATGAAGTCTCACCTGTGGCCCACGTGCTATGGACCTCTTGTCATGTGACTGGAGCAGTTTCATGGCCGTAGCCACCTGCAGATGGATGCTCTGTTGCTGGAAGTTAAAATAAGCCTCAGTAATACGCGCAGTATCTAGTTGTAGCGTTTTCCTTTGGGGCAGGGCATCATTTTTCTTTTTCTTCTTCCAGGGTTAGTGGGTGTCCTCCCCGCCCATCCATGCGACCCCCTCACACTCTGACTCCTTGCATCACCTCACCCTCACCCGACCATTATCTGCCCCTTACCCTCATCTGATCCTCCCCTGAACTTCACCCAACCCTGACCTGACCTTGACCTGGCCCTCACCTGACCCCTCACACCTCCACCCCCACTGCAGTTCCACTGAGGGGGTGACGGTACCACCCACACACCTGACCTCATCCCTCCTTGAAGAGCTGCGCTCCCTGGCCTGCCCCACCACCGTGCTCAGGTGGCTGCCTGCAGGCTCAGCTCCGTGCTCTGCTCATCTCTGACGCTTTGCTGGGGACACCAAATAAAGCATTTCCGGAATACGTGATGCCACTTCAACCCTCTGCTTCACGCGCACTGCCTTCCCAGTAGCTCAGTGCCCACGGTGACACCGCTCCCCAGGAAGCCCTCCTGACCTGCATTGGGGCTGCTCCTGCACATCCTGTTTAATTAAAACGATCCATTTGCACACCCGTCATCTCCTCAAGAAGCGCCAACTATCCACAGGACGGGGAAAAGGCCAAGCTTTTTCCAGAGAACTACTCGAGAGTCACCGGTTCTCCTGGAAATGAACTTTGCCTCCCTATCCACACTGCCTTGGCATAACACAGAAAGGTGAGAGGTTAACTTGCAGCCTTGTTTTCCTGCCTGGCAGCTAAGTTTTCACCGTCCTATAGGGCATTAACCAGCTTGGTATCTAACTGATTGGTCCTGTTTTGGCATTCCGTCTCCCACTGACTGCATAAGGCGGGGTTTTAAATGCTTTTGTGGAATTAACTGTGGAAACCTCAGCCACAGCTGGAGTCTGGGAAGGCCTGTGGGAGAGCTCTCACGCCTGCCACACGTGCCCATGACTCCAAACAGGAAGCACAGCTGCCTCTACTTACTGTCCAGCAGGAGGAAGAAATCTCTCCGCCCAGACAGCCCAGCCAATCAGAGGCCTTCGCAGACCAACCAATGGGAAACCTTCATACTTTGGACTCCCAGCTCCTCCAATGGACTCTGGTTATCACACCCCCCTCCCCTCTCCACTCCCCTTCGCCTATAAAAGCGAGTTCCCTTGCCTATGCTCTGGATTTGCCTCTGATCCACCATAGCGTCCCTTTTCTGTCTCGCAATTCCTCTGCCTATTCCCAAATAAACTGGCTTTTGCTGGTAAAATAACTGGCTATTATTAAAGTTGACACTTTTCAAGCCAGCTTTTGTCTTTCCAGGTCCAGATTCATGAGCTAAATGAAACCTTGTCACGTGTTCACCTCCCATTTATGTGAGAATAATGTTTCTAAGGATTTGAAAATGTGATTATATCTAGGGGAGAAGGCAGGTTCCTGACACAGAGTGAGGCCCAAAGTGCTGTGAGTTGGAAACAGCATCTTCCATGTCTCCCCAGCTGTTGGGAGCGTGACAGTGGGACCTTTTGGAAGCCAGTTGCCCAAGCCTGGGTCCCTGGACGCTCTCACCCTGTCCCAGAGCCCCACCCGTGGCGCTTGTCACCCTATCCTGGACTGCATGTCAGGGCAGAGCCTTGTGTCCCCCTCCATGCAGAGGGGGCCGCTCTGCATCTCACAAACACTGGGGCTGCATGAGGACTTGGACTTAAGGCAGGTGGTGGGCTCTCTCAGAAGAGGACCCACATCCCTTTGCCCAGCTCTTGCTTGCATGCGTGTCTAAGTGAGAAGCCTCCCCAGCCAGGCCGTGCTGCTGAGGATGGGAGTGTGTGCGTTGGCTGCAGAAAGGGTGTAGTTGGTCTCATGTCCGTTAGACACCTGGAAGAAGTGGTCCCTTCATCCTGACCGCCCTGGGTCATCAGAATCCTGAGATCCAGAGCAGAGGCCGGAGAGGCCAACCTGGGACCCAAGGCAGTGAATGCTGGAGGGACCTGCAGCCGGCCCCCCGCCTCCCCACCCATCTCCCCTCTTTTACTCTGAGCACAGAGTCCAAATGAACAGGAGCTGGGGATTACCATGCACCCTTGGCTGCGGTGAGAAGATCCAGCTTCCCGCTGGGCACCAGGGAGCAGCGGGGAGCAACATGGGATGCGCTGTAGCCCAGCTCCTGCAAGAGGCGGGCCAGCCAGGTGCTCTAAAGAAGGAAAAAAAGTATGCTATTTATTGAAAGAGAACATTCTCATCCTGTGCCAAACCCACCACTTCTTCCCCTCTTGAGTTACAGAAAATAACCCTACTCAACCCAAAAGCCTGAAAAACATTTCTTTTCAGAGAAAATCTATTTGTCCAGAATGCCAGAGGAAGAAAACAAACAGCTTCTTTTGTGTGAAACTTCACTCTCAACCTTGTGCTTTTAAGTGAATGCTCACACACATTTGTGCTTCCTGACGTTTCAATGAGTCATCTCCAATTTTTGTGTTAAAATCTCCACATGACGCACAAAGGGATTTAGGAAAATATATTTAGAAATATCAGAGCCAGAGAGATTGTTTCAAAAACTCAGCAGACCCGAAACTTTAGGAGTATTCAATAGGGGACTTCCCTCGTGGTTCAGTGGTTAAGACTCCACACTCCCTGGCTTCCCTGGTGGCGCAGTGGTTGAGAGTCCGCCTGCCGATGCAGGGGACACGGGTTTGTGCCCCGGTCCGGGAAGATCCCACGTGCTGCGGAGCGGCTGGGCCCGTGAGCCATGGCCGCTGAGCCTGCGTGTCCGGAGCCTGTGCTCCGCAACGGGAGAGGCCACAACAGTGAGAGGCCCGCATACCGCAAAAATAAATAAATAAATAAATAAATAATCAAAAAATTTAAGCAAAACAACACCAAAAGAAGTATTCGATAGGATACGTCTAGTTTTACAAGTAAACTTGCCTTTTTACGGTACTCAAGACTATGAAATATTTGCAAGAAAAGTTAAACATTTTTAAAGATCTTGGGAATTCCCTGGCCATCCAGTGGTTAGGACTCCCCGCAGTCACTGCAGAGGGCGCAGGATCCATCCCTGGTCCGGGAACTAAGATCCCGCAAGCCGAATGGTGTGGCCCCCCCAAAAAAGAAAAAATCTTCCCTCTCTGTAAACTCCTTTGTGCAAATGCCTGCTTTCTCTTCCATATCATCCCATTTTCCTTCCCAACTGGATAAAAAGTACCAATATAAGGACTTCCCTGGTGGCACAGTGGTTAAGAATCTGCCTGCCAATGCAGGGGACACTGGTTCGAGCCCTGGTCTGGGAAGATCCCACATGCCACGGAGCAACTAAGCCCATGCACCACAACTACTGAGCCTGTGCTCTAGAGGCCGCAAGCCACAACTACTGAGCCCACGTGGCACAACTACTGAAGCCTGAGCGCCTAGAGCTCGTGCTCCGCAACAAGAGAAGCCACTGCAATGAGAAGCCCGCGCACTGCATGCCACAACTAGAGAAAGCCTGCGTGCAGAAATGAAGACCCAATGCAGGCAAAAATAAAATAAATAAATAAACAAATAAATTAATTTTAAAAAAAAGTACCGGGCTTCCCTGGTGGTGCAGTGGTTGAGGGTCCGCCTGCCGATGCATGGGACACGGGTTCGTGCCCCGGTCTGGGAAGATCCCACATGCCGCGGAGCGGCTGGGCCCGTGAGCCACGGCCGCTGAGCCTGTGCATCCGGAGCCTGTGCTCTGCAACGGGAGAGGCCACAACAGTGAGAGGCCCGCGTACCGCAAAAAAAAAAAAAAAAGTACCAATATACAGCAGTATTCATTTGGTTTGAGGAGAACTGTGATGTATATGGGCTGTTTTTATTTTATCAGCCACTCTGTGGTCAGCCCCCATTAGAGGATGATGGAGTGGGGCAGAGCTCAAGCCTACAGGGACAGGGGACTTGGGTGAGGTCAGAACACTGACAGCAGCCATGTCCTTTGGGGTTCACACCCACCTCTGTGCTGTACGTTGGTGACATCTGCAGCTACTTGCATTTCATGACTACTGAGACACTTGGGCTCAGTTCCACTGGGGACCTGGGGGGGCATGGAGGACATTGGGTTTGCCCACCCCAGTACTCCCCACTGCTGTCCCCAGGCAGAGGGTCCTGGATGCTGCCACCCACACGCACAGGGCAACAACTGTGTCTGCCTAGTTTATTTTAACTTTTTGTCTGCATAACCTGCAATTGTCTCTTTGTATGAGGGTCTCGTGATATTTTCTCCAGGAAGAAGAAAGATTTTTGTCATGACTCTGTCCAAACATAGGCTGTCAGGTCCCCAGAGGAGACCCAATGGGTTGGGATATGTGAACAGTTGTCTGTAGGACTGCTACAGGTGCGCCCCATACACCCAGGCATTCTGATGTGGCCCAAGGCACATGGTTCCCACGAGAGACATGCAGTGTTGGTAACCAGATACTGGTCAGCAAGTGTTTCTTACCAAAGAGGGCTTCCCATTCTCCAGGAGTCTAAGAAAGCCAAGTTATCCCAAGCTGCACCCCCTCAGTGACAGCCCTCACAGACTTGTTTCCCCTCCACACTTCCAGAGCTAAGCCCCCAGCACGTCCTATCAGGGGCCAGCCTGGCCCTGCATCCTCACTTTGCCCTGGCAGGTTTAACACAGGGTGTGGGCATGTTTCCAAGCCATTCCAGGGCTGGTGGTGACTCCCTCGACCCAGAAGTGACTGGGATCTACATAAACATCTTCCAGGAAACCCAATTCCCGCCCAAGGGCAGATCCCCCCAACACCCCATGGGCACTTCCCCAGCACAAGGAGCAGGTGACAAGACAGTCGTTAGAGTGGAAAGCCATGGTGCTCTCAGCCAGTTGTGGGTAAGTGTATATGACTTGTGCAAGTGCACAAACACATAGGACCACGAGACCCCCAACAGGACCACTTGTGTGCAGAAGTGTATGTCTTCACCAGCCATAGCTGCCATGACAAAACACCACAGCCTGGGGGGCTTAAACGACAGAAATTTATTTCTTGCCATTAAGGAACTAGAAGTCCATAATAAAGGTGCCGGCTGATTTGGTTCCTGGTGAGAACCCTCTTCTTGGCTTGTAGACAGCTGCCTTCTGGCTGTGTCCTCATACAATGGACAGAGTAGCAAACTCTCAGGTGTCTGTCTTGGAAGGGCACTAATCCCATCAAGAGGCCCCAAACTCATGACCTTATCTAACCCTAATTACCTCCCAAAGACCCCAAATGCCTTATCTAACCTCCAAATACCTTCACACTGGGGGGTTAGGTCTTCAACATATGGATTTGGGGGAACACAGACATTCAGTCCACAACAGGTCCCATGGTGGTGAGGGGCCCTGGGCCCACCCAGAGCAGGAACGAATTTCAGAGTGGGGAGCTCTGCCTACCAGACAGCCTGGACTGGGAGGTGTGTGCCTGCTGTACCTCAGCTGGCCTTTCCCAGGGCCCTCAAATGGTCTTGGGGTCTAGAGCAGGGTGTCTGAACCTAGGCACTCTTGACCCTTGGGTTCGGATTGCCTTTGTCGTGGGACTGCGCTGTGCATTCCCTGATGATGAGCAGTGACTCCGGGAGAGAGAGGAGGAAGGTCTGCCCGTGGCTCTGCATGGGGCAGAGAGGAGGCGCCACAGGTTGGGAGGTCATCAGGGCTTGGAAGCGAGGATCCAGAGTGTCCAGGCCTGTGGCCAGTGGACAGTGAGGGAGTCTCAGGGTGTCTGTGATTGGCCCACTTTAACCTCACAGCAACCCTGAGAAGTGAGGGTGTCATTCCTGCTGACACCAAGGAAACAAGGGCTCAGGGAGACCTTCATGGCCAGAGGTCCTGCCTGTGGCTTCCATTGCTGGAGCTGGTCAGTGTGGCAGCATAGACCTGGTTTTGTTTTGTTTTCCTTTTTAAAGTGTGCTAAAATATACATAACATGCAATTTACCATTTTATCCATTTTTAAGTGTACAGTTCAGTGGCATTAAGCACATTCACATTGTTATGCAGCCATCATCACCATCCATCTCCAGAATTTTGTCATCTTGTAAAACAGAAACTCTTGGACTTCCCTGTTGGCGCAGGGGTTAAGAATCCGCCTGCCAATGCAGGAGACATGGGTTTGAGCCCTGGTCCGGGAAGATCCCGCATGCTGTGGAGCAACTCAGCCCATGCGCCACAACTACTGAGCCTGCGCTCTAGAGCCCACGAGCCACAACTACCGAAGCCCATGCGCCTAGGAGTCCATGCTCCACAACAAGAGAAGCCACCACAGAGAAGCCCGTGCACCACAATGAAAAGTAGCCCCCGTTTGCCACGACTAGAGAAAGCCCACACACAGCAACGAAGACCCAATGCAGCCAAAAAGTAAATAAGCAAATTAATTAATTTTAAAAAGGAATACAACACATACTTGTAAGATAAATTAAAAAAAAACAAAACAGAAACTCTGTCCTCATTAAGCAACATCTTCCCATTCTGCTCCCCCCAGCCCCGGCACCCACCAATCTACTTTCTGCCTCTATGAATTTGACTACTGTAGGGATTGCATATGGAATCATACAGTATTTATCCTTTTGTGACTAAATTATTTCACCTAGGGTGTCTTCAATGTTCATCCATGTTGTAGCATGTGTCAGAATTTCCTGCCTCTTTTTTTTTTTTTTTTTTTTTTGTGGTACGCGGGCCTCTCACTGCTGTGGCCTCTCCCGCTGCGGAGCACAGGCTCCGGACGCGCAGGCTCAGCGGCCATGGCTCACGGGCCCAGCCGCTCCACAGCATATGGGATCCTCCCGGACCGGGGCACGAACCCATGTCCCCTGCATCGGCAGGCGGACTCTCAACCTCTGCGCCACCAGGGAAGCCCCAGGGAAGACCCTTTCCTGCCTCTTTAAAACGGAATAGTATTCTATTGTACCGATGGACCACATATTGTTCATCCATTCCTCAGCTGATGGACATTTAGGTTTTTCCACCTTCTGTCTGTTGTAAATAATGCTGATGTGAACATTTTTGTACAAGTTTCTGTGTGGATGTGTGTTTTCATTTCTTTTGGGTACACAGGTAGTAGTGGAAGTGCTACGTCATATAGTAACTATCACGAGTGCTTGAGGGACTGCCAGACACTGGTATCATTTCTGAAGCACAGAGCTCATTATGAAGTTTGTGCTGCATCCGTGTGGCATTGTGCAGTGGCTCTGGCCCAGAAGACCATTGTGGGGTGTCCCCTACTATGGAAGATGGAGGAGAGAAGGAATGTCTGACGTTGCCGGGTGATATGCAAGGAATCTTTTTAATCCATTTTATGCCATTGACTATGGAAAAGCATTTCTCAAGTTTCTTTCTCTGATGCTCAAATAAAAATAGACTAAGGAACTGAAAAGGGACTGACCATATTTCCCCCAAAGCCAGGCACTTGCACACACCAGTTAACTCTTACTTCTCTCCCCTGCTGTCAAGAAGTAAATAGAAACTAACAGCTGAGCACAGATTCACACTGGGTATATATTTGATGATGACTCACCAAGAATTCACAGCCAAGGTGCCAGTTGTTCTTACACCGTAGAAAGAAACCCTATTTTAGGTAAAACTGTAACCTCACGGATGCCCCCAGAAAGTTCCAGAGCCACAGAGACAAAATCCATTTAATGTAGTTTTTGAGTCAGAGCTTCGCCCCGCCCACTGACCTGCCCCGCCCACTCCCTGATCATATCCCGTGCACCCACTGCTTTGCCCAGGCTTCCGCCCCGCCCCGTCCCAGAGCGGCCCCGCCCCTCCGCCCGTTGCCATACCTCCAGGCCCAGGTGTGCTTGGGCCTCCAGAGGCTTGTGTCGCTCTCTGGCCGCCTCTGGGCCAGGCTCCTGCTTCTGCACTGCCCCTCTCGGCTCCTACAAGACAATAGCCCGTCGTCATCAATCTCAGGACTGTTCACATCAGGCCCACCCGGTGGAGGCGTGGAGGGCACGCTTGGGGCTTCCCTCTGCCCCTCCCAGTCCTGGCTCTCTGGCCCAGAGCTGCCCCCAGCTCCTACACTCAAACTTGGTGTTTGGAGGACCTGGAGCCCTCCTCCGTTGTCAAGGAGACAGGCTTCGGATAAGAAATATATTGGGGGCCAATGTGGAAGTCTTGAAATGTTAGCCAGGTTCTCCTTCACAATAATTCCGGAGTTACACCAACCGGAGCAATGCTGGTTCTCCCGTGGCAAGTAAGCCCGGCCTCGGGAGGAGGGGAAGCTCCCATCTGTCCACACTCCCTAGAAAAGAGTCCCCACCCTTACCTGGGGAGGTCAGCGGCTGAGCCCCAGAGTAAGGGTCTCAGCGGGTACCTGATGGAGGCCTCTGTCTGGAGACAGACAAGGGAACAGGGGGGCTGAAGGAAGGGAGCTGGACACGAGAGTGGGGGAGTGAAGGAGGGGCTGCGTGGGTGGGAGAGCAGGGACGCTCATTCCCCGGCTGGGAAGGAGTCAGTCGTGGGCGCTCTCACCCCCTCTGCTCTTGCAGTTAGGACTGCGCTGAGAGCGGCAAAGCAGGAGGCCCGCGGAGGAGAGGGCCCCGCCGTGGGCAGAGGCCTCAAGCGCCTTGAGGTGGGCGGCAGGACCCCGCAGGACAGGTGCAACCCGGAGGACAGGGAGGGCTCCTGCTAATGCAGACCCCCGAGGACCCCCTGAAAACTGACCACCCTCTTGGGAAGTGTGTGGGGCAGAAGTGTTACTGGTGTCTGGCCCCCAGTAGTGTCTCTGATTCGGAGACCCACGTGGGGAGTGGTTTTGCAGACTTTGAGGTGGGAGGGTGTTGAAGACTCCTGAGGTGGAATCCTGACCCATTTTCCAGCTGTGTGACCTTGGGCGAGCAATCACCCTCCTGGGCTTTAGTTTCCCTGCTTCTTCTTCTGCTTCTTTTTTTTTTTTTGGCCGTGGCCCACGGCTTGCAGCGTCTTAGTTCCCCCACCAGGGATTGAACCCAGGCCGTCGGCAGTGAAAGCGTGTAGTCCTAACCACTGGACCCACTCCCTGCTTGTGAGACTTCCTCGAGCCTCACACTTCACAAGTGTTTGGGGAGGTGGCTGGTACACAGCAAACGCCCAGTTATGTCATCGGCTGAGTCCCTGTGGAGTGTTGATGGAGCCTCCGCTGGGCACCCTTCACGCTCCCACACACTATGGTCCAACACGGTTTTAACTTTCCATGTTGCAGCAGCTCACCCAACTCATTCGGTGTCAGTAGCGCATCATGTGCATCGCAGGGAGAGGTGAGGTGGAAATATACTGCCAGTAGTCACCCCCGCCACGCCAGCCACTTCTGCCACCCCAAACCCGGTGTCCCAGGCTCCATGGCAGTGGCTGCGCTGTGAGGAGTGAGCCTGGGGCTTGCCATAGAGAGAGGACAATTGGGTTGGGGTACACATGTACCCATGTACACAAGCACAAGGCAGGCCACAGACAGAGGAGCAGACAGGGTCTGAGAGAGGGGGGTTGGAGCCCTCCTCAGGAGGATGACCTCAGGACACAGGGAGAGAAAGCCATTTGCAGAAGAGGAAGAAGCCAGAGGAAAGGAACATCAAGAGGTTGCAAGGGCAGGATGCCACGAAGCAGGATGTTTGACTCAAAGGTGAGAGTATCTGGAAATGTATGGAAGGGTTGAGTTAGCAAGGCCATGATCCCATCTTCCACCACAGAGCAATGTGGGACATTTTCTCATGGATGAACAAACACATACAAACAATTAGCCTTTTATCTAATAGTAATATTTCTGTTTCAGATATCAACACAGATTTTTAAAATAACATTGGCTTAAAAAGTACATGATGGGGCTTCCCTGGTGGCGCAGTGGTTGAGAGTCCGCCTGCCGATGCAGGGGATGCGGGTTCGTGCCCCGGTCTGGGAAGATCCCACATGCCGCGGAGCGGCTAGGCCCGTGAGCCATGGCCGCTGAGCCTGCTCATCCGGAGCCTGTGCTCCGCAATGGGAGAGGCCACAACAGTGAGAGGCCCGCATACCACAAGAAAAAAAAAAAAGTACAGGATGAAATTTAGATCTTTATATTTGATTCAGGAAAATTAGACTTGGTAGAAATAATGGCTCCAGGAGAGCATTCATAACAGTAGGTGCATAGTCAGCAAAATCTTTTATGTACAAAAAAAAAAAAAAAAAAGGACTGCAGAGTTAAATTGATGTGATGAAAATAATTTCATTCAAACGGAAATTGAAAAAATAATCTATAAACCATTTCAATGAGGTCAGAAATTAAATTGGCTTGATAAAATTCACTCTTGAAAGTAATTTCTCAACAAAACCTTAACTAGTGATGGCATAGTTTTTTTTGTTTTTTTTGGGTTTTTTTGCGGTACGCGGGCCTCTCACTGTTGTGGCCTCTCCCGTTGCGGAGCACAGGCTCTGGACGCGCAGGCTCAGCGGCCATGGCTCACGGGCCCAGCTGCTCCACGGCATGTGGGATCTTCCTGGACCAGGGCACGAACCCGATGTCCCCTGCATCAGCAGGCGGACTCTCAACCACTACGCCACCAGGGAAGCCCAATGGCATAGTTTTGATGAAAACTTTCCTGTTCATGGCATGAAGTTAAAGTGGCTGAGACCACAGAGAAAGATAGGGTATAACAGGCCTTCACCCTGCATGTTACCAAGCCACCTTAGACAGATGCTGTGATTCAGGTGCCCCATGACCTTTAGAAAATTAAAAAATTCTCCTCACTGTCCTCTGAAGTGTTAATTAGCTCATCTGCTACCATCTGTAGATTTTCATCTGCTCATTTTTGCTTTTTAAAATTGTGAAATACAATATACATATGGAAAATTGCAAGAAAACACACACATGTGTACCACTTAATAAATAATTATAAAGTGAACACTTGAGTTGTAAATCACCCCCCAGGTCAAGAAATACAGCATGGCTGGTGTGCCAGAAACCGTGCACTTTCCTCCCTGATACAACACCCTCCCTCCTGTGTGACAGCAACCGCTGTCTCGGGGCTGGGCTCCCTCAAGAGTAGACAAGGTGCAAGTGCAAGCAGCTTACATGAGGGTGACACCAGCAAGCTTTTGTGGGGGTGGGGAAATGAGGTAGGAGGTCAGAAAAGGGTGTTTGGTGACTGGAGTGCATCCCTCTGGGGAACTTCAGCAGCCGGGCA
This sequence comes from Mesoplodon densirostris, assembly GCF_025265405.1. NCBI lineage: Eukaryota > Metazoa > Chordata > Mammalia > Artiodactyla > Ziphiidae > Mesoplodon > Mesoplodon densirostris. Next base: position 13,353,771 of record NC_082678.1, on the reverse strand, counting down.
GCCTCAGAGATAGGTGATCCTGGAGATGCTACACTGGGCCAGCATCAGGGGCAGAGAAAACTATCCCAGAGTCCCAGAGAGCTGGGACTCTGGAATCCCTGGGCTGGCGGGCTGGGGATCAGTGAATGTTGAAGGCACATGGGTGGGGTACCAACAACATCTGTTCCAACTACCATCCTGACTTTTGTGAAAGACCTTGGTGGTATAGATTGAATTGTGTGCCCTCCACTACTCCCCCATCTATATGTTGAAGCCCTAATCCAAAATGTGACTGTATTTGGCGATAGGGCCTTTAGCTAGTCAATGAAGGTTAAATGAGGTCGTAGGATGGGGCCCTGATCCAATAGGACTGGAGTCCTTATACAAAGGAGAAGAGACACCAGCGCTCTATGGAATTAGTTGATTTTTTCTTCTACTAATAGGAAAGTTAAGAACTCTCTTTTTTTAGTGAATACCCTAGAAATTACAATATGCATGTTTAATTTATCAAAGATTGAAAATAATCATTACTTTTACCCTTCTCTGGAGCAACAAAAAGACATTAGAACAATTTACCCCTTTAAGGTACAAAGATAATTTTTTTTGAAGTATAGTTGATTTACAATGCTGTGTTAGTTTCTGGTGTACAGCAAAGTTATTCAGTGATATATATATATATTCTTTTTCAGATTATTTTCCATTATAGGTCATTATAAGATATTGAATATAGTTCCCATTATTATTATTATTATTTTTAAATTTATTTATTTATTTTTGGCTGCTTTGGGTCTTCATTGCTGTGCATGGGCTTTCTCTAGTTGCGGCGAGCAGGGGCTACTCTTTGTTGCAGTGCATGGGATTCTCATTGCGGTGGCTTGTCTTTGTTGTGGAGCACGGGCTCTAGGCACACGGGCTTCAGTAGTTGTAGCAAGTGGGCTCAGTAGTTGTGGCTCGAGGGCTCCAGAGTGCAGGCTCAGTAGTTGTGGCGCACGGGCTTAGTTGCTCTGCAGCATGTGGGATCTTCCCGGACCAGGGCTCAAACCCGCGTCCCCTGCATTGGCAGGCGGATTCTTAACCACTGCACCATCAGGGAAGCCCCCAGATATCAATCTTTTCAAAATAATCTGAATTTTTAAGAAATTTCCTGTTTCTTTGGTATTCTGCAATTTCATTGTTATTAGTCCAGATGTGAACTTCTTTTAATTTATCCAGCTTGAGATGTTGGGTGAACCTTGGATCTAAGGTTTGGTGTATTTCATCAGTGCTAGAAAATTCTCAGCCATTTTCTCTTTAATTGTGGCCTCTGCCCTTCCCCTTTTCTGGAACTCCAGTGAAATGTCTACTAGAACTCACTATTTTCCATGTTTCTTAGTCTCACCTGTAATTTCCCTTTAGTCTGTTTGTACCACATTTTGCATCAATTCTCTGACATCCTCCAGTTAACTAATTCTTTCCTGTGTCTAATCTGTTGAACCTGTTCATTAGGCTTTACAATTTTATTTTATTATTTTAAAAATATTTATTTATTTATTTGGCTGTGCCGCGTCTTAGTTACTGCATGAGGGATCTTTGTTGCTGCATGCGGGATCTTCAGCTGTGGCATTCAGGGTCTTTAGTTGCAGCATGCGAACTCTTAGTTGCAGCATGCAGGTTCTAGCTCCCTGACCAGGGATCAAACCCGGGCCCCCTGCATTGGGAGCATGGAGTCTTAGCCACTGGACCACCAGGGAAGTTCCTAGGCTTTAAAATTTTAAATATTATATTTTTAATTTCTAAAAGCTCTTTTTGGTTTGTCAACAAAAAAATTAATCAATAGCCGGTCTAAAGAGGAAATAGAGAATTCTAATCGAGCCAACCTGAGGATTATAATCCGGGAGACAGTCTTTCAGAAATCTCTGAGGACTGTTCCACCTGTTAGAAGTTGAAGGCACAGTCAGATACATTTTTGAGACAAAGGATCGTACATCAAAATGACACACTGAGATTTTACATAAACATTACCAAAGATATATAGTCCAGATCTGCATGTACAGGCAAGCAGTAGGTCACTATGATCCCTTACAGAATTAGGAAGGAAAAATTAATCTTCTAAGGAGTTACATTGCTGGCGTCAGAAGTAGAAAAAAATTGATATTTACAATCAAGCAGGCATTCCCACCTTTGAGGAGGTCTGGTTAATGTGTAATGCAGATGCACATTACGGAGGGCCCAGTATGGGCAGGAAGTATGTTATGCTTAAATTTTCTTGTCCTGGGACTTCCCTGGAGGTCCAGTGGTTAAGACTTCACCTTCCAGTGCAGAGGGTGTGGGTTCGCTCTCTTGTAAGGGAGTTAAGATCCCACATGCTTCGTGGCCAAAAAACCAAAACATAGAAAACAGAAGCAGGGACTTCCCCGGTCGTCCATCCGCCTTCCAATGCAGGGGACGCGGGTTCGATCCCTCTTCAGGGAACTAAGATCCCACATGCCACAGGGCAACTAAGCCCACGCACAGCAACCACTGAGCCCACGCGCTCTGGAGCCTGTGTGCCACAACTAGAGAGAGGCTGGCGCTGCAAGGAAAGATTCCATGTGCCTCAACTAAGACCTGACACAGCCAAAAATAAATAAATTTTTTAAAAAGTAAAAAAAAAAAAAAAAAAAAGAAGCAATATTTTAACAAATTCAATAAAGAATTAAAAAATGGTCCACATCAAAAAAAATTTTTTTCTTGTCCGGTCTTAAAACATAAATTTTATTCCCTCAGGTTCTTTATAGAATGTGCTTAGTCACTTTTTTTAGTTTCTTCTTCCCTGTAGATATTTTCAAGCTTGGCTCTTATTTCCTTGGTCATAGTAGGCACAGTTATATGGCATTAAGTGGGCCTGAAAATGCCAGCACCTGAGTTTATCCACTGTCTGTTGTGTTGACCTCATGTCACCTTGCTCCCTAGTATGCTTGGTGTATTGGTCCACTTGGGCTGCCAAAACAAAATTCCACAGACTGGGTGCTTAAACAACAGAAATGTATTTTCTCATAGATCTAGAGGCTGGAGGTCAGGGTGCAGCAGCATTGGTTCAGAGTAGAGCTCTCCTGATGGTTTGCAGGCAGCCACCTTTCCCTGGCGTGTGAGTGAGGAGAGATATGGGGCTAATGTTCCTTGCTATGTTGTCAGCTCTCCAATGCTTTTTAGATGTATTTAAACTGTTTTAATCAGCATTTCTAGTTATTTTCAGCAGGAAGTTTGGTCCAAACTATCCGCAACTATCTGCTCTTATTCCTTAAATCTTCAACCTTCAAAGCCTCAATTATTCATTCTTTCATTGTTTTAGCACATTCTTAGTGAATGTCCATGACATGACTGGCATTGTGCATCATGCTAAGTAAGCATCTAGAAACAATGGGGAATGTGATGGTCAATTTTATGTGTCAGTTTGGCTGGGGCATGGTGCCCAGATATTTGGTGTCAAACATTATTCTGGATGTTTCTGTGAGGGTGTTTTTTAGATGAGATCAACATTTAAATCAGTGGACTGGTGGGTGGACCTCATTCATTCAGCTGAAGGCCTACAGAGAACAAACACTGACCTCCCCTGAGGGAGAGGGAATTCTGCCGACAGAACTCTTCTTCTGGCCTACCCTGCAGATTTTGGTCTTGCCCCTCCACGATTGTGTGAGCCCTGTTAACCTAAAAAATAAAACACCCTGTAGTTTTACCAGCAAAATGGGTTTACTCAGGAACAGCAAAGAATTGCAATTCAGCACAAGCTGGCTACCGCAAAAGCCACAGACAAATCCAACAAAGAAAGGAAAAGAACGTTAGAAGGAAGAAGCTGGAGGAGCTGTTTTTTCTTTTTTTTTTAAATTTACTTATTTTGGCTGTGCTGGGTCTTTGTTGCGGCGCACTGGCTTCTCTAGCTGCAGTGCACAGGCTCTCAGTTCCCCCACCAGGGGTCAATCCCTGGCCCCCTGCATTGGGGGAGCATGGAGTCTTAACTACTGGACCACCAGGGAAGTAAGTCCCTGGAGGGGTTGGTTTGAACTAAAGTCCATTGGAGGAAAGTGAGAGTTGTGAGGGTTGAAAGTGATGACTGGTTTTCATTGGCTGAGCAGCTTGGGTAATTGATTTCTTTTGGGAGATACAAAGAACACCTTTCTTGGTGAGGCCTGTAATTGAGGATTCTTTCCTGTTGATGATTCTTCCTGTTGGGATCTGTAATCAACAGTTTTTCCTGTTATTGACCCTGAGCGGCCACAGGGCAGAGGCACTTGGTGACACATCTTTACCTTCAGGCTGTGTCTGGGTGGACAGGGTGAGAGCTCTCCCTTTTGGCCTTCCCACTCCATTTAAAACAGGTTTCCCTTTATTAGTTTTCACAGCCATTTCCTTAAAATAAATCTCTCTATATATACACACACGCTGTTGGTTCGATTTCTCTGGAGAATGCTGACTAACACGGGGAGCCGTGGACAAAGAATGCTGCCTGCCGTATTAGTAAACAAAAGACGTTGAGGCCATCAAGCCCTCAGCCACTGCAGCCATCCCCGACTGTGCACCCTGAGGAATTCAGAATGGAGAACATAGGACACTGGCCCTAGATAGTTAGGGTGCGTATCAAAGGAACGATTTCACTAAGCCCAGACTGTCGCATCTTCTCATACACGGAAAAGCACCAAATTCATTTACTCGAGATGTCTGTTTTTTTAAAATTAGCAGTAATCTTTTGATGTTTGACTACCCAGTTTTTTTGTTTGTTTGTTTTTGAAAAAAACTCCTTTACATTCTTGCTCTTCCTTTTCCTCTTCTGAACAGCCCCTCAGAGCCACCTGAGAGGCTATTTCACCAGCTTAAGTCCTCAGTTATGCCCCCAATAAAACATAACTCTCAACTTTTAGGTTGGACATTTTTTTTTCAGTATACAGAGCAAAGCAGACTTTATTCTACCCTCAAATCACTAAAGTCTAGTTGGGTAGATTGATGCTAACTGGATAAACAAGTGCAAATAAACTAACAGAAAAGATAGCACCCCGGAGGGTGTTGCAGGAGCCTCCAGGTCGGGAAAGCCCCTGTGAGGGGTGACGCTCAAACCTGGAGCCGTGGACGAGGGGGCTGGAGCAGGGGGTGTGCCCCAGACCAGGACGGGCCACACAAGGTTAACGGCAGGTCACAGGTAAGGTCAGGGGAAAGGCCAGGGCGATCCCGTGGCGAGGAGAGCCACCAGGGTCTCAGGGTCCTTGGGAGTACAAGGCGGCTCCGCCCCACCTCTCGTCGACCGTCCCCTCCCCCATCCCCGCGCGCTCCCGCGGCCAGGTCCCGCCCCTTCTTTTCCCTCCCCCAATCCCTCCCGCGCTCCCACGGCCCGGTCCCGCCCTCCCGCCCCTCACCCAATCCCCACGCGCCTCCACGGCGTCGCGGCGTCTGCGTGCGGTCTGAGGCGGGTACGCGGCCCGGGCGCGGGCGACATGGAGGACCTGCTGAAACGGGAGTTGGGCTGCGGCTCCGTTAAGGCCACGGGTCACTCGGGGGGTGGGTGCATTAGCCAGGGCCGGAGCTACGACACGGACAGAGGACGAGTGTTTGTGAAAGTGAACCCCAAGGCGGAGGTCAGGGCTGCCGCGGGCGGGGGAAGGGGGCGGGGGACTGTGGTGCCGGGTCCCTGTCCGGGCTCGGCGTCGGGATCCGGTCTGGGTCCGCGGGCGGGGCCGTCCGAGCCCGGGTCTGCGGGCCGCGGAGGCGTTCGGTGACCCGTCTTTTTGTCAGGCTGGCCTGGCGTTTTGGGGGGTCCGCGGTTCAGCCCTAAGGCCTCTCGAACCTCAGGGAGGTCGGCGCGGGTCCAGGCCCGTCCGGCGCGTGCCCCACCGCCGCGTGGACGCTGTGGGTGGTTTTCACGCGGCCCAGGTGGCCGCTGCCTTGAGAAAATTCATTGTTTGGCGAGTTTTGAACAAGGACAGGGAATAGAAGCCCCTTGTCCTGGGGTTTATTTGAACTTGCAGAGATCAAAACCCTTTCTGAATACTGAAAGTAATGTAGCCTTCGTCCGCCGGGCTGCTGTAAACACTGGGCGGCTTTAAACACGAACATGTATATTTCTGGGTCTGGAGGCCGGACGTCCAAGATGGTGGTGAGGCTTCCTTCCCTGGTGTGGAGGCCACTTCTGACTGTGTCCTTACGTGGCAGAAGGGGGAGGAGAGCTCTCTGGGGTCTCTTATAGGGGCTCTAATCCCCTCATGAGGGTTCCACTCCTTTGGCCTGGTGACTTCCCAAGGCCCCGCCTCCTAACACCGTCGCCTTAGGGGTTAGGTTTCAACCTCTGAATTTTCGGGGAACACAAACATTCAGTCCCTTGCGGCTGTCTCTCCATTCTGTTTGTATCTGAACGTTTTCTCAGGGGTTCCTGTCTAAAATAGGTGAGCCTCCCTGCTGAAGTTGGCTTACCCCGGGGTGTTGATGTCACTTCTTTGTGCACTTTGGGTGGGTCATGCTTGTAGTGTTAGCTGGGAGGCCCTGGATGGCTCCAGTAGGCAAGGAGCAGGACTGGACAATGCCTTGTTTCAAATAGGGCTGAAGGTGCTGACCCCAGTACCAAGTCCTACGTGTTACACACCCTCAGCACTTTTATCCTCTCTTTGGAAATCATATTGCAGAATCCCATCTTCAGTGGTTTGGGATGATCTCTTTCTGAAACGATGCTGTTCTCTCAAGACCACCCTTCAACTCTGTTCTACAGAGGTTGGCTGCGTGTCATCCTGTACATCCCTTTTATAGGAATTTGAGAACTAATGGTCCTTGAAGTTGCTCTTTTACATTGGTTTCCCCCAGTCAGTACTAATGTAGTGGAGGTGTCCTTCCTTACTTTCCACCACAGGTCTTCTCTGGGTTCTTTTTCTCTTATGTGGCTCCATCCTTTTCACAGCTGTATTTCCACTTTCATTAGTGTTTGTAATAATTCAGAACTTGGTGTAGATTACAGGGAAGCAAATAACTTTCTGATGATTAAAATGGAATCTCTCAGTAGTGCTTTTTTTTTTTTTTTTTGCGGTACGCGGGCCTCTCACTGCTGTGGCCTCTCCCATCGCGGAGCACAGGCTCCGGACGCGCAGGCCCAGCGGCCATGGCTCACGGGCCCAGCCGCTCCGTGGCACGTGGGCTCCTCCCAGACCGGGGCACGAACCCGTGTCCCCTGCATGGGCAGGCGGACTCTCAACCACTATGCCACCAGGGAAGCCCCTCAGTAGTGCTTTTTAAACATTGTTCTGCTACTGCTGTTTCTTCTGGTTCTTGCTTTTTATTGTCATCAGAGTCCATTTTCTTTTTGCTAATCTTCACATAAGTTCCTTCTAATCCTTTGGTAGATAGTTTCAAACATGTCTCTTTCTAGTTTGCTTGGGAATATCCTGTGTGAGTTATGCAGATGTACTGCCCATAGCGGAAACATTTGCTGATTGATTGGAAAACAGGACTGTCTTTATGCTTTGCCTTTTAGGAGGTGAAAATGTCTTCTTCCAGACTTCTAAGAGAAGACTACATAGCTGCTCATTTGCTTTCCTTCTCACTCTCTGCTGGAATGACCTGGTCTAAGTTTTTTCTCTTAATTATGTTTATCTGTCTTTTGCATGCTTGAGTAGTTGGCTTTCTCTCATGCTCCTCCCTTAAGTTCTGGATCTTTTGTAGCCCTGCACCCCAGCTAATGCTTACTTTGCCCTTGTCCCATTCTGGAGGAGCAGTGTTCTTAGGGTTAGACACTTAGGACCACATGGTAGTGGACATTTCTGTGAGGGAGCCTTGCCTCTAGCTGTGTTCACAGATCCTTCGCCTCTCCCTACATTTTTTTTTTAATTAAAAAAATTTGGACCTCCCTGGCGGTCCATTAGTTAAGATTCCGCACTTCCAATGCAGGGGGCACGGGTTCAATCTCTGGGTAGGGAAGTTCCACATGCAGTATGGTGTGGCCAAAAAAAAAAAAAAAAAAAATTTATCCATTCTGGGACTTCCCTGGTGGCGCAGGGGTTAAGAGTCTGCCTGCCGATGCAGGGGACACAGATTCGTGCCCCGGTCCGGGAAGATCCCACATGCCGTGGAACAGCTGGGCCCGTGAGCCATGGCCGCTGAGCCTGCACGTCCGGAGCCTATGCTCCGCAACGGGAGAGGCCACAACAGTGAGAGGCCCGCGTACCGCAAAAAAAAAAAAAAAAATTTATCCTTTCCTTTACGCTGCACAACCAGTGCTGTAGTACAAAGTATAGCCAGGGCCCAGCTGTGTTCCTTTGTCTTCAGAGAATGCTCTGAAAATTCTCCTTAAGACACAGTTGTTGTTTTCCTCCTCAGGAACTTTAGCTCTCCAAAGTAGTATAATAATAATGTTTGTAAAGTGTTTAGAATGGACTGTGTAACTGTTAGCTGCTAACTCAGTTAATTATGGTAGCAAGCCTATGAAATTGGTACTGTTATTAATCCCATTTTACAGATGAGGAAACCAAGGTCACAGAGTTAGTAACTATGAGAAGTAGAAGTAGAAGAATGTCCATGGCAACACTGTTCGTAGTGACCCCAAACTGGAAGCCCAGTGTCCTTCATCAGTCGACTGGACAAACACGTTTTAGAACATTTGCACAGCAAGCTCTACACAGCAGAGAGAATAAACTCTGACTGTTGATGCACCAGTGTAACAAATGCAGTGTGGAATGAAGAGGCCTGACCATCTGCCTCTGTGGAGATGACAAAGCGGACAGACAAATGTGCGGGTGGGGTGGCAGCGGCTGGGAGGAGAGGAATGCCGGGTGGCCGTCACGTGGATGTGCTGACTTTGGGTGGATGCTTCTGAGTTGTGCAGTTTTCTTCATATACGTCTGTAGAAATTTTACTTTAAAAAAAAAGATACTTTAAAGGGGAGGAATTACTTAGCCTGGTAAGTTAGGGAAGATTTCTCTGAGAAATCAAAACTGGTATTAAGTTGAAACCTGAAGCATGACGGGGAAGGGGCTGACTTGGCAAAAGAAGGGGGAGGGGTGTTCCAAGCAGAGGTGACATGGCGTGTGGAAGTCTCCAGGCTGGAGGAGGCGAGGGATCTCTGGGGAACTTAGAGAAGGCTGTAATCCAGGAGCGCAAGGGGTGTGTGTGCCTGCCTGTCAGTGTGGAGGTGGAGCCCTGGTCGGGGCCCAGATGAGGGGGGGATGTGGGCAGGGCCAGGCCCTGTGGGGCTGTCATGAGGGAAGTGGGGTGACAGCTTGGGGTGTGTTCCAGGGTGGGATTTGCCTTCCAAAAGCAGGAACAAGGACTTCTGGACTGGAAATGGGAAAGGTGGTGGAGATGAGGTGGTTTCCAGTGCCGGGTAGGAGATGCCATAGGACTTGGTGGTCCATTCGGGTGAGAAGTGACGCCAGCTTCCTGGCATATGCAGATGGGGGCTGCCTGTGCCTGAGGGCCCCCTGGGACAGGACTGTGGTTGAGGTACTGGTTACACAGTCCAGCTCTGCAGCAGGCATACGTTCTTCTCTTTGGGGAGACTGGGATCAATGACAGCATAAACATATACAAAACTAGAAAGTACAATCCCTCTAATTCCTGTGCAGCTTCAGAACGTGTAATCCGCTCTACTGAAAAGTGGAAAAGCTGTCTGTTCTATTGAGTCTGCAGTCAGCCTTGGTTGTGGTGCTGGAGAAAACATGTCTACACAGAGCCTTGCTCTTCCTCCTCCCCTCCCCGGTTATTTCTCTGACAGGCCAAAAGGATGTTTGAAGGTGAGATGGCAAGTTTAACTGCCATCCTAAAGACAGGCACAGTGAAGGTGCCCAAACCCATCAAGGTCCTCGATGCCCCTGGAGGTGGCAGCATGCTGGTGATGGAGCATTTGGACATGCGGTATCTGAGCAGGTTCGTTTGCTTCACCTTCACCTCTGGGTGCGTTTGTTCTTTCTCTGAGTGGGAAGCTTCCATTTGGGGGTATAATTTTGCGGGATGTGATAGAAGGAACCCATGACCCGGCACATCCTGGGTTCTGCAGAATAAGCAGCATGTACTCTGTGGGCCGAAAGCAAACAGGAGAGGAATTTCAGGGTGAGATGCTGACAAAGGACCTGGCTTCAGACTCACATGAGGCCCTCCATCTCCCGCTTGCTTCACCAGAACAAACTCTTACCCTTACTGTCTCACCTACTTTGTGTGGCCTGAGACCTTTCAAATGGAGGTGGGTCCCCATTTGTACCATGAGTTTAGTGGCTGTCTTTTGTTTTTACAGTCATGCTGCAAAGCTTGGAACCCAGCTGGCAGATCTACACCTAGACAACAAGAGGCTTGGAGAGACTCTCCAGAAGGAGGCTGGCACAGTGGGTATGGCTGTGGGCCCGAGGGAACCCCCCAGAAGAAGACAACTGGCCAGTATGGGTGCGTGGGTGGAGGTGTGCTGCCGCTGTGTACAGTCAGACCTGTGTTGCTGCTACAGGAGAGGAATGTAAACCCCAAGGCTGCATGTTTGGGGTGCAGTGAACACAGTGAATACAATTAGTGTATTGTCTCTAAGATGCATTTGAAAGACAGGAAGTATTTCCTGAACTCAAAATCCTGTCATATTATGGTTCCTTTGACCTCTCACTCCCCAGAAGAAAGCCTATCAAAGTTTCTCTGGCTTACCATACCGTGCCTTTTCTTCTAGGAACAATCACATAATACTCAGAATGATAGCCCTCACGTCTGACCTTTTTAGGGCTTACTGTGGTGGTAGCACTGAGGGTGTCTTCCAGGATTTTCATCCTTTGACGTTTGATAATCCATGTGTAGCCCATATGGTTACTCTGCTAGGCAGAGTAGCAGACACACCAGGAACAGACGACCAAGAACCTACTGTGTTAGACAGACGGCCTCGTCCCTTCCACTTACATGTAGTTCAGTTCTTCCGGATTGCTTTGAGTTTAGGGAGCTGCAGAGGATGAGATCATTTACAAGTACAGCAGTTTATCTTTCATAAGTGGCAAATGCTAAACTGGCCACTGAAAGCTGTCCTTTCCTGATGGGTTACGGGGTGGATTTTCCCTCCTTTTTTGGAGACAGTGTGGTCACTCCTCTGAGCATCCTCTGGTGCCTCTCCTGGGAAGGAGTGGGTGTTCTGGATTGTTGACTCTGATGAGACAGGCTCTGTTCCTGGGTCCCGGAGCCCAGGGCCCTTGTTTGGATGAGGACACGAGGTGGAGAAGGGCACGCTGAGGTCAGGCCTCAGAGCTTCTCTGGGCTCCCAGAGCTGGCCCCGAGGGAGCGAGGGGACTGTCATCTCTCTCGTTTCATTTTGCTTGCAAGGGAAAGGAGGTGGGCAAGTGGAGCGGCCCTTTGTGGACCAGTTTGGCTTTGAAGTGGTGACATGCTGCGGGTACCTCCCCCAGGTGAGTGACACCACCATTTTGCCTGCATTTCCCAGTCAGGCCAGCCGTTCAGAAACAGCTGCGGAAAGCACACCCTTTCTCTTTTTTGGTGAAATTTGGTAAAAGGTCTTTGCTCCTTTTTTTTCTTTGCTAATTTTAAGCAGTCTATATGAGGAGTATCCACCTCACATTCTAGGTAAGCTCAGAGGAGCAGAGAAGGACCAGCAAGTTAGGATGCTGGATTTCAAGGTGGGTGAAAATTAGAAAGTTAGAAAGTTAAACCGAGTTTTACGATTTTGTGGTTGGCTGCTCTGGGGATTTCAGCCTGGGGAGCCATACTCGGGCTGAGTGGGTAAGACGGCGGCCTCGACCTCCGAGGAGAGGCAGGTAGCTGCTTGGGAGGGGAGCACTGAGTATCCCACGGGGCACAGTCCACACTGTTCAGATCTTGAGATGTTGTGGGAGGTTGTCCGGGAACCTGCCGGTCCCAGCATGTCCTCCAGACCCCAGGCTGCCTGGTCAGCTCCACCCCTTTACACTGGTCCCTGCAGTGGCGCCTCTGGGGACCAGCCTGCTCCGCCTTTGCTCTGGCGCTTTCCTCTGAGCTCTGCTGTCAACCACACAGGTGAACGACTGGCAGAGGGACTGGGTCACATTCTATGCCCGGCAGCGCATTCAGCCTCAGATGGACCTGCTGGAACAGGGGTCTGGGGACAGGGAGGCCCGTGAGCTCTGGGCTGCTCTGCAGGTGAGTGTCGCCCCTCCCAGCCTGTGCCCATCATGCCCTGCAAGCCTGATGGGAAGGTGCTGCAGCTGGTGCAGCCACCTGGGCCTGGGCCTGGATGGGAGTTGGGCACGTCTGTGCACTGATCAGGCCCTGCTTGGGCGCTGGGAGCCACACTCAGAAAAGCCTCTGTGTCCCTCCCGTGTGCATCGGTCACTTTGCTAAGGCTGCATTTCCCCCGCAGTTAAAGATCCCTGACCTGTTCCATGATCTGGACATCGTCCCAGCCCTGCTCCACGGAGACCTCTGGGGCGGAAACGTGGCGGAGGATTCCTCTGGGCCCATCATTTTTGACCCAGCTTCCTTCTATGGCCACTCAGAGTATGAGCTGGCGATAGCCGGCATGTTCGGGGGCTTCAGTGGCTCCTTTTACTCCGCCTACCACAGCAAAGTCCCCAAGGCCCCAGGCTTCGAGAAGCGCCTTAAGCTGTATCAGCTCTTCCACTACTTGAACCACTGGAATCACTTTGGATCAGGGTACAGAGGATCCTCCCTCAGCATCATGAGGAATCTCATCAAATGAGAGCGGGAGGGAGGCCTGAGTTCGGGTTACCAGATCCTAACCTGACGCCTGTGGCCAGCCTCTGGTTCCTCCTCAGCCTCTTCTTCAGGGATTCTTCCCATTTCTTCACACCCTGGAGTAGCTTCAAACCAACTTTCCAAGCCTTATAAAGTACGTGACATCTCAGAATAAAGGTTTTATCACCCTAAGGTTAGACTTCATAGCTGGATAAAACTGCACTAGAAATTGGATGTGAACCAAGGGACCAATGGACGGCGGGCTGCGTCCAGCCCGCAGCTGCCCCGAAGTTAAAGAAGGGTGGTAGCCAGAGTGCCAGGTGCTGCCACCAAGGGCACCTTCCCACCAGCTCCCCGTCTGCTCTCCAGGAATGCCTACTGTCTGGGATAATGCTTCTTGGTGGGTCAGACTTGGGTCTAGACGTGAAGGTGTCTACCTGGGAGCGCCTCCTGATCAGTCCCAAACCCAGCACATTCCCCTTCCTTTGTGTGCCACCCCTGGACCTGCCGCAGGCGGAGCAGGTCTGGATGCATTCTGGGAGTGACCAAACTGCTCGCCTCAGTGTCCCTGGTCGATTTAGGAGCCAGGGAACTGCTTCTGTTAGCAGCCCGTCAACTGCCGATTTCTAAAGCTTGAGAGTTGTCATTCATTTGCATCGTAGAAACCAGCACTAATCCAGTGGTTTCCCTCCTTCAGTCTTGCAGTGGTGAGAAATGTTCATGAATGGCATTGATGCTAACAAATCCCTTTATGGAAAAATTTGAATACACTTTCAGTGGTTTCAGTGATGCGTGAGAGTGTTTATTTCCCTTGTTTAAATCATAATTCAATATTTATCGGAGCTGTTTGCCAGGAAACCTTTGTAATATATTCCGAAAATAAATAGGTACAACTGTTGTTTCTTAAAAGAACACTTTTTTTCTTGGCTTTGATCAGTAAGAGAATAGCTCAGAGCTTCCAGATAAGGACAGATGCAGGTGTGGCCTGAGGACTTGTTGCTACGAGACTCAGGTCCAGTTTAACTGCTGTTCTTCTCACCCTGTGAGATTTGGTTAACAGTAAAGGGAGGTTGAAGATAACTGTCAAATTGCATTTCAGGGAAGAAGCCAGTTGGTGGCCCCTACTAGCTCTGGCTCAGAGCTTGGAGGATGCGTGTGTTGGGAGAGGACCGTGTTTCATGAGGTGGTTCCAATAGGGTGCGTACACGTTTGCCTCTCGTCTTCTTTTTGTTTCCGTTTAGAGGTCAGGGTCCCTCAGTGGAAATCAGAAGCAGAACTATGCCTTCAGAGTCTGTTTTTTGTGGGACAGGAGAGAGGACTGTGACTTTTTTTTTATCACTTTTTTTTTTTTTTTTTTTTTTTTTTTTTTCTTTTTGCGGTATGTGGGCCTCTCACTGTTGTGGCCTCTCCCGTTGCGGAGCACAGGCTCCGGATGCGCAGGCCCAGCGGCCATGGCTCACGGGCCCAGCCGCTCCGCGGCATATGGGATCCTCCCAGACCGGGGCACGAACCCGTATCCCCTGCATCGGCAGGCGGACTCTTAACCACTTGCGCCACCAGGGAGGCCCTATCACTTTAATTATTACCCTTTTAAAACTCTGAGTTATTGATGTTTCTTCATTGCAGTGGTGGCAGTGGCATAAAAAATAAATAAAATTTCTCCATGCACAAAATGTGTCTGATTGACGGAAGATGACACAGGAAGGACGTATTTCAGTTGGAGGAAATTTCTCACTGTGCTCGGGGGCTGAGGTTGCCCTAGCAGGACACCTGCCGTGAAACTTCCAAGCGAAATCTGGTGCCTGGATCAGGCCCAGCCTGGGCCAGGAGGCATGTTGGGGAGAAACCTGTCCCCCACAAACCTCTCAGCAGGCATCCCTGGTCCCCCCTTCCCCTCCTGGGGCCCCGGCCCTGGGCTGAGGAATCCCACCAGGTGGATGGGGGGGGCCTACGCCTGGGGGCTGTGCCAGGTGCAGGGAGCGGCTGCTTCTGCCCCATGGTGGCCCCCCATGTCAGCCCAGCATTACCAGGGACTAGAGCCAAGGCCGGAGCTTTCCTGGAGTCCCGCATCTTAGGCCACCAGTGAGTGCAGTCAAGGCAAGAGATATCGGGGAGTACCTCAGAGGTATGGCAGGCACTCAAGCAACAATTTTATGGTGTTTCCCCGCTTTTGTGATGGCACAGTATCTGTCAGCTGTTTTTTTTTTTTTTGGCTGTGCAACGCAGCATGCAGGATCTTAGTTCCTTGACCGGGGATCAAACCCGTGCCCCCTGCAGTGGAAGCGCAGAGTCTTAACCACTGGACGCCAGGGAAGTACCCTATGTCAGATTTTTAAACTGCAGTTTGCTGCGATTGCTTATTCTAAAATATCTACTTTTATATATAATTTTGTATTCATAAGTATATATATTCCTATATAAAGGGTTGCCAGAATTGTATAAACCTCAGGCCCAAAGGCCACTGGACCCCCAAGAGTTGCTGTTTGTGGAGTGTTCTGTTCCCTGAAGGCCCCTCTGTGCATCTGAGGATAAGCTGGCACAAATGAGTTGGGGAATATTGTCCCCATGTCCTCTCACATTCCCCCTCCTTCAAATCTAACTTGCTTCCGAAACACCAGGAAATTGTATAATTGGTGGCATCCAGAACAGACTGAGGCAAGGCCTGCAAGGCTATCTTGTGAGTGAAGTGTGTATCTTCAGGGCTTGGGTTTTGAGATCGCTCTCAGGCTCATTGTAGGTTTGTGGCTCAGACCACCAGCTGAGATGACAAAGAGGGAATTCTTGTGGAAGAGGGTCTGACCGAGGTGGGTGCCCCGACTGTAAAAAAAA